>NC_142262.1:4919568-5223965 GCF_052056855.1 Sturnus vulgaris
CTTCTATGATTAAAAATATATATGACTCATACACAGGTATTTTCATCATATGCACTGAGCTAAAGTGCTTTGTAAGAGTATAAACCATGAAATATACTGAAAAATAAAAGTAAGGCACAACCACATGATCCTCTACCAAAACTAAATAGGAAGATCACGTTTTTTTTCTATAAATGAATAATGAATACTATATGGCAATTTAAAAACGACCACTGGATCTCTTATTCATCACGTTGTGTCTGGTAGGAATAGTAGTGGATATACTGAAAACCCAGGCCATTGTGCTGGAAATGAGATCAAGGGGAACAAAATCCCAGTTTTGTGATCTCCAGTTTCCAAATACATCAGCTTCACCTCTGGTATGGCTTCACTGCAGGAGTAGCTCAGTATGTTCTCTTGTATATGTGCAAAATATAGCCCATGTAAAAGGCAATGATGCTCATTTTGGAGTAATTATAGCTAATAAAATACTGGGATTGCAAAACAAGTTCTTATAAATAGCACAGGAATAAGCATTAAAAAGATAGAAAAGAAAATCTTTTCCATTCAGGGTGGAGATGATTTTTAAAAGCAATTTCCTGAGCTCACATTCCTTTTTAAAGAGTTGTCCCAGGTGCAGAAGAGATCATGGGAACCTGTGACCTGCTCTGTAGCCCTGCTTCAGACTATTCCAATCCCCATCAGCACATGGAAATGGGAAGAGCAGCTTCCCTCAAGGAGGAATAAGACAAACCACAGGAAAGGACACACAGAGGAAAATCTGCCACAGAACAAGTAACAGCCTGCACCTCCTGTAATGCAGAGGAATGTCTCTGTGTGCCCACTGCCAGCTAAAAGTCGGGGTGATTTGTCATCTTAAATTATTCATGAAAGCCTGATTTATGTTCTTAGTGGCATGCAAGCTGCTCCAGATTTTCCCCCTCTCCTATACAGGTGCATTTGCTCATATGGAGACTTAATCCATGTTGTCTTTGCCTTGTTGGGGTAAATGTTACAGAATAAGCTGATAGGGCATTAACAGATTATTTCACACAATTTATATGAAATTTCTCAACTATTTAGAGCATAGTATGAATATACTTGGCCTATTTTGTAGCAGACATTTGTTGTAACTGGGAAAACGTAGCTGGACTTCTTATAATAAAGTAATGTTAATAATGTTTTGGAGACAGAGCAGCACCCCCAGATCTCCTGGGTGTTGTACACTAATTCATGCTCTTATGTGCCAGTTTTAAAACAACTCTATCTGGTCAGAACCAATGTGGGATCTTTGGATCCCATGTACCTTTTCTTACTTTGTTATGGAAGTCTTCTCAAATACTTTGCTTCCTTACAATCAAAAAGATTTAAAAAATATATATACATACTAGCTGTTTACTGCTCTCAAAGTCTCAGCTTTGTAGAAAATCCTTTCAGCATTAAATACATTCATACATATTTAGGGAGCAATTGTTTGTACCTGAGATATTAATTGGAAGAGTCAGAGTCTCCTGTAGTAGTATGGACTGGTTTATTAGTAACAGGTTAGCAATACAAGTAGGAATTTCTGAACATTCTTGATAAAACAACGAGCAATTCATAAAATGAAGCCTTGCAGTAACATTTAGAAGGTGACAATGAGCACAAACCATCTAGGACTGAATTCTAGAGGTGACACAGCACCTGGAGCTCCCTCTGTATGTGCAGCCAGGCACCTGAAAACACCTTCCTGGGGAAGCATTTCCACTGGCAGACAGAGAGACAGCTTTTCCCACTTGTCTGAAGTATTTGCATGTTACAGTCTTTTCCCCACATGAGGGAATTTATGCTTTTAATCTTCTAATATACCATAGCAACAAGCATTACTTGCACTAAATATATTTCTGTGATTATTTTGTATATCATCAGCAAGCTTAAATGAAAATGACAATGTCTAGAGATACTCTTTAGCTGATAGCTGTATTTATTCTGCATGTTTATGCACTGACTGTCAAAACAGCTGTAAAATATTCATGTGAGGATGCAGATTCCTTGGAAACTCAGAAAAGTGAGGTAGACCAGTATACCCCATTTTAGATACATTTTTCAGTGCCTGTGTATCTCCATTGATGTTTTTATTACAGTCTAAAGTAGAGAGGCTTTTTAAAGCTTTTTTGGATGTCACTAAGAGGATCTCTATCCAATTCACTTACCAATTTTTCTATTATTAAGTGTTCACCAGGCTGTGACAACTCCTGTAAAGTGGAGGGAACTCCAAGGGAGCCATGTGTTATGAGTTTTCTTTTTCTTTTGAAGCAGATCTGAATTTTTCCTCTGCTAAAGGCAATGTTACAAAAATGTGATTCATTGCTGTCTTTTGAATGTTGTTGCATGGAAAAGATCGAACTCAGGAAATCATGAAAGATTTTTCCAGAATACTGCACTTTACATGCAAAGACTGCAAATTAATATTCAGCTAAACCCCACCCTTTATGCTTTGCTTAGCATCTGCCTAAATACTGTTTTGAGCACTCTGTTTAACACGGGGTTCAAGTTCAAAGTGCAGCGTCCTGACTGTGGTGTGGTGTATGATTTGCAACCATCCACATGCAAAAATTACTTTTACACGTGTCAAGATCCACTGGCTGTACATACCAAAGAATCCTCTTTGCCCATGTGGACCCACATTTACCCCAAATCAGCCACAGCACAGGAGTCAAGCAATACTCAGCCCCAGCTGACAAAATATCCATCAGAAGCCTGGGTAAATTCACTGGGCTGCATCAAAGATTTTCAGCAGTTAAGAGCAGGGTTTGATTTTTATGCAAAGCCATTCTGAGACAGACGTTTGCTTGAGCAGCCCACACAGTCAAACCCACAGCTAATTACAAATCTTGTCTCTTCTGAATGAATAAGCATCTGTGCATCTGCTCTGAGTCATGGTGCTAACAGTTTTGTCAGGTGCTTATCTTCATTTAGCAATTAAACCAGCACAGCACTGAGAGGAAGCTTTTCAATTCTCATTGTGGCTACCTGTGAGATGTCTGGAAGCAACAGCACAGGGTAAGATTTCAGGATGTGGGGGGAAAGAAGTTTTGGGTTATAGGCCTTCAAAGAAAGCTCAGAGCCCAGGCAAGTTCCTATTCCTAAGGAATTCCTAAGGAATTGTAAAGAGAGTTGGACACTCTGGTTAGCCTGTGTGTGTCTGTGCTGCTGTCAGAGCAGCCAGGGCCATGGATCAGGCACAGGCTGAATTAACTCCTTTCTGCAGAAGAAATTTAGATTCTAAACACATTTCTGCTTTATTTCTAGCTGGTCTTCCATATTCTTTCTCTTGGATAAATATATCTTCAAAACACTTTCTCATAAATAATCTGATTTTACTTAACCTGATACTCCCAAAATAATATCTTCTTTTCTCCTCCTCGATTCTGCACTTGGAAACTGTGGTGCAGCTCTAACATTCAAACATATTCTCAGCCTATGGAGACCATGACACACATTCTGCCCTTATGCAGAGTCTGAAACAAAATTGTACTGGCCTTTTCTGCTGGCTGGTTGGAATAGTCTAACAGGCACACCCCAGGAAATCAATTTTTTATGTGTAAAGGTAAAGCACATTTTAGGCTGACAACAGAAGCAGAACACTGAAGGCAGAGTGGCAGATTCTCTGTTCTAATCACTTGTCTCAAGCTCCTTGGCAGGATACTCTGGGCAGTGCTTTTTTTGGGTGATTAAAATCACCTGAGATTGATAGATAAAGGTATAAGACTTGGAGGAACCTGAGTGTGAACCTGCTGTCAAGACACTTTACAGCATTACCTGAGGCATGCTCTATTTCTCTGGATATGCATTGCCTGTCATCACATATTGCTTAAATACTTTAATTCTTTATTGGTATCACAGTCCATGGAAACTTTTCTCATCATTCCTATGTTTATATCTTTGCTCCAGGATAATTATCCACTGCTCTAGTTCTCTCTGAGCTGCTTCACTGAGTTTCAGTCTGTCTTCATGACAGATAAATTATTTTTCTCCTCTGCTCTATCTTTGATCTGCCCTCGGATACAGCTGGTAAGATCCTGACTCCTACTAATTTTGAGCTAGACTCCCATTTTAACTTCAAGAGTATTCCATAGTTTCTACTCTTCCCAAATTCTTCCTGGTGACAGCTAAAGTGAAGCAATCCTAGTGTTTGCAGGGAGGAAGGAAAGGTTCTTCCCTGTACTGCATCACAATTCCATGGGTGAGTTCACAGGGCAGAAGGAACCTTATTCTTGTTTTAGTTACAGCTCTAAATGCTTTGCTTTTTAACCTTTCTTTAAGAGATTCTTTAGCTGGACTCCAGGTCTTGCTCATTCCAAGCTCCTGACAGCAGTAATAGGTTTCAGCAGTAATACCTGTTTCAGACAGGTAACATTCCCTTAGTGCCAACATCTCCCCACTTAGTCTTATGTACAATAAAACTTGGACAGCTCCACTGCCTCTGAGTGCTGAGGACAGCTATGAGAGAGAAAGGAGGAAGAGGAAAGTCTCACAAAATTTCCTTGTGAGTTAAAACAAAATGATGAAGACTAGCATGTTATGTGAATTTAGAGCTAGGTGTATAAAAGAGCTAAATTCTTGGTTAAGCACCTTAATGAAGTGGCCAGATGTTTCTCTGCAGGTACTGAGACCTCAGTTATGAATTCTGAGTCCACTTAAACATACTTTCCTGAAAGCCATTTCTCTTCCCTTCAGTTTCTCAAATGTAACTAAGCTGACTTAGGAAAAAAAAAATAAATTATCTGTTAGATTTGTGAGCAATGACACAGGAAAAATAAAAAAAAGAAGCAAAGCAGTATCATTTTTTTTGGATATAAACCATCCTTTGCCACTGCAACAAACACTGCATGGAGAAGAGAAACACCAGTGGCACCACTGGTGCCTTCAAGCCACAGTGACAGCACAGTTTAGTGGGCAGAGGAAATGTGGGAAATGTCCCAGCTTCTCCTTTTAAAGCTGGAGCCACTATTTCTAGCCTGGTTGCTGCACAGGGAGTTGAGTTTTAATGAGTTTGAAGTAGTTTCATATGCTTCTTTTCTTCTCTTTTCAAATAAATTAAGGCTGTATCAGGCTGCCACACTGAAAGCTAATCTGTCCAGTTCCCTGTCATGCTCTTCAAGTGGATCAGAATAATATATTAAATGAGAGCAGTGACCTGGGAGATTACAAGGAAGATTAATATCTGTGCTGCATCACTTAGATGCATACATACATAAAAATATATATATATATATATATATATATATATATGAAGGTATCTCAGAAAAAGAGGTGGCCTACACAATAAAAAAATATTCCATGATTAAAAAAATATAAAATCAATACACTGCCAATCTGATTTTTCAAAGATCTCCACCCAAGCTATCAAAATGAAGAGGAAGCCTGACATCCCACAGCAAGGAGGAATAATGTTCCAGGGGAGTTTGTTACACACCCACCTCCCTTGTGCCCAGTCTCAGACACTGGTGAGAGCCCAGCTGCCCACAGGTGATGCTTTATTGCTACTTCAAAACATGTAAAAATCGAGTTATGTGTCTTCATGCAAGGCCTGAAGGAGCACATTCCCTAAGGCAGCATTTTGGTTTAACAGAGTCTGGATTTCTCAGCCTGGAGGGAGCTCAGGGCTGAGTGCAAGGACAAACCAACCTAAGCTTTCAACTCTGAGCTTAAATGTGGTTTGTGTTTTACACCAGACTTGCACTGACCCTCCAGGGCTCCATTCCAGCTGCTCTGGAGCCTTCAGGGAGGACCAAGACTGAGAAGGAGCAGTAAAGAGATTAATGTGAAACTTTCAGGTACACATTTAAAGACAACCTGGCTCCTCTCTGCTTGGCTTATACAAGTTCAGGCAGAAATCCTCCACCACACCTCCTCCATCAATGGACATGGAAACAGTCCAAATGGACTGGGGGGCTCCAAAAACCTGAAATTCTGTGCACTGAGGCTGAACAGCCATGTGCTGTGGCTGGGGATTGTAACAGCCTCAACCTCAGTACATTAAATTAAATAAAAATCAGTACTGCAGACTTCTAGGGTTTTTTTTTGTCCCCAAAATAGAAGAGTTTGTTCATGTGAAGCAGAATTCAACAACAAAAGAAATTATATTATCATAGCAAGGAAAACAGCTTAGAATGACTAAGTAATTAATGTGAGCCCCTTGATTAAAGTCAATTTGCCTTCAAGATCATGACTTACAATGTGCCCTGGGCCTGCATTAATAACCCACCAGCACATGGCTTATTTGGCTCTTTAATTATTTATAATTTTTATTGCTTGTTAAAACAAAGCAAGTGGAATGAGATTAATAAAATTATTCTCTTATTTAACTTTTACTTATTAAAAGTAAAAAAATGTCATTTCAGTGCAATCCTTGATAAGTGGGAAGAGAACCCTCAGCTCTCCTCTCACCTGCCTGGCTGGAATTTTCCCTCCAAGATAAAGAGGGACCCATCTGCTGGTGCTCAACTCAGAATATAAACAGGGGATCCAAATATCCTCTCCAATCCCACAGCCAGCCCAGACAATTCTGGTTTTGAGGTCACAGCTCTGGCCTGGCCAAAGCAGCTGGGATGGAAAAGAGAATCTGAGCATCATTACATGGTACCAATGCTTTTCACAAAGCTGGCCACCAAAGGCAGAAATGCTACTTGGAATTAGGGAATATTTCCTCAAAATACCACAATGTATAAGTCATGTGGAATTCTGCCTTCTAAACTCTGGGCTGAGCTAAACAGGTGCAGCTTTTCCTCTACAAAATCACCTGCAAATGGTCCTCTAATCAAAAGTGACTTTACTTAGATCCCACCCTTATAATCCTTAAAATGCCATACTTCTGAGATGTCAGCAAGGGAACACTTTCACACATTCTTATCTAGGAAATGTAATTTTTTTTATCTCGGAAGTTATTGAATAAAATGTTTATTTTGAAATATACTTTTGCATGCTTCTGTGATTTAAAGATATTGTGAAATAGCATTTTCAAGATCAGAAAAAAACCTATAATACTTTTAGAAAGATCTGTTTATAGTTACTGAGTTGAAATTCAGAAACACCTAAATTAAAAATACACAAAAAGAAAGAATTACCTAGTGCAATTACAAGCATCAGGCTGTAACCATATCTCCATCCTCCTTAAATTCCCTTTGTGAGCTGACTTTGGTATCCCTGTGAAGGACATTGCTTCCTGCAAAAGCACCTACTAAGAGCTTTATTAATTGCAAGAAGACTGCATTTCCAAAAAAAAGAGACCTACTTGGGCAATAAATATCTCATGTAATACCATGCACATCAGCTCAAGTGAATTTACATAGCCAGAAACAGCTGTTCAGAATACTGATAGGCTCAAAGAATTTACTATTCACCATCACCTTCCTTTGAAATATTTGATTAACCTGGAAAGGCACAAATTCAATCAGTCAAAGCCTGTAGAACCCATTCAGTGTAAGCCTAGCATTTGTGCTATTAATAAGACTAATTGCTATCAATCAATTTGTTTCACTAGCACTGGAGATGAAAAACCTGGAGCAAAGAAATCTTGCAGGTATTTGCCCTTAAACATTCTCAGCTGGGAAGGAAAAGTGCCTTTGCATACAAAAGCAAGTATTTGAAGCCTAATCAGAAAAGGCATTTTAATTTCATTGTTCCCGGTAAAGACATTAAATACAGTCCCCCAGCTGCTCCTGGGGATCTGGAATTGTCACTGGCAAAGGGTGTTTGAAGATTGGAAATGCAAAGGGCTCGGGTGTGTCTTCCTGAGCCATCCTCCTCCACATCAGCCCAGCACAAACCATCCCTGTCCCTGCTGCCCCTGTGCACGTCCCAGAGGGCTGTGCTGCATCCCTTCTTCTGAACTGGCTGCTGAGAATATTAATTCTAAATTTAATTTTAAAACAAGAATTATCCCTCTTGATCTTTCCAGATTTCGTTGTGGCTGGCACTGTAACCACAGCATCCAGTGGCAAATGAAGTCAGGGAGTAGATGCAGCACCTAAAGCAGATTTATATCTTCCCTTGATATTTTAACACTAACAAGTTTAGTACTCAAGAGTTGCAGGCTTCCCAGTGGCATCTTTATGAGGCCCAACTGACTCTCCACCAAAATTTATCTCTGCTTCAGCATGTTCCCCAAACCACAATCATAGACACAATAAATTTAAAAGCTCCTTTATATGACAAAGATACTTTTCAATGTTTCCTTTACATGGCACAGAAGAGACAGCACTCCTTTTATTTGGCAAAACTCTTCCTTGGTACTCACAAATATTTTGTAGTTTGGAAAATACAAATTTTAAGGAGTAGAAAACCAGAAAACCAATTTATTGACAATTCTCTGTGAGCCAGAAGGACAGCCCTGTGTTTTCATCAATTAGGCCTCAATTTCTTCTCTTCATTCAAAACCCAGCAGTGAAATTTGTACACAATACTGTCAATATAGAATGGTTCTCTTGGTGAAGTCCAAATGGCTTCTCCAAATCCACAAGCAAGGGTGAATGTGGTCCACTACACATTTTCACCTTGACCTTGAAAATAATGACCTGCATTTGAGCAAATAATCTGCAGAACTTCATAAAACCAGACCAGCTAATGTGTTTACACCTAAGACAACTCCAGAAGTGGAATATATCACATTATTGCTGAAGTTTAAGTTGAAGGAAGGTTTTAGCTGTAAACATAGCTGTTCAAAAGATAAATATTTAAACAGAATCTTCATGTCAGAGTCTATAAAACATAATATTCACCACTTGGTTGTAAGCCAATGGGAAATTTTAACAGAGAATAGACTACTTCTTTTCACTGATATTTAAAGCAAATTAACAATGACAGTAATGTAATTTTCTTGGCACAACTCTTCTTCATTTCTTTTCAGCTGTCTCCTGCTAGAATCTTTAGAGAAGTTTAAACTGATTTCAAGAAATCCTTAAGAAAAAAACCCTGCACTTTGCTATTATATATTTTTCAGCTGCTCACAGAAGTGCAGGAGAAAGAACATTTGCATTTCCACTAAAATGCTCTGCTTATACAGAGCTGTAGATGGGAAATGACAAAGTACATTTTTTGGGACCATAAATATTTACCTTTACTAAACTAAGAAGCTGCTTTTGGACTGTGACCTGTTTCAGGCAACTTGTGCAGGAAATCTCCTCCATGAAACTCTTGTAAGGAGGGAAGCCACTGAAGAACCAGTCTGATATAAAGCCTAATTAAAGGGTGTTAGAAGCTCTCAATTAGTGAAGGAACTACTTCAACAGAACCCTTTCCACAATTCTACTTACTTAGTCTAACAGGAATTCTATGCTGTAACTAACTTCTTTGAAAATACCTCTCATTGCCTAAAATCATTGTTTCATATGTGAAAAACTATAAAATAAATGTGAGAATGGAGAATTCTCATCCACTGAGGCCGACAAAATTATTTTCTTTAGATGCAGTTGGGTTGTGAGGGTCTTTCTTTTCTTCCAAAGCTTAAAACACCTCTGAATTCAACCCATCTTTGACTTCACTTTAGTAGTCCTTGAAAGATGCACCCAGGGAATACTTGATTCTGAGCTATAAATCATAGATGTCATAGATGAAGTTGAGCTACAACTTTCAGGGTCCCCTGTATTGGATGGAGATTTATGCTGTTGAGAAAAGACCTCAAAAGAATTTGGGCTTTGGGTTCTCTCTTCTGCAGTTCCTGCTGTCTGCCATTGAAGATCCTGGCCAGGAGCCAGCCCATTCCTGCAATTCCACCTGATGTCACTCACTCCTTCTCTGAAATGGCTTTTCCAACAGCACCACCCCCATTATTTACTGCAGAGCACTGGCTGTATAAAATACAGGGGTCCTGTAGGAACTTGTGATCTTTTTACTGGCTTCTGTCAAGACATTAATGCTACAAACCTCTGGATCTTTGGGGAACCTTATGGTCCCACAATGCCTGACTGCATCCGTAATTCCCCAGCTCTGTTCCTAGCAATACTAATTAATATAGGTCACATTATTTATGGTAGAGTACAAAGCAATGGAATTAAGTCTCTTGAAAGCAACCTGAATTTCAGGGTCGTCTGCCAAGAAACGTAATTGCTATAACCAATCATTTGCAGAAAACACAGAAAACCAGCTTGCCGGTGCATTGGAGGAGGAGGAGGGAAATCAAAGCAAGACAGTGTAGGTGAAGCTATTAAATAAAATGAAAACAACATTGGTAAGTTTTGTCTTAAATAATCAAATCTATTACTACATTCTCAGAGGGTTTGTCTGCTTTACTAATATCTCCATTTTTCATGCCAGGGTTACAGCTGACACAGCAGGAAGAAAGATGACTTTTTGGGAAAGGTGACTTTTTGATCTCTTGAGAAGAGTTTTGGGGAAGCTATTTCATGAAAACAATGCAGACTGGTGCCATAGGTACTTACAAGAAGGCAGCCTCAGAGTTGCACTGCAAAAATCAAAGGAATCACATGGAACTACTTCATTTCTCATATTATCATTAGACAAAATTTGCTTCAAGGAAAGTGTAGTTCATCCCAATAATTGAGGGGGTTTTGGCCAGGGTTTTTCTGTTTGGTTTTTAAATTTCTTCTTCAGGCAACATCTGGAAGTGGCACAAAGCAGCTGATGTTGCTTTTCAGAAATCACATCCAGGGCTGGTTCATTTTCTCTGGCTGTTCAGCAGTGCTTGGACTCTACAGGCAACAGCTCAACTTTTTCCAGGTTTCTGTTCTGGATACAAATCTTCATAATTCACTGAAACAACAGAGCAGGGATAGCAGCTCTTCATGGTATTCCTGGATACATCTGTCTAAAAATGAGCTGCTCTCACAGGTGTTTTTATATTTTGATATTGAGATATGGTACCAATTAAGATGCAAGTGCAGCCATTTTAAAAGCTTTTCTCTCCTCTCTGAATTATTGTATAAATAAATTTTCCATAACCTCCCTCTTAAAATAACTCAATTAATGTAATAATTAGCACCAAGTGCATTAAGCATTCCATAATTAATAGTTCCAAATGCCCATATTTTCCTTTATGCAAATAAGCAGCTATGTCAACAAAGTGCTAGCAGAGGGTGCTCTATTAAAGAAAGACATTAGGGGAGTTTCAGCTTTGTTTTTCCCTTCTTCTCTCAGCAGTCTCCATTAATATAATAAAATTCTCATTATAAAATCATTAATGGAAATGCAAATAAAGTTTTACATTGTTTATGTCCCCACCAGGTCCTTAATCACTTGCCAAGTCATGCTGCATTAAATATAACATTGATTACACATGATAAGAGGGGATGACGTCGGAGATGCTGCTTTACCTCAGACTGAAAAATTCATAGGATACAGTGAGCTTTGTGTCAAAAATTATTTTTCTGTTTTGTTCATGTGTTAAAATTTTAAAAGCCCTGGCTAAAAATATTGGGCTAAATTGTGGATTTCAGCCTGACACCTCCTGATGTCTCAGTGTCCTTTTTCCATGTTACCCTGACCTAGCTCAGTCCTCCCCCTGTATCCCTGCACCAGCTAACCAGGGAGAGATGATGAAACCTCCATTCAGGGACTCAGATTAAACGATGCAGCATAAAGCTCCTGAATGCATTTCCATCACAATGTTTCTCCTGCAGCCACGCTGCATTTTCCCATTTATCTGGGAATCATTAGTGTGATATTGGCTCCAGTCACCATGAGACATCAAGACAGAACTGCACTTACCAACCACCAAATTAAAAGAAGCAGCTTCTGCACAGCACAGAGAAATCTCTCTGATATAAGGCAATAGACAGAGACAATGTTGCAGCCATATTTTCAGTTTTAAGTCCTAGATATTGCTACTGAAAAAGTACGTGCTTCCACATTGAATTATTGCAGCGTTACTTTTAAAAGAACTGCTGTGTACATTGTAAATGTGTGAACATGGCATGACTGGAGTGCAGAAAGAGGTCTTGATCTGGTATCTCATTTTTCCTTGGTTCCTACCTACTCAAAGCTGGTTTTGATCTTCCAGAAGAAAATAATGAGGACTATTCTAATTAATTACTCCAAGAAGGAAGGGGGCTGATTGCACACATTACCATGAACATTTCGGAGAGACTTGTAAAGTAGGAAGACAGATACAAGTGGAAAGGTGAAAATAGCTATTCCAGATTTGTGAAGAGTGTATTTTAATTAAAGAAGTTCATAACTCCTGGTCTTAAACTGTGAGAGTAATTTTTCATAATCCCCCAAAAAATCAAAAGAACAAAAACATTTGGGACAGAGAGTTTGGGTAACCAGTATAAAAAAATGGAAACTGAATTTCTCGACTTCTGATATTCACCATCTGTTAAACCACAGCTAAGTGCCTGTCTCCAATTAACCTGGATCCAATCGTGGAATGACAGCCTACAGCCATGGTCAGTCTGTCAGCAGCCCATGTGAAAAGTGTGTCCAGCCCTGCTGATGCTTTGTGTGACCAAGGATTAACATGCTACTTAATAGCAGCTGAAAGTTACACCAGAAAATAAATTCCTCTAGGAAACTCCTTATAAATAATTTTTAAGGGGAAACACTATTAAAGTTGCCAGTCAAGTATTTGAATGCCAGGCAATGCCAAAATTGAGGTTGTGCAACTTGAATTGAGCCTTTTGGAGTGCATGATGATACACTAATTACAGAGAGCAACATCCAGATGAGTTCTGCCAGGAGACACACCAGTCTTCTGAAGAGAGATGAAGGCAGTGATCTCCTTTTCATCTTGAGCACCGTGTGATGCAGTCATTGTTAGCACATTGTAGCTGCTATTTCCAGAGAGGCTTCCCAGATTTACTGCTTAGAGAAGCACTGAGTACCTGAGGTTTCAAGTCAGTGAAGGAACAAGGAATGCTTTCAACATCTGATGAGTGTACTGGGGATAGAGGGGAGAGAGAAAAACAGTAAGAAAATGTCATGGTTTGATATCGGCCAAATGCCAGGTACCTATGGAAGTTGTTTGCTTACCCTCTCCTGATACAGTTGGGCAGAGGAGAGGAAAAAAGTTTTAAAAGGGCTCATGAGTTAAGGACTGGGAGAAAAACCACTCTAAGGGCAAAACAGGTTCAAACTTAAAAACGTATAAAGTAAATTTATTATTAACAGAGCTAGAGGAGTATAATGAGAAGTAAAATAAGCCCTTAAAACACCTTTTTTTCCCCAGCCCCTCCCTCTTTCTCAATGATAACACAGGGAAACTAGAGTGTGAGGATTTGGTCAGTTCATCACTTGAGATATTCTGTTTGCTCAAGGAGAGGAGTCTTCCCTCTGCTCTGCCAGGGGTCCCTCCCAGGGGTAAACAGTCACCCCAGAACAGCAAAGCCATTGTGGGTCACTTGTCCTTTGGGTCTAGGATGCTCTAGTTTGGGATCAAGGGCCCTCTGTCTCCATTCGGGTCTCCCACTGGATCTCAGCCCTCTCTGGCACCCACCCACTCTGGGGTGAGCACTTTTCCCATGGGTTGTGAGTGGATCTCTGCATCCCCTGTGAACTTGGTGCATTATGAATGGACAGTTTGTTTCACCGTGGTCCTCAGCATGGCTTGCAGAGGAATCTTGGCTCCAAAGCTTTGAGCAACTCCTCCCCCTGTGCAGCCCCCCCATCCCCACTATTAAGAAATGAGACCGGGACAAATCAACACAGAAAATGAAAAGGAAAAAACAAAAATCTCCAGGTAAACTGAAATTACTGCGCTGAGAAAAATTTTTCCTTCCACCTCCAGGATTTCCTATGTGAGATCTTTCCCTTCTGCTCAGATCAGTGACCTCCATAAGATTTGACAAGAAAGCAAGTAGTGTAATGGCTGAACACAACAATATAACTACCTTATATATAAAATGCTGTATTAGAGGCTCTGGTGATCAGAGGGGTAGCCCAGAAACAGAATTATCTGTGGCTGACTGGACTTGGACTCTGCACTTAGCTTGCACAGATTATTTAGGGTTTACCTGTGTCATGCCAAACAAGCATTTAGGAGGCTTGGAGCTGGCTGGAAATGAGCCAGCACCAGAAAGGAAGGCAGTGCAGCAGTATTAGCTCGATTTGGGTGTTCTGCCATGCTAGGGGAGCTCTACTGCAGCTGGGACTTAGCACATAAAAAAAGCAGCTCAGTTAGAGCCAGCTCAGGTGTCTTGACACCACAGTGGATCAGGAAGTCAAACATGTGTCAAAAGTGCAGCTACATTCAGTGCCAGCTGGTACAGTTATTATAGAGTTATTATAGAGTTATTACAGAGTTATTATAGAGTTATTAAGCTGCTCCTTCACAGCCTTTTCCTCTTCCTCTGCTCTGTCCCAGCAGAATCATCCCTGTCCTGCTGAGCCCATGGAATCTTGAGCTGCTGCTGGAGTCAGGATGAGCTCTGGCAGCAGCAGCACCCTCAGATGAGCTGGAGGTGGCTGTTCCAAAGAGGGGATAAAGGCATTTCACTATCCCCAGAGAAAGTATCAGGCAGTGGGGACAGGGACTCAGGAGTAATCTGCTGGAGCAGGGCATGCCAAGACAAAAAGAAAGAACACACATGAAGGAAAAGAAACAAGCATTCCCTGGTTTTAAAATGCCTTCTTTCACTTCCATTATGAGCAGCAAAGTATTTAGGAGCCACCTGTCAATTGTTGCAGTTGGAGCTTTAGGAAGGAACTGGATTTGTTACCGTGGGGGTGCTGGGAAGGCTCAAAGATAGAAATGAGATAATTAAGCAGAGACATTGCCTACTGGACAGAGTGATTGCAGGAGGGTCACCTGCATGTCCAGGGAAATAGTGCATTTAATTGCTGGAAGGTTAATACCTAAGCTTCATTCGTGCCCAGGGGGCATTTCCCAAAGCCATGCTATTTGCTTTTTCCCTTCCTGTGAGGAGTGACACAGATTCAATTCAAGGTTGAAGTTCAGAGTGAACTCGGGCTCAAAAGATCTCAGAGTACCCAGGGCAGCTGTAAAGTCACAACTGTACAAAGCAGAGGCAAAGCAAAAGAATGAAGAAAGGGGTTTTGTTATTTTTGTGCTTTTTAAATTCTTAGACAAAGAAAACTTGGTATTACCCTGTGATTCACCAATCACTTAATGGAATTTTTTCAGCTTCAGTCTTCTCCAAAAATTCGTTAAAACTAGATTCTGCACAGTGCAACATTCCTACCTCCTGGAGTTAGATCCTGTTAAATCAAGCTTGTCCAGGCAGTCTATTTTGCACTAATTATGCTACCAAGTCACAGGCCTTGTCACAAAAATAAAAAGCTCATTGCTTTTTCAATAGAACAGCTAAAAGTAAAGTGGAATTAACACATGATACTGCCTTCCTATTAATTCTCACTGTCTCATACGTTTTCTTTCAGAGCTGTTTACATGGGAATAAAGGACATATTTACAATGCCAGCCTTGTTAAGCAGTGTAATACTCAGCTGATATTCAAGGAAAGATCTGGAAAGAGGACAAGATGAAGCAGCAGGGCCCACATTGGCAATTTGAGTCTTATTTTCAAGTTTCAGCAAAAACCTGCTGGTAACCAAGAAAAATTGTAACTTGTAATGAAAGAGAGTTTTGCTCTTAACACAGCTGTATGGGTGTTTTGCAGCACAGATATTGGCAGATGCACACACTCCCTTGGGGATTGATTATCTGAGTGAGAACAGCAAAAGGACCAGATCCAACTCAATTCAGCAGCCTGCCTGGCCTCCTGGTGCTGTGATACTGCCTGGGTGGCTGGAGGTGTTACATGAGGAGCTGCATTTGTACAATTCATCAATTCATTCTTTCTCACCAGCACCACTTGCCCGGGAAGTTCCCAAATCAAAGGGCCAGGGTAGGTGCTGGTTTAAATTATTTGTTTGAGCAAAGAGATTCTGCTGGATACAGCCAAATACACGTCCAGGTTCAAGCAGAATTTAGTTTTTTTTAAGATGTCCTGGCACTGTTTGGGTCAGTTTGGCACATGGGCAGAGCAGGTCCATAATCAACAAAGTGGAATGTGTCTGTCCCTAGAGAACTGAACAATTCAATCTTGCCAGCAAGAAATCACCTCCACATTACATCATCCAGCAGAAATATGTACTTGTTCTGCTTATATTGAGTGTTTTCTCTTTGAAGAGCATAAGAAAGGCTGCAAGAATGCTTCACTCCACTCTCCATGCTGGCTGACATGCCCCCAGCATCCTTTTGAACCACAGAACTCTGCAAAGGTTTGTTATCTTTGGGGACATAATCTTCTTTTTGCATGATAAAGCTCTGTGCTACCAATCTCTTCCAGCCTGAGCCTGTAAATCCCTCACTGTGTATTTAACAGAGGGAGCAGTGTGATGCTGCTGATGGGCAGAGTGCTTCCCAGTCAGAGCCACCAAAAATCTGCCTGAGCAGCCCCCAGAAGCCTCACCCTTAACACTCAGGGTCGGCACTGGAGGCAGACACACGAGCTGCCAGGCTCACAATTTAATGTGATGGAAATGACAGGAGAGGCCATTCTGACCCACACTCCTCACTGCACCTGGATGCTCCCATTAGCTGTGCCAGGAGCAGGGCACTGCCCCAGCACGTGTGGTGGATCCTGCCTGGCCGGGGGCAAAACACTTTCCTTGTCACCTTTCCTGTCAGCAGCAGAAAAGCAGGAGCCATTTCAGGGCCTGAATTGCCAGGAGGAGGAGAGAGGACACAATTTCCTCCAGTTCTCAGGGGTTTTGCTGTTGATTCTGTTCAGTGCAGAGCACTGAAGCCCCAGGGCAAAGAGGCTTCCCTGGGTCACACAGGGCACCCACCTGTGCCCTCAGCCTTACCTGGTGTTCAGTGGGGCTCCAGCAGGGCAGCACCTGCACCCACACATTTCCTAGCAGGAATCACCACTAAATCCATTGTCTTGCAGTGCATCTCATCCCCCCTGCTCTCTCAGGGAGTTCCCCCTCCAAACCCAGCAGGCACTGAAGCCCATCACACCCTGGCCATGGCTTCACCCCAGCGTGGTGCCAGCACAGGCTGGTGTGGGGACAGGTCTCAAATGCAATCAGCTCATCATTGCAGAGAAAATAAAGCTTCAGAGAGGAGGGCAGGCCCATCCTCTGAACATCCCAAGTCACTTTTAGGAGTGACTCACAGAAAGCAGTTTGCATTATTAACCTGATCTCAACACCTAGCAGTGTCTGCTGTGAGCTCTGGTGGAACCAGGCATCAAATGAGAATTTTATCATGAAATCCAGCTGAGCCAGATATGCAAAAGATCAAATATTAGAACATATTAAATATATATGCACTGCTTTCAAACATGCAGCAGAAACATTGACCTGATTCATCAAGCTTGTCTCAGTTTCCTACGTGAAGAGGTTCCAAAACTTTCAAAAGATGCCTCTAGTCCTTATTAAAAATCCCTTGTCTTTATGAAGGTGTGTTACATAGAGGGTATTCATGGACTTAATTTATTTCACTTACCCAAGGAAGATTTATTAAAAAAGGAAGACACTTTAGAAGGTATAAAAATATTGAGCTATGTAGGAGTGTGGCAAAACTACTCTCCACTGCTTCCTTCTTTTAGAAAGGCTGCTTTCTGTATTTCTAATTATTATTTTTAACTACACAAAATAAAAGGGGGGCTCCTCCCAGCCCCTCTTCTTTATTCCCTTCCTGCTAATAGCTGTCACTGAGTCCAGTGGCTGCAAGCCTTCAGGAACCAATAATCAAAGGAAATATTGGTATAAAACAAGAAAGACAGACATGGAATTTGGATTGTATGAATCTGAAGAGTGCCATTATGAGCCTCCTACCTTTCAAATCACTGCATTTTTGTTTAGCTGGTTTAATATATATTCCTTCCTAGAGTACCTTGAAAAAATAAAATAGAGGGGGAAAAAAAGAAAATAAAACTGGCCTAAACAGTAACAGCATTATTGCATTTTTTTTTTGCAAAGTTACAGTTTAAAGAAATTTATCTATTTGAAGATAGCAAGAGGGACGGAGCTCATTTTTCAATTATTTAGGTTGGCAACATCCCACCTGTTCAAAACACACCCAGGCACACTCAAACCTGCTGCAGCCTGTCCTGATCTCTCCTGTAGCTGCTGACAGGTGCCTGGCAGAAAAGAAAGGGCACATTAAATACTGCAGCTTCCCACTCCTGTGTCTAATCCCGAGGTTTCTACTTGTGCCTTGTGTCTGACTGGGAAGTCACCCTTGTGAAAGAATAATGTGACAAAGTTTGTATCACACAACTTCAGTGACATGTCTGGGTGCATCCAGTGAAGCTCAGTTTTGACAGTACCAAACTCAGAACTAAAGTTTTCTGTAAGCCTGATCCCTTCTGTTCAATCCTGTGTGATTATATGGAATGTTCTGTAGTTATTTCCTAGTCCAGACATTTTTATGATGTACAAGATGATTAATTTTCATTGACAAACCCCTAAAATGTGGCCTGCCCATACCACTGTGTGTAAACTACACAATTAACATTTTCCTGTTTCTGTGACTGAGCTGAAGTCCTCTAGTTAGGACTGATACCCTCAAAACAATTTTCTTCTTATAAAATTAGTGAGAAAGTTGTAGTTTACCCAGAGCAAGAGAAAAAAAACAAAACAAAACAAAACAAACAAACAAAAAAAACCCCAAAACAAAACACAAAAACTGGGCTGTTCAATGGGGATCCACAAGTCTCTGCCTCAGGTTTTTCCTGGTTGGCATTTAAACAGCAGAAAAATAACATTAACATTTTCACGGGCTACTCTATGCCCCCACAAATTAAATGTGATTTAGCTTATAAAGTGAAACTGCAGCTCTCAAAGGTTATTGTGGGTGGTAACTCTTAGTGCAAAAAAGGGTCAGAAGAAGTATCAGCTGTGATCCTTAAGTCCCAATCAAATGTAAAAGCTCTCTGCTCCCAAGTCTGAAAGTGCAATGATGTTTTCCTCTTTCTGTGGTTCCCAGAATAATGCCAGTGTCCATTATTCACTGGAAACTCCCCCAGTCTTTAACACCACCTTGGGTTCCCTGCAATTTAAGATGCACGTCCGTGATAAAGGATTTACCCCTCAGGCTTTGTTCAATTCCATCTTCTGCTTGTTTTACCCACTGGAAATCTGTTCATGTGCCTGCAAACCACTGATCTCAACCTCTGCAACCAGCCTTGGAGAAAACCAAAACCCTTCCCAGTTGATTTTGGCTGAAGGCAGGACTGGGACTCCAATTCCCTGTGTGCTGGCACGCTGATGGCATTAACAACCTGATCATGTCTGAGAATGGCTTCTTGTCGGCATTCAAACCAGGGGCTCAGATGGATACAGAACACAGGAACTATTAAAATGTCACTTTTCCCCGTATTCTTCTGGTGATTTCAGGGACAGAGGGACTCAGAGTTGCATCAGGAAGGCGCAGTCAGCTCAGAGTCGAGGCCAGTGGCTTTAGGAGGAGGTGCAGGACATCCCAGGGAGCACACACTAAGGGATCAGCTGCTTGGAGAGGTGTTTTCCCCTTAAAATGAGGAAATCTGCAGCTGGGTCCTGTACTACAGCAGTACAAGACTTTGATCTTTAAATATATATATTTATATATTTAAAATCCTTCCAGGATTCTCAACAAAAACCTCCTCTTCAATGCTGTTTAGTTATAAACACACTTTTCCCAGCAGCTGAGTGTTTCAAGGCAACTTCCCTTCAGGACAAAAATAAGAGCACTTAGTAAAGATTAAAACGTTTTAATCAGGTTTCTTTTGTGAAAGGAATTTCTCCTTTACTTCAGGTAACTCTGTTCAGATATTTCTTCTATGGTACAGCTGCGCTGCTGATGTTAAATATTGCAACAGACCTAAGATTATTTAATTTTGTTATATAGGTGATTGGAAATTCTTTGCTTTCATTCCTATTTGGGTATTTTTTTTAACACAATATCCCAGGAAGTGTTGATGCTGGGCCCTTTCTAACATTCCCACTGGAAAGGAGGACCAGGAAGCAGCACTTCATGAAGGCACAAATTCTCAACAGAGCTACTTCTGTTACTTTACATCATCCCTTACCAAATAGCTCTGTTTCTCTCAAAAAGGTACTTTGTGTTTGCTCTGACCTCCTACAACCTTAGGATAATCCGAGGAAAGAAAAGAAAACAAAAGAAAGAGAAAACACAAGACAAAAGTAGGTGGGGAAGGAAAGTGAGATGTGAGCTCTAACCTCAGCCAGGTCCCCTCTCTGAATTCGGGATTACAGCACGCAGCCTGCTTCAAATATTTCGCTTGCAGGCAGCACAGAGAGGGACATAAAAGCACTTTGAATTATTTCTTCCGAGATGATGTATCAGAACAAGACAACAATGACTTTAAAAGGAACAGTTTATCTCTACAAAGTATTAAACTTTTGAAACATTTTTCCCCTCTAGAGAAAAGCCTTTTAAATCACCATGCACTGAGTCACTGGATTAAACCCTGGGACCCCACTCTGGCACTGCAGCTGATGAGCAGCTCCTCTTCCAGGGGAGTTATTCACACACTGGAACAGGGGAAAGGGCAACCCACAGCAGCAGGGCTCCCTTATGCCTTCAAAAGAATTTATCTCCTGAGCAAAAATTGCATGATACGGGGTCACTAAAATTTGAAGGGATGGGATGAGGCCAAGAAGAAAGGGGAAAGAACCTGGGCATGAGCAGAGAAGAGAGAAAATGTCTCAGAAAATGTCCCTGTCCTGTATTTTCCCACAGCCTGTCTGTAACACAAAAGTGCTCCTGGCAGGCACTCGTGCAAATAAAACCTGATTGCTTGAGCATGCAGGGAAAGCAAACAGAGCCACCAGGGTCACCAAAGCAGCTCCAGTGCAAGCAAATAGTTAAGATCAGTATGTCAGATTTTATTGCTGATTTGTTTTGTCTGTGTGTTTGGCTTGGGTTTTTTTCCACCTTCCTCCAGGATTTGAGTGCCTCTGTCAAAAGCCCCCCCACAAGCTCCAAATTAAGGCTGTGAACAAAGAAGCACATCCAGATCCATGATTAAGTTAAATGTCCTATTTCATACATAGAGTGAAACTGAAATAACTCTTACCAGAATCAATAGTTTAAATCTCACCTTTCCCCCCTTCCTCGCTTCAGCCCAAAATGGAACACTGAGTATTGCAGAAACATATTTTTATTTTCCAGTGAAATAATCATGTAAATAGCAGATCCAGGGCTAAACCTGAAGATTTAAAGTTTGCTAACTCCCCAGCTAGCACAGTCCAAGCCAGCAGTGGAAAAATCTTCCATGACCAAAACCCCTTCATTGCCCTGCTCTGAGTTAGAGCACATCTTCTTTACTCAGTACCACAAGCTCCAACATATAAAAGAACCTATTAAAAAAACCTATTTCAGATCTCATCCACGAGGGCCAAACAAATAGGGTTACTTGTACTTCTTTTGTCTGTAGCAAACTCCAGTGGGAAGGTTTGCTCAGAGTCAGTACTGAACCTCATTTCATTTTGCTCATTCTCAATTTGGAGTATAAAACGAAATTAGCACAGCTCCATCTTCCAAACATAAAATTGTGTTGATATCTGAAAAGCAGCCTGATTTGTAAATATCCATTATGCACCACTTGTGCATAAGCAAGGATGCAATTAGGCAAATTCATTCTGCATTTGTGCTCTTTGATTGCCACAAATCTTTACCAGAGGAGAAGAAGCTGCCCCAGCTCATGGGGAGCCTGGGCTAAGGTTTGAGCTCAGCTGTGCCCCCCCAGCCCCTTCCCTCCTGCATTCCTGTAGGTTTTGATCCCAAACAAAATTTCAGATATGGCCAGGTCCAGAGATATTGCTGCAATTCCTCGTCTCCAAACCCAGCATTAAATGCAATTTTTGAAAACCAAGAACGAATAGATTAAAAGGTGGATTGATTTTGAAGGTAATTCGAAGCACAAAACATTGAGCTTGGTTAATGTTTTCACACAAATATTATGGGAAACATGGTTTTCTGTTTAATGAAGGGTGAACCAATCTGGCTGACTGCCTGGCTTCAGTATTTGCTTGCTGAATGTACTTCAAGCTACTTTTGAAACCTCATGATGCCAGGACAGCCCTTCCTATCCCTGGGACAATTTCTGTGAAAAAATCCATGTCTTGTAGAAGGCAGCTGCTTGGAAATGGAGCACCACAGACCCCAGTCTGATTTCCAGCTTCCTTTATGCTCAGCAGCTGTGCAAGTTCTAAGTCAGTAAAAAACCTGATTCATTCCAGTCCAACCTGCTTTTTGGCTACCAGAATGCCAGTTTAAACTGGGTTTGTACTGGTTTGGGCTGCTCCTGCCAATTGCCTCCACAGGGACATGAGCTGCACGTTTTCAGAGGAGCACATGTGTAAGGGTGAGGGGAAGGAGGGTTTATTTTAACACTGACACAGCTGGAGCCTGGTTTGGGTCACACATGGGGAAGCTCCTCTTGTCAGCCTGGAACCTCTGAGGGAGGCTCAGGAGTTGAAGGGTACCATGTCTGTGCACACCTACCTCTGCACATCCCAAATTAGGATTTAATGCTGCTCTTCAAAATGAGCAGGACTGTTTTGCAGATGAAGCACTCACAGAACCTGATCTCCTGCACTCTTTAGGACTAAAAGCCAAATATCACAACTGGAAGGCTGAAATAAAGGACTTTACGTTATTCATGCCAGCCTTTAAAATGCCAGGTATGTCACTAATTAATTTTGGTACAGCCAGGTACCAAAAGTGACTGTTACAATAGAAAAGTAACTCTTGTACTTAATTGAAAATTTGCTATGATGCTTAACTTCTCTGAGTTACCCTTCACCAAGAAATGAAACAGACTAATTGGGTTCACTTTGGTGTGAAACTAATCTTGGATCTTTTCCACTTCCTAATTCACATGCACTTGCTGTAGGTTGCAGTGTTTGATTTTTGCACAGGAGAACTCTCTCTCTCTCATCTGGGAGAGGAAGAAGGCTCCCAGTGCAAATAATGACACTGGAATTACTGAGCTGCTGCTGTTTGATTTTGCAAATGCTAACTTTTTAAATGAAGAGTTTTTAGTCAAAATTGACCACATAGTTTGTCCTTAAAAAGCAAGAAAGTGCAAATTAATTAAATATTGCAAGCTCCTGGATACATTGAAAAGCTTTTTGCTGGAAGCAGACAAGAAATTAGGAAAGCAGGGATATCCCAAGACCTATTCAAGGAAAATTTGTTCTAAGTATGTACCTCTTAGTTAAGAAATAACATCTTCAACAGTAAAATTCTTGTGTGTTAATTTGAGGGAAGCTCAGCGTTTGTTGGTTTTTTTTTTATTATAGCATCTAAAAATTCCTAATGCTGGCAGACTTTCCAGACATTCTAGTTCAGCATTTTTAATGTTTTGAATTATGCAGAGACAGAAAATATCTTTTATTATAAGAGATGTTAAAATGCAGCAATTAACAACAAACTGCTTGATTTGCAAGTTTGATGCTTTCATTCGAAAGTGGACCCAGCTAATTAAAACACTATTCTATTGCAATAACATTTTTAACATAAATACAAGGTCATCACACACAACAGTTCACACTGGGCACCACAAATTAATTCTGGCAGCAGCTCTGATGCCCAGATTCTCATTTTTTGCTGTCACATGTGTGACAACAACCCTGGAAAGCAGTGAGGCGTGGATCTGAATAGGAGTTTAGGCATCACAGAGGTACAGACCTTCAGATCCAATTTAAAGCTCAGATCAAGCAGTACCATGCAACACTCAATACCAAGCTCCACACAGCTTTAGTTGGTGAGGGACAGCATTGAGAACCCAAAATTTAGCTCATGCAGTCTGTGCAATGCTACAGCCAAACTCCAGAGGTGCAGGAGCCTGGCAGCACCTCAGCTGCTCTCAGAAATGATGTGGAGCATCTCCCTGCTCCAAATCCCCTGTCCAGGGTGAATTTCACCTTGGCCAGACCCAGCTTTGCACCCTGGTTTGCACAGAACTGAAGGAGCTGCTCTGGAAAATATGAAGTTTGATTGAAAAGAGCTAAGAGCAGCATCCACTCACTCTGATGAGCAGGGTTTGTCCCAGATAGGCAGAATTTTCAGTAGGGGCAGAGTTTCCAAAAACACAGTCAATGGAATTGCAGATAAGAGAAACCAAAGCTTCCCTAAGCAGCATAATTAAATGCAATTAGGCCTAATTCATTTCCCTGGAAGATGTCCCAGTTTAGGAGATTTTTTAATTAAGGATGTCCTGATTACCTACTGAGGTGTCTGTAGGTGAGTGTTCAAGTGACATTAAAAATAAAATAGAAGAGAGACATGAGAAATGTGTTTACTAGGCCTTGCCCCTTTAGAAACACGGGATGGTTCAGCTGTCAATGAAAATTAAAGTCGGTACATGATTTTCCAGATGGATCTCTGTTGGTAATTGCAGACAAAACAGGAATAATGATAACCACGAGGTCAAACTAGCCTTCACTTCCAAAAGTGATTCCACATGAACTAATGAGAACTGGACCTGGTGGAACAGAGCAAAATTGCACCTTCAAGGACAGAAAGCCTTGAAAAGACAGGCTGCTTAATTTCCACAATGCTGACATTTCAGTCCATTTTTGTCACAGATGCTCCTGTGAAGATTTGATTGCTTTAAAAACGTGGAGCAATTAAAAACCAACTAATGTTGGGCAAACTGCCTTGAAAGACTAAGCTAAAATCTAGCTTTACCAAACATAAATTAGCTCGGGTCACTTCACCTCGCTGAATTCCTGCCCACATGCTGATGCCTTGGTGAGGCACAGGAATTTCTGCTCTATATTTAGCAGTACTTGGTGTGGCATTTTCTGAAGAATATGTGGGCTGAAGCTTCCTGATATCAAAACACTAACTTTGAAGTATTTTCTTTAGAGTTTACAATGTAGATGTGCTACAATCTTTCTAAAGGCAAATGTGGTGTAGCTCTATACCCAAGTACACAATAATCCTAATTTGGGCTGCACATCCAAGATACAATGTTTGACATATGCTTCAAAGACTTTTGTACGTTTTCTTTTCCATCTAATCATCATATTCATATAATATTTATATAATATTTCAATCATATTGTATCAACTGAAAAGTGCAAATAATTTTTAAAATGTTCCTATGCTTTTAGTCTTTGTAAAATACAGGAATACACCCACTAAGCTTCTGCTGGTACAACCCATTCATCTTCACTTCTTCTAAAGTGCATTCTCATTTCTGTGTTTTTACTCCTCAAACACCAAATCTGAGAACCTTTAGGTCTTTGGTAGTGCTAGGTAGATGTGTGCAGAAAGTGTCAATAAAGACATATCTCACACAAAGGTCACATAAAGCAAAAAGTGTCCCAAGGTGAAATGTGCAGGAACCTCTATAATGCTACCAAGAGCTCTTTAAGATCATGGATGGGTGACTTTCTTAAAATCCATCATGACTTTAATTGGTCTGGGGGAGCTCCTCAGTAATGAGAAGCTTTGCAAGACAAAAGAGAAGAGACTTACTCATGTTTTAAAGAAAAGCTGCCAAGAAATTGGAGTCTACATTTCAGCCCTCATGTGAGAGAGGGTGGGCACAGATCACAC
Source organism: Sturnus vulgaris (assembly GCF_052056855.1). Taxonomy (NCBI): domain Eukaryota; kingdom Metazoa; phylum Chordata; class Aves; order Passeriformes; family Sturnidae; genus Sturnus; species Sturnus vulgaris. Next base: position 4,945,033 of record NC_142262.1, read on the forward strand.
AGCTCACTTAGGAAGGATCTTGATTGTCATGAACCCTTTTCACAGCAGGCAATAACACCACCAATTATACCAGATAATGCCATCGTGGCTGATGGTATATTCAGCATTCTGAAACTTTCAGAATAATGCCCCCAAAGGGCACACGGCCATTCAGAGAGCCACAACACTGCTGCCTTCCTAAAAGTCTGGCTCAAATTCAGCAAAGAGCCACCTTTAACAGCTACAAGAGGCACAGCAACTCCATCCTCAACGAATGGGCAGAGAAGAGTTAAAAAATAGGAAGAATCCATAGAAAGTTATGAAGTGTTTTCTTCTTTAATGTGTTTTCTCAACTGACACTAAGCAAACAGTAAAGACAAATGTAAAAACTCCGATTAGGTTTGGAAGAAATGGAATCAGCCAACAGAGCAAATGCTTACAGATGTCTGAGAGGCAGCAGGCTGCAGCAGAACTGATCGATCAGCAGCACCACGAGCTGATAGAATGCCACTTCAGAGCTGCTGTGACTGATCTGGAGGCATTATCTGACCTGGCACCTGGCACTGCTGCACAGCAGACAACTCCAGTCAGGAGAGAGAGGAGCATCCCAGGTCAGGTGTCTGAGGATAACAGATCTGTACAGCAGGTCATGCATCCAGGAGACGACTTTTAAAAAATAATTTTAAAAATCAATCATTGCAAACAATAATGCTATGGAATAGGAACTATGTTCTTAGGTGACTTAGCACCCTCTAAAAAAAGAATCAGTGCTGGGTACTGTGCCTCACCACCTACTGACTTGGCAATACACACTAAAGCAGCAAGAATCATCGAGAAAACAGTTTCTGAGAACTTCTGCTGTCTCACCCTGAGTCAGGGTACAGCCAGTCCCTCAACAGTCACAAGCACAGAGGAACCACCATTATTTGCATTGGTTGTTCCACTGTTGTTTATCTTTCTGACAATCCAGTAATGAGCTCTAATCCCTCTTTTTCACCTTGCTGTCATGGTTTGATATTGGCCAAACACCAGGCACTCACCAAAGTTGTTTGCTTACCCTCTCCTGCTACAGCTGGGGAGAGGAAAGGGAAAATAATTTACAAAGGGCTCATGAGTTGAGATAAGGACTGGGAGAAAAACCACTCCAAGGGTAAAACAGGTTCAAATTTAAAGGTACACAGTAAATTTATTATTAACAGACTCAGAGGATGATAATGAGAAGTAAAATAAGCCCTGAAAACACCTTTTTTCCCCAGCCCCTCCCTCTTTGCCATCGATAATGCAGGGAAGCAGGGTGTGAGGGTTTTGGTCAGTTTGTCACTCAAGATCTTCTGTTTTCTCAGGGATAGGAGTCTTTCCTCTGCTTTGCCATGGGGTCCCTCCTCCCAGCTGCCAGGATAAAGGCTGCTGCTCTGGAGCACTGAGGGATGATTTGTTGCTGGGGCAGAGATATTTATAAATGACAATCACAAACATCTGCAGGGCCCAGGCACATCTACCCCTTGCTTCTCTGGACCACTTGCCACTCAGAGCAGAGCAGTGTAGCAACACATTACACTGCTTGTGTTTCATTTTATTCTTTCAGCAGCTCGACAATTTGCAAAAATCACGACTCATTTGCTTCTTGTTCATTTCTGGGTGAAGCAGATGCATTCATCACTGGCACAATGCATGCAGACCTCCTTCCCTGTCTGTGGTTGCTGAAGCAGGGTCAAAGTGGCTGTGCCAGAGCAGGGGGATCTCCAGCAGGGATTTCTTGCACAGGTGAAAGGCACAGGACTAAACTGGGGCATCAGAGTCCTTGGGAGACAATGGCAGACAGCACCTTGAGAGAACAAAACCAAATAATGAAATAAAGCAGCCGTCAGAGATCAGTGCATGGAGCCAAGGCCATGTTTCAGCTCCAGCTTGTGGCTCTGACACGAGCTGGAGCTTGACATGTTGGATTTGGGAGCAGAGAATGAGCCTGTGAGTTTTGTCTAAAAATGCCAATAAAAGGAATTCACCTCAATCTTCAGTGTTCTGTGAGGCATCAATTTCTGCTGTGTAAAACTTGCTGAGATCTTTATCTGGAGGGTGCTGTGTACAGTGAGTTCCAATTACTAATAGTATCATTAGAAATAATTAGCTGGAATAAAAATGCTGTTTGTTGGCAAACAGCTTGAATTGTCTGTGGCATCTTCCAGTGACTCCATGTGAATTTTATGAGATTATCGTTCCAGTAAATCTGCCTATGTTAATTAGAGAGACTGAGAGAAGCTTCATTGTGGGAGAGAACTCTGCAGAGTCTGACCCATGGTGAATGCTCTCAACTACAGCCTGAAGAACCTTGCCTCTGGTTTCTGACACCTGAGGTAAAACTAGAAGAAAAATAAAATGTGTGAACACTAATGGTTAATTAGGGTGCCTTCATCACCTCTCTGCCAGGTCTGGATTGCAGAGCCACAGTGATGACTAAAGAGCAGCACAGAATGGAGGGGGGGAAGGGAAATGTGCTAATGGGGTTTGGAAAAATCCGTGCTAATGAACCCTTCAGAAGGCAAATGGGAAACAAGGAGAAGCAGCTGCAGCTGTGTCTTGCACATCACCCAGGAGCAGACTTCCCAGCACAGCAAACAGCTGGCTTCAGTTCTGATCTTCACCCAGATGTGAAAGGGGAAACAGTTTGGAGTAGACTGAAGTTACCTGGCACTCCTGACCACATGCTTCCAAGTCCTAACAGCTCAGACTTGGGAAAACTTAAATTTGTTACTTTGTAGGAAAAAAAAATTCATATGAACACATTTAAAAGTCTCTAAATACTTGGGCATATGAGGACATACATATTGGGATATACTTAATTCCAGACTAGCAACAGTGCAGCAGCCAGGGCAGGTGCTTGAGTATAAATCAAAAAAGAAAACCACAAACATTCCAATTTTAATTTTAAACACTCACTTGAAATTCACTATTTCTCAAAGTTAGTTTTCAAATTATGCTATGACCTATAGCCTTACTGTGAAAAGAATCAATTTGGGGGAAAATAAAAAGAAAGAAAAAAAGGGTGCCTGCTTGATAAAGGTGTGACTTGGAACAAATCCCAAGCTTCTGTAAGAAGTGATTAGGACATTGATGCAGAACAAAGGGCAACAGCTGTGGTTGACCAATTAATTAATTTGCTAAAATATTACACAGGGAAAATGCAAAACAGAGTTCAGAGAAACAAACAAGCATAATTAGTTTAAAAATTCAATTAAAAATAAAGAAGAGATCAGTATTCACTGCTATGGAAACCACTACTTTTTGTGATGATGTAAAAATGGCAATTTATGCTGTGAACCAGCCATCATTTTACAGGTCTGCTTGTCTAGCTGCTCTCTTAGCCCTTAACAGGAGCAGGGGAAAGAGGCTTCAAGTAAGGAAAAAAGAGTAATAAGTCTCATTCTAAAGAGAATTCGCAGCACTAAAATAATTGTCAATTAAAAGAGTTACGGGTTTCCACACAACACAACTAAGCAGCATCCAGATTTGGGTGGTGATGAATACAGAAGTCAGTAATTTCAGAGCACTCTTAGGAGAAGACACAGAAATCAACACTGAGCAGAGAGTAAATCACCACCAGCTTTCCCCCAGACTCAGCTTCCAGAAATGCTGGTTTCCCACCACAAATCTCAGTGGGGAGGGGAAAAGGGACACCAAGACACAGAAGACATTTGTTGTGCAATGGAAATTGCAATTCTTCATCTCAACTGAGGGAAGCTCTTAAAACCTTCCATGGCTCAACTCTGCTGTTTGCAGATCATGTGAAGCTGATTTGATTTGCATGGAAGTGCAAACTGAGTAATTCAGCTCAAACCCCCCAAATCCTAAATTTGCATGGATGCTGCACAAACCCCACAGGCTGCCAAGAAACACCTGAAAAAATAATTACATCAGTCAGGGCGGTGTATTTCTACCTGCTGGAGAAAGGGAAGGAACACAGCTTCTGAACTGCCTGGTGTTACAAATCCTTGTGCATAAAAGGAGAGAAATAATCTAACCTGCTGGTTTGAATAGTGTATTATTATCCTTCTGTATGTGAGTATTATTTATCATTCTCATTGCTCCAACAATACACCCAGTGCTTTACAAACACTTTACAAAGGATGCTCGTTGATTAGAAGGAGGAATACACAAGTGATGACTTGTAACTGCACAAACTACCGTGGTATTTTTATACTAAATTTACACAGCAAACACAGCTCACATCTTTTGCTGAAGGCTTAGATAAAAAGTAGTAATTAGTTACTAATGCCTCGCATATTTTGATACTACATGTCAAAGACAGGAAACTGGTTGTTTATGATTTGTAGAACAAATCACTGCAGCCATCATTGCGCCAGCCTGGCTGATTATTTATCCTTCCAGAACAACCCAGCCAGCAGGATGCACCATTGACAAAGGGAAATGCCAGTTCATAAAAGCAATAGTCTGAAACCACTCTGCTGGAGAAGTGCCCATCATCATCATCATCATCATCTTCAGACCCTGAAATAGCAAAACACAGGGAAAAGTAATTGCAGCTTCTGAATCGTAGTGGTCATGCTTCAAGTGAAATTCTCTGTTGGAGCAGTGTTAGTAGGGCAACCACCATCCTGTCCTTTTGCTTTTGTCATAAACAAAATACAAACCCTTGGGGTTTTCCAAATACAAATTTCCCCTAGTGAAAACAACGTGCGTGTGTCTGTTTCTTAAAAGATCTCTCACTGTGGCAACAAGGACTCTCTCAAAAGTCATTTTTCCCAGAACACAATTCAGAGCAGCTTCTGATCTAGCAACAAGTTTGCTGGAGCTTTTATTTTAAAGCAAATCTCAAGGAAAACCCTTTCTGCTCAAGTGCATTTTCTCAAGCACTTCTGTTCTCCCCACTGTTTATTGCTGAACTGCCTCAGCTGGAGGCTTCAATACTGTTCCTCTGACAATGGGCTGACACAAAGTGGAAAGGCTGACTAGGACAGAAATTACAAAATGGGAACCAGAGGGGAGAAAATAAAGAAGATATATGTCATGTAAAAATTAAGTATTTTACACCAAGTGAATCTAAGTATTCAACCCGGACCTTGGAAAACCATTTGGAGCAAGCCCTTGGAGAGAGTTTATTATTGATACTGAAGAAACCAGTGGGAAACATGGTCAGAATTAACATAGAGGAAGCTGAAAATCATTCAAAGACATTCTTACCTACCTCAAAGACTTTCTGATGCATCAAGTTTTGTAAGAGGGGACCCTTGTGCCTTATTTTTGCACAAAAGTAAACACCAGCCTTCCCATCAAGACCAACCAGCCAAGATCCACAATCAGTACTTGAGGTAATGAGCGTTCTCATGGCTGCAAAAAACAGATCCAGAGTGAACCAGGCAAAACTGTGAGGATTTTATCAACCAGTTCTGAGGCAGCCAGGCAAGGAGGGCCCAGGGGAGATTGGAGTTTCTCTGCCTTCTGTGGCAGTGTCAGCAGAGTCAGGGACAGCAGGGAAAGCAGAGACACCTTGGCAGTGCTGCCAGCTTGGGGAGCACTTTCACCTCACTCTAACCACTGCAGTTTAAGGTGGTGTAATGTGCATTCCTAATGCTCCTCTAGATCAGGAATGAGCAGAAACACCTATTGAGGTGTTCCATACATGCAGGCAGGTGTAGGCAGCACCTCTCCCCCTTCCACAAAACCCCTCTTGCCACTCCCAGCCTTCCCTCTCCAGCTGCAGCTCCACCTCCTTTCCTGGTGTCCCCAGCAAAAACATTTGATTTATATGAGCAAGCTGGATGCTGAGCTGTGCTTGCCTGGCCCCTCCTGCCCCCTTCAGCACACTGAATGTATGTTCTCATAACCCTCACACCTGAGCAGAATGCAGGTGTGGCCCTGCAATCACCCCACCGAGGAGAGAGCACAGTGCAGCAGCTTTGAACATTAAATCACCTTGTGCCAAGGTTGCAATGCTAGTAACATTTAAAAGTGATTACCGCAGTCTTCTTGATTTACAAGCTTCTACCAAGCTAGATAATGAACAAGACAAAAAGGAAATGCCTGGTTTAACCACAACCAAACACCAGGATATTAAGCAGTGTCCTTTGAATACATTTGGACTTTTTCATTTTAATAATTTCTCTGCAGTAAGAGGATTTCTGCAGATGTTTACCTTGAAATCTAAAACTGTCTCAAGCTTTGCTCCATAGAAGATCTTCTATTTCTCTTCAGTTACCAAACATGCAAAATTAAAGATCTTTTTGTTATATTTATTGAATCTCTCTGAACTCAAGGACAGGAAGAAACTATGTAAAATTGAAAAACCCAAATGGTTTATAACTTAAAATGACCTTGCAGGAGATTTCTATATGAAATGCATAATAATCTGCTCTTACACATCTGGCTTATACATCAGCTGGTTGGCTTTAAGCTTTAATTCCTAAAGCTCTCAAGGCAACAGCTCTCTGTATTTATGGCTAAGTCTTCACATTTATGTTTCAATATTTCGACCAAACACTCAAACACCAAAAATGGAGCTGATTTGGGCATCAGTCAGTAACCACTTGCCTTTGAAATGTTTGATAGTTTTGCTTTTTAAAATTGTCTTTATGAGACATGCTGGTGAAACTGGCCAGGAAGATTCTTCTCCTGGTCTTGATTAATATATTTACTCATTTTCTGATTTAACCACTGAACTCTTACAGTACAGACATGAAGTATGTTTAGACTTTGCTTGGTCAGGAAGCCTAAGAAGCCTAGGATAAACTTTAGAAACAGCAAAATCGTGGGGACGTTAGAGGGGGAGAATTTAAAAGAAAACCCATTTCTTCATTGAAATTTCATGTAAACAATGAAGCTGTGATTTGTGCTTTGAAGAGGAGAACAAGAAGAGAAAAAAATTATCCAGAAATGACAGGAGAGGTTCATCTCCTGTTTTTTTGGGGATCCCTTTGGAATGACAGCAGCAGCAGCAGTTCCAGCCCCAGGTCAGGCCCATCCTCACCCCCTGCCCATGGAGCCCAGGCAGCCCTGGCAGGATCTGACACTGCAGATGCTGCCCCAGGAGATGCTGCACCAGCCCTGCCCATGAATATGAAAGGTTCTGCAGCCCCTTTGCAACCCTCAGCTGAGCTTTGCTCTCTTCCACATTGCTACTTGTAATTAGAGTTTAGCAAAGAGTCTGTAATTGATTTAATTGCTGTTACTTTTCTCTTCAGGAAAACATCTAAAACCAGATCATTAACCCCTCAGCTTTCACTGCCGTCTGGGATTCTTCAGTGGCATTTCTCAGGAGTTTTAAATTTTATTTTGTTTCATAAATGCTGAAATATGAAGTGCTACTTCTCAGGGTGCTACGTGCATATCTGCATTGGACAGGGTTCTGCTTAGCAGTGACAGCACCTTTTGAAATGGTGAAAGAGAGAGAGAAAGGAAGGATTCCAGGAAGGATTCCAGGAAGGAAGGAAGGATTCCAGGAAGGATTCCAGGAAGGATTCCAGGAAGGATTCCAGGAAGGAAGGAAGGAAAAGAAAGAAAAAGAAAGAAAGAAAGAAAGAAAGAAAGAAAGAAAGAAAGAAAGAAAGAAAGAAAGAAAGAAAGAAAGAAAGAAAGAAAGAAAGAAAGAAAGAAAGAAAGAAAGAAAGAAAGAAAGAAAGAAAGAAAGAAAGAAAGAAAGAAAGAAAGAAAGAAAGAGAAAGAAAGAAAGAAGAAACCTCCACCTTGAGAGAAGCCCAGTCCCCAGCAGCTGACTGTTGCTCCAGTCATGAATTATCCAGTTGAATCTCTCTCTTCACTCCCTTTTCTCCTGCAGAAATCCCTGCTTTTGGCTCTGTGTTATGTCCAGACTTACAGTGTCAGTGGCCAAATGCACATTTCTTGTCCAGCACTAATTCCCCACCCAGATCCTCCTGCAGAAATGCAATCTCTCATAGTAAATAATGACTTGGACAATAGAAGGGTAACCCCTGAGCTGAAACTCAATTTCCTCCCTCATTACTCAAGCATCAAAGATTGAATCTCGGAAAATTTCACTAAAAGAGGACAGTGAATGGGTGCCAACAGAACCGAGGGGAATTAATTTAAGACTTTGGATGAATATTCATGGGAAAATATTTCTGCATTGTTTGCCTAGCTCTAATTGTGTTCATTAAAGAAAAGCTTCATTAGCGAAGGCAGGAGCATATTGTTGTGCACAGCAGTGAAGAAAATATAATCCTAGAAATAGCATTTACTTTTTTTTTTTGAACACTATGCACAGGTTTTTCAGCTACTGGTAACAAAGGAAACATTTCAGAGTTATAATGAGCTCAAATGTTCATATTAACAATTCAAATCCATAAAAGGGGTAGGCACAGTTTGAGCTTCTCACAAAACAAACAGGAGCACCAAAAATATTGGTACTGAATTTTGAGGGAAAGGGTTAGATTCTGGCAGCAGCTAATGGATAAATAATAGAATTACTGCCATGCATCAGGGTAGATGTGCATCATTGCCCAGTGATGGATGACTCCTGGGTGCCTGTGAATATGTTTCCATCTGATTGCTGAGGCACAAAAGTACAATTTCTTGTCTTGGTGCCAGCTAACAGGAGAGGGCTCTGTTTTTCAGCAAGAACACCCTCAGTCCTGCAAGCCACAAGCACACATCAACAGCCTGGCTGCACACGGGGGTGGGCTTGAGACTGGGTATTTACTGGGCAAAATCAAAGTTTGTTTCTCTGAGAAACACTCACTCCTTTCAGTGCCATGAGCAGGGTGTCAGCATTCCCCCTGGGTCACAGCAGTGCCACAGCAAGGTCCTGCACTCCTCTGTGGGCAGTGCATCACCCCAGAAGATCTCCTCCATCCCGAGGAGAGGATCTGGAGCCAAGGCTGGAGCTGTGCCTGATTTTGGGCATTGCAGTGCTGCTGTGTGGGCTGAGTGTTTTATGGGAACTCAGCTCAGGGGACTCTGCAGATCCTTCATCAATAAACAAAGCTGATAACACTCGTCTTCTTCATGGGCCTGGGGAGATTAAACACAACAGGAGGCACTTTTACAGCCTTAAAAGCACACAGGTACCACAGTGACAGATCACCTTTGATAAACATTTGATGTGATGTCCGGGAATCCAGCCAGGGATTTTATGTAAAGCACAGTAAATTTTGACTGGAAGTGTCTGCCTCAAATGCCCTCAGCCTTAAGCCCCAAAGGTTTAAGTGAGGAGTGGCTCAGTGTACCCTGCACACACCTGAGAGAGGGATAAGGGTCCTGAATCCAAATCTGCAACTCATCTATACAAAATAATTTTGCTCAGGGAGCATCATCCACTATCATTAGCAAGTTTCAAATAAATGGGATAAATGCGTTGCATTTTTTTCCTTCTCTCACATGTTTCCCCGAGATTTATGTTCTAGTTTTCATCAACATAACGCTCACTGCAAAAAAAAGCCCATTCAAATAGCAGAGTAACATTTTTTGGAGTAGATATTTCTTCACTCTGTGTGTGTAGCTGTTATATTAATGTGCATTTTCATACTTTTATACCATTTCTGTGTGTAATAGAAATCATTCTCTCTGAAGAATGATTCAATCTTGTTTTGTTTTTTTTCCCCAAAATGGATTATTGTCTATGTAAAACAAAACCTGTCCCTACCCATGGCAGAGGGTTGGAAGAGATTTAAGGCCCCTTCAACTCAAACCACTCTGTGGTTTCTCTCCCTTCTTTCTCAGTTTTCCTGCTGAGATTCTAGATTTTGCTCTTTTTAATACATTTGCCATGTTTTTCAGGACACATTACCTTTATTTGATCACAATATTTCAGGTTATATCACTTATGCAGTAATTTGGAAGTCCTAATACCACTGTTGTTTCTCTTCCTTACAACCATCCTTGCAAACTGAACACCTCTAAAACCTCTCAGTGATACAGAATTTATCCACAACAGCCCAAAAGATTCTCCTCAAATATTTATTTATTTTTAGAAAAGCTGTGAAAGGAATTTGAATAAAGACAATACAAAGCAGCGCTACTGCTTCTCCCTTAATTTCTCTCATTATTTTTCCTCACATACACAGGAGGTTTGGTCTGGAGGAATCACTCTTTCTAAGACATCAGGATTTGGTGGCAGTACCCTGACTCTGCCTGTATCCAACCCACCATTGACACAGGGCCAGCTTTCCTTCCAGCCCACCCCAGCAACAACAGCAAAAATGATTAAACTTGAACATTTTAAAATAATATTTTATTTTACATACTCTAGCAAGTGAGAACTTCCCCCCCACCTTTTTAAAAAACTGTATATGAGATGCCTCTGTTCAGCAGTTCCCATTCCTGACAAATGGCAAAGTTCCCACTTCAATTTATTTTTATGTGTGTGTTAAGTCATGACAGGTATCCATCCTTGCCAACTAGCTCTGGCATGAAAATAAGGAGGCCCAGGAGAATAACAGCATTTCAAGTAGTAAATAATATCAATGAAGTTTGAAAGAAAAGAAAATACAAGCCTGAACTTTCTGTAAAAGAATATCCAGCTGGAAGAAAGCATTCTGTCAGCTGCAACACAGGCTGAATTCGAGCTTTTCTAGTGGTAAGAGCCAATGAGCTACTACTAATAATGAACAAAAAACCCAGTGTGGTAGATAGAATGGAATTAATAAACTTGATATTGGCTTCCAGAAACAAAGTCAGAAGATCCTGACCTGCAGTGCCATGTGTCCCCACAGGCACTCAATTCCCCTGCTCCCCAAAACCTGCTGGCCCTGACCAGGGTCACAGGGAAAAGCTCAGCTGGGACATGGCTCTTGCCCACTGGTGGCTTTTGCTGTGCATCCATCTGAGGAATAAACCCACCAGGGTTACAGAACAAAACGTAGAGGAAATCCTGCTGGCCCATGCCAGCCTGGACAAGTTGAAGCCTGACTCAGAAATCTGCTGAAAGCCTGAGGAAAAGTCTCGAGAAAGTAAATTTGGGGGGTTTATCTATCCCTTGGATGCTTCAGGGCACTCTTAGATGCCTTCTGACACCAGCTGTGAGGAAATCAATGAGGATGTCTACAAAATCAATTTATGAGGGGGATTTGGCTTTCTGATGCCCATTCCAGGATGTTCCACTCATCTAGGAATTAATGTTTTGTGGGAGTTAATGCACATGGCCCCCATTAATCACCAGGGGGTCACATGTGTGGAAAGAGCACAGAAAGGTTTGAATTTTGTTGGTTTGAAACACAGGTGTCTGCTAAGGAAGGCAGGGCCTCCATTGGAATGGAAAATATGACCCCACTCCTTCCAAATTATTATAACTTTGAAATTACAGGGCTTTCAGGCAAAGATATGAGAAAAGGAATAACTGTTCTTTACTAGTGTGTGTAAATTCACACACGTGGGTGTGGTGGGTATCTGCATGGATAGTGAGAATTTCCATCTTCAAGACAACTTCTAAAATCATATTAGAGAGAAAATAAAGCAAAAATTTTGTAGGTGCTATCATGTTTGTTTTTATAGGTTTTTCCCACTAGATCTAACCTATGGACATTATGGAGCAGTTCACTCAGACAAAACCAGGTACAGGCAGCCCCAGCCTTGTCCCAGCATAATGCTCAGGTGAGAAAATCCATCAATATTGACAATATATATCCATTAATAAAAAGCAGCAATACTAAATGCTGCCATAATAATGCAAACACTGGAATTAACACATAGATTCCAGAATGCTAATTAAAGTGCATCCAGGATGAAACCCAACCTAGACATTATTAAAGACATAGAACAAGATGATGTCTACAGGAAAGAGGAAAGAAGGTTTTTCTGCTTTTACACCTGTACAGCAAAGGCATGATGAGATGGGAACTGAATGAAGGTTCCTCAAGTCTGAAATATTACCTAATCTACAGGATATTTTTCCTGACAGAATTTTCAGATGATCTTTTAGCAATGCTGTCCACCTTCCTTCATTTTTCAGCCCTATGTTCTATACAGTACATTGATTTTTGAATGTCTACTCCAAGAGCTTTCTTTGTTTAAAAAATTCTATTAAGCTCAGAATGCAGAGGGAAGGAGTCATAAGCATTAGCCAGACCATCAGAAAGAAAAAAGTTAAAAGTAATAAAGCATAAAGTGAAATAAATAATGAGGGGGTAAAATCAGATTAAATGAAGCTCAAATATACAGTCCCCTAATCTGCAGAATTTAATATAATTTATAGTCGTAATGATTCCATATTCCTTCCTTATTGAATTTCCTCTATTTAACTGATACTGATGTTGTCCCTGATGTAATTGCCCTATACTGGTGCCATGGGAAGGAAGCTCAGCTTCAGTAGTTTTCCAGAAACAACTTCCTATTATCAAGCTTCCAGCCTCAGGAATGCAGGGATGGGCTCTCATTGCTATGCCCAGAGCCTCTGCTGCAGCCCCGGATCACATCCCAATGTCTTAGGGGCTTTTTATAGCTACACTGCATTTGATTTACTGCTACTCCAGAAAAACGTTGTGCTCATTACCATTGGAAGCCAAGGCACTGATATCCTTTTTGCTTTCCATGTCCCTTGTATTATTGCAATTTTAAGAGGCTCCAGTGAAAGATCATCGATGAAAAAAGATCAGACTCATATTTTCAGCTTGTAATTATCTCACTTGAAGATAGAGAGTATTTCCTGCCCACAATGTGGCTGCAGTCCTCTTTTTAGTAATGATACTAAAATTTATGCAAAACACTCCTTTTTACTACAAACAAACAAACAAACAAACAAACAACCTCCCAAAAAACCCAACCCACCATGAAATATTTGAGTGACTGAGTAACAGTCCTTTAAATGCTTAATACTGTGGCATATTGGTATTCCAAAGTGAATTTCAGAAACTTGAACTGCACTTGAATTGAATTAGTGTTTATCTTAGATTTACAGGAACATCTGCACCCACAAGGGAAATTATTTTGGTAATTAGAAGGCAGGCTTGCTTTTGTTTGATTAGCTGACAGGGTCAAGGATTACAAAGTAACATGTCCTGACACAAAGATTTCGATAATAAAAGACCCAAGGAAATCCATGAAACACCTTTGCACGCCTAGACTGACTCAGTTTTTAATTAGCACACCTTGACTTCATTATTACATCTTCTCTAATTTAGGATTTCTTGTCAAGAAGCCAGGAAAGGAAACCTTAGAACAGATTAACCAAAGGATCAATAGTCCATCTATTTGGATGCAATAAAGTTTATTCTAGGAAAAGTTTTCTAGGTAGTAAATGCGAAGAGAGATGATTAAAATAAAAAGTTTTCAGTTTTTACTTCTTTTCCTCTCTCAGTCATAAGATCCAGCCAACAGTCAGGGAGATCATGAAGTCGCCAGAAAGGGCACAATGATTTGGAAGGAAAGTCTTCACTCCACGGTGATTACAAGACAATGGCCCCAAAATTAAGGCCTGATGGATGCTGCAGAGGGTTTTCCACATCCTCCCTTTTCCCCTTGGAGCATCACACACGCACTGATTACATATTCACAGCTGCTACAATGGTTAGCAGTTACCAATCCCCCTTTGCAGATTTTCATTTGGCTTCAATTCACAGGCAGAGCCCATGGCTAGGAGCAAGATACACACTTCAAGGTTATTTTCAGAGCCCTCATAATTTCACCTCACATTTTGATCAAAAATTGCCTCCTATTTTTTTCAGAAGGAAAAAAACCAAAAAAGCTACTTACCTTTGGAATCGCTGATATCCTTGAAGAAATCTTTACTTTAAAAAATAATTATTATAGCAAGGTCTACACCTCGGTCTTTAAGAATAATTAGGACCTGTAGGGATTCCAAATGATATTAAGATGCATATTTATCATAGCCGAGTTAATTAACACTCTTCATTAAGGACAAAATAATTAAACTAGTCATGTTTAATGAAATTTCAGTGATAGTTGATGTCTCCAAGTAGGAAATCTAAAATACATTAGTTGGACTGATTTGTTACTAGTCAGATTTCTACTAATTAAATGTCCTTTTCCAATTTATGTTGAACTCCCTTTTCCATTTCTACTGCTGTAAAACAAAGGCCTCATAATCTCCCAGCCACTTCTTTTGGTGTTTGCAAAATTACCTGAAATTTCATACTTAAGTGCAATTTCTAGAAGAGCATTTATTTTCACATGCATATTTTGCATTAATTTTAATTATTCCTAGACATCCAAAAGCTTCTCCAGGCTGTACCAAAACCATCTTCCTGCCTCTGTCCCCACTTTGGTGTTTCCTGAGCTCTCCCAGCTGTGGGATGCTCCCATGCATGTCCTTATCAGAGCACAGAATTCTGCAAGTGGGGACCATAAACTGACCCAGACAAACCTCCTCTGTCCCATCTAATATTTATTTTAATTAGGTATCAGTGTTAAAAGCAGACTCAAAGTCAACACTGCTTTGATTTCCATCAGCTCTGCACCATTCCAGGGACAGATCCTGTGGTTTCAGCCCAGGCATTTCCTCAGGAGCTCCAGTGTGGGGGTGCCCGTTGGGTTTTGCACTCCTTATTAGTGGTTTGTTATCAGTTTTGTTTGTTTTCTTTCAGAGCTAGGGTTAATAGAAACACGATTGAGGTAATTTGCATGTTTGGGCTTGGATGTCTTATATTTTATTAGAAATTACAGAAAGTATGACAGCACTTCTAGCTTCTTCCTAGAAGTGGGGAAAAAATGGCTACAGCTGAGCCTGCTTCAAGGCCTTTTAAAGTTAAACAAACTAATAAAAGTTTAACACCTACATTATTTATTCTTTTGACTTAATAGTAGATTCCCAGGACCCTTAGAGTGACGCTGACTGACCAACCAGAGGTTACTGCCTGAGTTCCATGAAGAAGTCAGAAGAAGAACAACAAAAAAAGAAAACACTTAAAATTTTCCATTTGGTCTCATATTTACCACTATACTATAAAAACCTCAAATTTAAAACCCATCACCCAGTGAAAATACACACATCTAACCCACTAAACATTCGTGATTTTAAATTCATTATTCATATTTCCAAGGCTCCTCCAAGGTTCCAGCTCCAGAGCAGTATTTTCCAGGGGGTCTGTGCCTGGAAGCACAGAAAGCTCAAAAGCTCCAGATTCCTGAGATCCAGCACTCCAGCAATCAGCACATGCTGATCTCTGCTCTGCCTCCTTGGATGCTTCCTAAAAAAAAAAATAAAAATATCCAATTTGGAGAACGTGTAACAATTAAGCCAGAGCTGAAGAATTGCACCCTCCTCTCTGTTTTCTTTTGTTTAGAGACAGAATGAAGAAGTGATTTTTAGTCATCAGCTGACACCTTCTCTGCACAGCACTTGTGCACCATATGGAGCAGCTCCTGGCCACACCAGCATCACTGGAAGCATGGTTTGGATCCAGGGTCATTTGAGATGCAGAATTTCTCCATTCAGACAGCCTGGCTGGCCCCCTATGAATAAGCTCTGGACTCAGATCAAGGTAATTAGGACATAGATCTGGTGTGATTGTTTCTTCTTCCTCAGCTTTAAAAAGCAGTGGCCCAGCAACTGGTCATGACATGACTGCTTTACTGGAAAATCATCCCTTCAGAAAACACTGACTGGTACAAAAAATAAAATTCAATACTGCTGCAAGACAACCATTTCAGACAGGCTTATTGATCTGCTGATTATCTTTTTGTAATATACAGATATTTTGGCTTGTCACACAATGGTCATGTATCTGTTGGCTTTTAAAATCATGTTTATCTCTGTATCAGTACAAAATAGATAGAAATTACTAAATAGAGGTGCATGACATTGATTTAGTGGTTTTTACTTCAGTGTAACGGATTTGTTTTCAAGAACTTCATATATTTCAATAAAATTTTTCTCCATGGTTTAAAAATATGCTATTTCTGCCTCTCTGTTGCATGACACTAACAAATGGGCTGTGGGTACATGATACAAAGCAAAAGTTTTCACAAGAATCCTTGTTCGTGCTCTTCACAGAGGAGAGAATTGCTAGCACGGTTAAAGCTGAAACACTTTAAAAAAATTAAAACCCAAAAAGTATTTAAATCATTGTTCTTGCCCAATCATTTTTGTGTCTCACCATGACTAAGGTCCCTGTGACACTGAGGGCCACTCTAAAATTTTAAAGGTTTATTAAGGGATAAAAGGGACAGTATTCAGGGCTGGGGTGCCTTGCTACTGCCAGGAGCACTCCTTAGCTTAAAACAATTATCTATTTTTTTCATTACAATGGTTACATATATATTCATGAGGTTATACAAATTCAAACATTCCTGTGAATTCTTTTATATGTTCCAGGAATTCTTTTAGCTTTGTTCAACCCTTGATCCATTGTAGATTTGATTTTTGGGAGTCGTGTATGCCATTTCCTCACACTGTATATGCCATTTCCTCACAATGACAGACGGGAATTATTGATACCCCAGAGTCAGTAGCAGGAGGTTTTTTTTCACATCCTTTCCCCGATGTTATCTGTGTGGTTCCTTCAATGTTATCTAATCACACAGACAGTTTTATGCTATTTCCACAAACTTATCTAAGTCACCATTGTCAGTTAGTTACAACAAAAATAAAAGCATGCTGCAAAAGCTAACATAGTCTCTATTTCGAAATCCTAAACTGCAATGTGTATTTATCACTCAAATGCTTGGATAAGACACTCATGGCCAGGTCACCAGCCACAGAAGCTGACAAATTATACTATATCAAAAACAGTTAAAAGTGATTACAAACTGTACTATGTCAATTTTTTTAATTTGCAAAAGGCCACACATAAAGCCAATAATTACAGCGTTATCCATAACTACACTGAGATGTGAGACCATTACTGTGGTGGTTTCCTTTGAAGGCTCCAGAGCATCCAGCAGCATGAGATGTCCCTTTATCAAATGGCAGAGTGTGAAGGGTGGTGTGTGCCACAGGAGCTGCCCAAGGCAGCTGAGATTACCTGCAGTGAGCCCAGGTTACCAAGGGCACCATCAGATTCTCTAGGGCAGGAGCTGGGGGCCCCAGTGCCAGAGGAGCACAACTGGGGACTGTCCCCTGGGCAGGGCAGCAGTGGCACAGAGCCCCTTCTACCCCTGCTGCACACACAGCAGAACGTGCACAGATTTGCTGATGGGGACACTTCCATGTCCCCTTTATTTATTGGGATGTGCCTCTGACCCTCTGTCAGGCTGAGCATTCCCTGCCTCCTCCTTACACTGCTGTCACTCAGTTCATTATCTTGATTTATTCTTTCATACACACACATATATAACCAAACAACACAGCAGGCTGGCAGTATTTTAGTGACATGGAAACCAGAGGGAGACATTAATACATGGAGATCACACATGCTGGTATTTAGCCTGAGGACTCACAAGTTCTACTGAAGCATAATATGAAAATAATAAATGCTTACAAGGGTGGCCAGGAAGGGAGAGGCTGATTAAATCAGTGCTTTGGAGAGCAGACACAGCTCTGACTCCTGATGCACCTGAGAACCTCCTTTTCATTTGTTTTCTCTATTGACAAAGCACTTCCCCTGGGTACCAGAATTATTCTCCAAGCACAGGCCTGGAAAAGAAGAAATGTCTCCACCCCTCCACCCACACTTAGACACGGAGTCTGAAAATCTGCTGCTGGGGTTGACTTTATTTCAGTCACCAAAACCCGGTTATGTTGCCAAGTGTTACCAATAAGTGACATTTTAATTATTGCCATAATAGCAACAAAACCAAGGTCACGAAGTCTCTGAGCAGCATGACATCTCCATTCAGCAGGATCCATCCCTGCCAGGGAGAAAAGTGTCACCTTAAAGGAGTTCTGGCAAAGGGGGATGGAAAGAACTGCAGCAGCTGGGAAGAATTTTTCTTCTCCCTGTTCAACACAGGACTGCACTGTGAGTCTCCTCACTCAGGCCCAGGAAATATTAATTAATTAATATTAAAATATTAATGCAGGGAACTGGGCTGGTAAAGGGACAGTCACACCACTTAGTTTTAGTTATTTCCTCCAGTGCTTTGGTTGGCACCTCTGTAGCCCTGGGAGGAGCTGCTGGAGGGGTCACCTGCCTGCCTTGAGTGCAATACATAAACCTAAACAGCACAAAGTGCCCCTCCAGCTGCACTTCATGGAAAGGGACAGATTAGATAGAGATTTATAAAATAAATACAGTTTTGTCAAAGCAGTACAACATGACTTTTGATTTCATATCCCCATGTTAAAAGCAGTGACTGAAAAATCTCTTTACTTAGGATCTGATATCCAGGCACTGCACAAAGACACATTTCTTACATAGGAGAAAACTTCACCCCAATAAAACAACAGCAAAAAGCCCATGATTGGTCATGAAATTGGAGAGTGATAAATCTGAAGGTGACAAACAATCTAGAAAGGAAAATAGCCTTGGGACAGACAATTCACTGCAGCAAAGACCTGTAACAAAATATGACAAGGTGGAGAAGGAGCCTGACATCAAAAGCAGAATAAAATGATGGTGGCTCTCTGTCCCAACCTATCCTGGTAAGCTTTAGGCCACACAAACACCTCACAGCACAAACAGGCATCACCAGAGCAACAGCCCAGCCAAAGCTGAGGGGCCCTGTCCTGGCAGAACCATCCTACAAAACTAAACTGAAAATACAACATGGAAAGGCAGTGATGTACCTGTGAGGAACAGCTGTCGTTTAAAGAAACACTTTGGGCTTCACTTTCATCCCTAAGCCTAGCTCATAACTATGGGCAGAGCTCTACCCATCCAGGCTCTGCTTCCACATCCATTTGAAGTCCAGGATTATTTCCTTCACCTCCTCTCCCTCAGTTCAGGTCCTGGGTACCTCAGGCTGCCCCTGCCCCTCCTCGCTGCAGCTCTTTGTGTCATTCATGGCATCTTTGAGTTCATGACTCTGAACTCAACATCTCATGGAGATGTTGAGGCCAGAGGAGCATCCCCAGTTTCCCCCAGTGCCAGCCTTGCAGGACCAGGGGGCTCTGCTGGCCCCAGATGTTTACCCATGCTGCAGGAACATCCTTCTCTTCCCAGGCTTTGGGTAGCAGAGCTTTTACAGCAATCTGCAACTCCCCAGTAAGCAGCAGCAGGGCTGGATTTATTATCCTGCTCTCTGGAGAAGCAGCTCCCAGATCTTTGGGCAGACCCCATGTGGGTGGCACACCCTGTGTGGGTAAAAGGAGCCAAGCTCTGCTGAACCCACCATGATCATCCAAAAACTGCCTGGAGTGGCTGTGAGTGGCTCCAGAAGTGCCTGAGAGCCTCCCTTTATGAAGGGCCCATCCTCCTGGGACCTTGGCAGTGAGGCTGAGGAGTGGCAGCCCAGTCTCTGGGTTAATTGGGGGGACAATTACAGATTAAAGCCTGGCCCTGTGTTAATATTGTCACACCACCTGGGGTTTAATTTCCTTATGCCATAGCCTTCTCTTGGCTGTTTCGCCTTAAAAGTTCACAAATCTGGTAAACCCCAAAGATCTCTGCGGGTTTGGCACTTTCCCTGATCTCATAATATCTAACAAAGACACAGGAACAAACTGATTCTTCTCTAGACAGAATATTTTTCTCCCATGCAGTGCTTTAATTTTTGTAGCTGAAATGCACATGGCACTGCAGCATCCTCTGTCACTCCCTAAGTCAAAACTCTTCACAGCAAGCCAGCCCAAAGAATGAATTCATATGCAAAAACTACATTATTCCTATAAGCAACTTGTGTTATGAATAAAGCCTGAAGACAGAACCCAATTCTCCATGCAAAGCCAACGTGCAAACTCCTAAATTAAAAAGAAATCTCAGGCAGGTAGAAGTGCTGCTTTGGGACCTTTCTGGTATTGCAGTTGCCAAGGAAACCTCTTCCTTTGTGCCCAGTCAAAGGCTCTGGCTGTTTGGAACCTCATCCCATCTATGCCTGAGTGTGCTGCAGCATCAGGATTGAAGGGAAACTGTTAGAAATGCTCTGATAAAAGAAAATATTCAAAATAAGGGTTTCCTCCTGAAAATATCTTTCCCTAAAGTAAAAAAAAAAGGCAAACCAAGGGCAAGGAGTAGCTGTTCTTGGGGAGCCTGGGTGTTGTGGTGGCAGACTCCCATGGCAGGTGGGGTTTCACCTTCAGAGACAGCTCTGTGTGTGTGATGCACTCCAGCAGTTAATGCATAATAAACAGCAAAAATGTAAAGGATATTTCTGACTTAAAAGTCGTGCTCCTCCCTATAGCTTTGCATCAGGAGTTAAAAGAGCTGTCAGGAAAGAAATGAAATTGATTCTTATTTCATGACTACTTTTCTTCTTGTATGTAATTACCCTCGTTCAGGGTTTTCTATGAGTTCTGTGTAGACATCAGAGGAGTCTCAAATAGAGTTGGCTTTTTTTTGTGTCTAGAACTGAATTATTTCTTGTGCTACTGATTAATTTTGTATGAGGAATAAGAAAAACAATTGCGAACCCACTAGAATGAGGAGGACATCTCTCAAACCTTGGCTTGATCTTGGTAAAACTGCTTAGTTGCTGCTAATATATTTACTTTTCTGACATTGATTTAGATTAGAATCATAGCAAAACAATCCTGTTTTAATGGATTAGCCTTCATTCCTTGATGCATTCTTAGTCTAAAATTAATAGCACCCTCAGGTTACTTTGTTTTTCTGTAAGTGGTCTGTATTAGCTACAACATATCGATGTGGCTTCAGTGCATTTAGCTTGCCCTTATTTTAGTATGGGCTGATGTAATGGTCCCCCTACATCCCTCTAAAGTCAAAGCCAGGACAGGAGATTTACAGAGCCAGGGACATGAGCAAAGTAGGAATGAAAATGATACCCAAGAATCTGAGATTTCTTTTCAAAATAAAAGGGGAGTAGAAATTAACAGTTTAAAGAAATTCATTCCACACTCTTTGGACCCGAATGACCACTTAAATCTCTTGGACATAAAGATGTGCAACAAAAAAAAGTGCAACATGGAGCAGAAGAGTGTTTGAATCCACGGTGGGATTGCTGTGGGATGGATTGTGCCACGGAACAGAGTTCCATGGATCTCAATGGTTACTCTATTATACCCCAAATTATTAATCTCATTTTACAGGACTGAGTACCATCACCAAAAAAAACCCCCTAAAAACAAACAAAAAAACCCCCACAAACCAACAAAAAACAAAACAAACAAACAAAAAAAACCCCACAAAACAAAACAAAGCCATGTGATTTGATAATTTCCAACATATCACAGGAAGGAATATTTAAAATTAATGTAAAACTGATCAGGAAAATGCATTTTTGGTAATATCAGAAATCTCCAGTAGGCATTGCCATGTGTTTTAGGGAAGGGAAGGGAAGGGAAGGGAAGGGAAGGGAAGGGAAGGGAAGGGAAGGGAAGAGGAAGCAAATCGTTCCTCATTCTAAATGCCATTTGGTGTTTGAGAGTAAAAGCACTAGAACAACAAGGAAAAGCCACCCAGAATAGAGCAATTATTTCAACTTTTATTATGGAAAAGGTTCCAAAGCATTTGTAACTTCACTGGCAAGATGCAGCTGCAGACAGAAATGGTTCTTGTCTCTTCCAAAGGGCAGGAGTTATGCCTTTATTGCAGCAGTTCCAGAGTGTCTGAGAGAATTTTAGGGATTATTTGTAACAGGAAACAAAATACTAGACAGCTAGTGCTAGATTAATAAAATGGAAACGTGAAAATATTTTCCAGAAGGAGCTTTTCAACTTTTGTTTATTCCTTAAGAGAAAAGCCCTATAAAAGGTAAAAAACTGTTTGAAAGAGTGCCATGGATGAAGGTGAAAGGCAAGCTGGCAGCATTGCAGTTGATATAAAAACGCAGGAATGTGGCTGGAGGAGCTGCTTCCCACCAGGGGCTGGGAATCCTCTGCTTTGTCCCTCCTGTGCCAGCTCTGACAGAGCACCTTCCCTTTGCACCTGTCTGGAAATCTGAAACTCCCCCACTCATCCAAATGGATTTTCACACTCCCATAGCACCTGAGAGAGACAGGAATTTCTGGAACCCCTCTAAACCAGCCCTGGCTCTGATAGCAAAGGGTTAAAATGTTTCTGAAATCGTGGGAATTGCATACAATAGGGGGTGGAAAGAAAGGTTGGGTCTGGTAGGCCTGGGAAAGGGAATTTGGCCCTGGGAACGAATATTGAGATTTGTCTTTTCTAGATCAGGTGAGGCTACACCTGTGTAATCATCATGTGATAAATTATATGATTGTTAAATGTAACAATTGTTTGGTAATTGAATATAATTATTATTTAATCATAATAAGAATAATGAGAAACGATGTAATCATAACAAGAATTATGAGAAAGAATATTTGGGGGGCCTAATTAAAATTACAAGAATTCATGCTTGGATAAGATCAATGTATACAATAGAACAATATGGGTTTAATAATGAATATATAGTTATATAACGAAAAGGGTATAAAAACATGTCCATCTGGGATCCATGTCGGAGTCAGATTTGGGTCTGCAGCCCTGATTCCCAGAGCTCTTCAATAAAAGCACCTGCATAGAATCATTCTGGGATTATGTGTTTCAAGGCTATCAGCCCTGGGCCCAGCTCTGCACCCTGAACTGGACTCAATCAGCCCAGGCTCAGGGGCTCCAGCTCTGTGTGTGTTCACCCAGCTCCAGACAAACTCAGCTCCAGACAGACCCAGCTCCACACAAACCCAGCTCCAGACAGACCCAGCTCCAGACAAACCCATCTCCAGACAGACCCAGCTCCAGACAGACCCTGCTCCAGACAAACCCTGCTCCAGACAGACCCAGCTCCAGACAGTCCCAGCTCCAGACAAACCCATCTCCAGACAGACCCTGCTCCAGACAAACCCAGCTCCAGACAAACCCAGCTCCAGACAGACCCAGCTCCAGACAAACCCATCTCCAGACAGACCCAGCTCCAGACAAACCCATCTCCAGACAGACCCAGCTCCAGTCAAACCCAGCTCCAGACAAACCCATCTCCAGACAGACCCAGCTCCAGACAAACCCATCTCCAGACAGACCCAGCTCCAGACAGACCCAGCTCCAGACAAACCCAGCTCCAGACAGACCCAGCTCCAGACAGACCCAGCTCCAGACAGTCCCAGCTCCAGACAGACCCAGCTCCAGACAGACCCAGCTCCAGACAGACCCTGCTCCAGACAGACCCAGCTCCAGACAGACCCAGCTCCAGACAGACCCAGCTCCAGACAGTCCCAGCTCCAGACAGACCCTGCTCCAGACAAACCCAGCTCCAGACAAACCCAGCTCCAGACAGACCCAGCTCCAGACAGACCCTGCTCCAGACAGACCCAGCTCCAGGTCACAGGGCTGCTGGCAGATCTCGTGGGCACAGGTGAAGGAGTTCTCCACAGGTTTGCCATCCTGGTGGGGCCACCCCAGAGCCTGGTGCCCATGCACAGTCCTTGGAGGAGCACAGCCAGGTCCAACCAGCCTGCTCCCATGGCAGATGACACAGCACAGTCAGAGCTGCAAAAAGGGTCTGAGCAAAAAACACGTGAGAAACCTGGAAAATAAACCCCTGAGAAATACACTTAGTGAATTTTCTAATAGTTCTATTTAAAAAAAAAGTTAATTCTATTGTTTTTCTTTAAAGGAAATTAATAACCCTGTGTAATCACAGCAGTGACCAGGTCCATCTCATGGGAAGGAAGGAGGAACTACATTAGGACTAGTCAAATCACTAAATTATTTTTTACTCTCTGCCACAGGGAAAGCACGTAGTTATAAGGGAGCCATTAGCTTCTAAGGTAAAAAAAAAATCATGCATACCGTTCTCCTGTGCTGTCTTTCCATTTCCAGGGAAACTCTTGTCTTTTCAAGGAAACAATGTTCCTTCCAGGAAATCTGATTTCAGAGAAGTTTGATGTCATATGTCTTATTTTCTTTCTGTTCATTTCCTGGAATGATGACATGTCACAGAGCAACTACTCTTGGTACCAGCAGCAATGGCTGGAACCTTTGTTGTCAGAAATGGATAAATTGAGGAATTCTGCAACTTTTCTAACTTTTTGTAAGACATTTAGAGCAAATGTCCATTGCTTCTAAAATTAGTGTCCTTGACGGAGATCCTTTGCCTGGGTATGTTTCCCTTCAGCTGCCTCTCATCTAACCTGTGTTAAGGAGACAATGATACCGTTCATGAAGACTCACATTCTGATTTTTAAAAGAAAGATTGATGCTGGTTTTCTTTTTGATCTATAAACTTCATGTGAGATGCTCAATTTAAGTAAATCAAAGGAGGAACTTCAAAGCTGGCCCTCAGGACACTTAAAAGTGTCACTGACATTTTACACGTGACAAATCTGAGGCAGAGATGCTCTGAAAAGACAATTGTAAATTGCCATTTGATTTTGCTACAATTTTGTCATCATCCTCCAGGACTGACAGGGAAAGAAGTGGGAGATCAATATGGCTCGTGGATCTCTTTACCCAATATATTGCTTTCACTTAGCTAAAGCTGATAAATACTGCAACTGAAGTGCCAAGGAGGAAAAATGAGAATCTGCAAGACTCACTGCAAATTAAAATGAAAAAGAGCAAACAAAACAGACAAAAAGATGGTTTAGGACATATTTTAACATGTGCTCAGATATCACTACTATCATCCACTATGGATGAACAGTCAGCAAAGATATGAATGTACATTTTTACCTTAGAAAATTTTTGAAAGTTATCAGTTATGTGTCATCAGTGAAGAGTGAAGAGACAGAAGAAGTGAATTGTTATCCCCTTTCTTCTCCTTTGGCATGAAACTCAGCAGCAAACCCAAACTGGAGTCTGTTCAGTTGCTATGAGCTCACTGAGCCTGACTCAAACCTCATTTCAGAGGGACATTTCTCCTCTTTGCAGGACAGGCCCCCTTGCCATTTAATGCTGTCTCTGGTTTTCCAACTGCTTTAGTTCTACCCACCTGGTTTGGTGTGGAATTACACCAGGAGCCCTCTGGTATTTGGCCAGTGCTGCTGGTGACATCTCTGCTGAGCATCAAGAGGTTTAATGTCAGCAGGAGCTGTGCAGCAGCCGTGGGAGGATATTGCCAAAATGCTCCACACCAGCTGCTCTCCTTCCCAGCCAGCAGCAAATTAGGTTTAAACCATGTTTCAGTTTAATCAAATGGACAACACTCCTACAATGTATTGCTTTCTGAAAATAGCTGAAGTGACCATTATGTTTTATGCTAACTGCTAAAACATTATGGATGCATTATACAGTTAGAGTCCAGTAAATAAGGATTTCCACACGTGTTTATCTGATTGAGCTCATCTTGACAATTAAAAGGTGGAAATTCTTTCAGTTTGACAAACAGGAAAAGAAGAAGCATAAATGCATTGGGGCTTGTCCAGAACAAGTGATGCCAAGGCTGGGAGCCAGGCACTAACATTTGTGTGAGTTGTTGAAAATCCCAAGCTCTTTTTCTCTCAAACCACTGGAGATCAGTGATCCCCACCCTCCAGGTAATTTCCTCTAACAAAGTGAGGTTTTCCCACTTTGGGTAAAATGAGAGCTATAAGAAAAAGGAGTTTTAAGGAATGGGCATGCATCCTTGTTGGCAGTGTGGTTTTTAGGGGACTGATGGGCATGGCACAGACCCCAGCTCAGGGACACAGCCTTGGCTTTTCAGACAGGGACACGTGATGTGTGATTTTGCCTGAGATGTGCTTCCAATACATTTTGGACAGAATCCTTCTATTTTGCCTCTCTCCTTTGTGTGGCCAGATTCACAGTGGTACAGTACAAAGTCAGTTTGACCCAAACAGTCACATCTTTTTGTGCTCTGCTCCTTTCTGTTCAGGCCAGCCTTGCTCCAAAGACCTGACTTTATGAACTTTTCAGGAGCAGACACACACACACACACACAGCCCCTGTGAAAGGCTGCACAACTTCCAGAGTGCTGAAAAACTCTTTAATATGTGGATTGTGATCAGAATCAATCACTGGGCTATTCATCTAATGCTATTCAAAGGCCTCATAAAGTATGCGAGTAACTTCCATTTTGGGATTTTAATCAAGGTATTTATTGAAAACTGTGCTGTATCTTTTGCTTTCAAAACTTTTTTAAGGGATAGAGTGGGGCTAGAAACCAATCTAGCCCCCCAAAAGAAAAAGGTGTACTGATAATGAAAGTACACTTAAAAAAAGAAAAAAAGAAACAAAAGTGTAGTCTAAAAATTCCAGAAATTCACACCTAAAAATTTTTAATTTAATTAGATGCTTCAAATATCAGATTTCACCTTAAAAAAAGCAAATAGCCATAGAAAAAGTGATTTAAAGTATTTAAAGTAAAACCTAGAGGATAAGATTTTTCAAATGAAGCTAAAATCAGTGAGAGGCAAATTCCTTCAGGGTTTTTTTCATTTTAATCTGATCCAGAGAAAAAACATCTGATAGTTGCTTTAAAGTTAAAAGCAGTAGTGGTTTGATTATCAGAAGTACAGGGGGACCAGGGCTCTCAGTGAAGCCCACAAGAGCTTGATTGATGAAGACTTTTCAAAACCATATTATAAGGACCTCAAATGGATTTTATTTTTTTTAATATGCTCTTATTTCTCCATTTTAATTTTCATTCCTAATAGTACATTCAATTATCATTGCAGAAAATGTCTATTATTTGAATTATATTTAGGAAAATAACCCTTTGTTCCTTACTGTTCTCATTGAAAGAAAAATTAGGTTTGTACTGTTTTTCTCTTGAGATTTGTCTCAAATGAAGAATCTGGTGTGTGGTTCAAAAGTGGTCAAAATTCTGGTTTGCAGGAATTAAATTAATTTAAAAAGCAGGAAACACCGCGGAAAATCAAATGTATTTTCAGCACAGAAAACAGTTTTCAGAATGGAAATCCTTCTTTGGGTATCTGGAAAGTGGCTCCTGATCAGCAGAAGAGAATAGAGCAGGTCTAATTCCAAGTAGAAGAATGATTGTTTGAGCCTTTCATGGCAGGAAAAGGAAAAATCACTACATGCTGCCCAGAGTTAAAATAAGAGTGATTTCATGGCAAAATATGATCCAAGGCCCTGCTCATCTTGACTGTCCTTTGTGGAAAAAAAAAAACAAAAACAAAAAACAAAACAAGAAACAAACAAAATGACATTTCTCTAATGCTTTGGAGAAAAATAGTGAATAATGTAACTGCTGGCACAATCCTCCCAGAGAACAGGCTGTGCCCTGCTGCCCTTTCCCTGCTGCCCCTGTCTGCAGTGACAACACCCCCTCCAAAATGTGGGAGAGCTCCCAGGATCACACAGGCACTGTGTGAATCCCACACAATAGCTCATCCAAGACCTGAATGTTTTAAACTGAAGGTAAAGGACAGGCAACAAATCCAAACACATCTGTCTTACCCAACAAGATTTGAAATGGGAAAACAACATGAGAGATTCCATACATTACTCATTATTCTCTTAAAAATCCCAATTTTTCCCAGAATTATTTCCCCCCCCAGCAGTGATCAGAACAGCACTGCAGCCCAGAGTTTGGGGAAGGTGCAGATGTTGTAGTTAAACAACCCAAAGTCAGAGAAGCAGAAACATCAAGGGAAGAGACATCAAGAAGGGCTTTGCATCATTCCATCCAATTTTCATTGTAAAAATGTAAACTTAGGTCTCAAGTGTCTTATTAGGCAAGCTCAGCAAATGGGAAGCTTGAGCAAATGAGTTTCACTTTTGCTGGCTGAGATTGTTTTGGCATCTGGAAATATGCTTTGGATGATTGGAACATGGTTGGGAATTTGAATACTTTTTTTTTTCCCCCAGCCTTGTAATAGCTTCCTTGAGAGATGTCTTCAGATTGTTGCATTTATATTACTGGCCTCAGATCATTTACATCTAATCTTCCAGTGCTGTTAACAAAAGCTGGGCAAGCATGTGCAAATGTAAATAACAATTTTTTTTAATGTGAAATCTCAGTTTAACTACATAACAGACTTCAAAGCAGGTTTAACATCAGCAGTGTCTGCCACACTGGTTATTAAACTGCTTTCTGTAAGAGTACAGCTTTAATTTATTCATGTGTTTTGGCTGCAGCAAAGCCCTGTTTCCCCCCTTCATACACTGAAACACTTTTTGAATGAAACTATTTCAGAAGTGAGGTGTAAGCCAGCAGAAAGAGGAGCGAGTAGAAGAAATATCAGTGATGTCTTTGTGCCTCACCTGGCTGCTGTGATCTCCGAGGGGCTGGGTTCAGGTGTCCTGTTCCATCTCTCACAAAGGAGCTTTCCTGTTCCCTGTTCACTCTGCACCATCACATCCTGACAAAGCAGCTCAGGAAAAGTCATCTGATCACATCCTGACACGGGGTCCTGAGGCAAAGCAGCTCAGGAGAAGTCACCTGGGTGCAGGAGGGGATGGAACCCCAGCGTGGGGCTCTTTACACAGCTCCCAGAGCAGGCTGTGGGGCTGCACAGCATCCACAGTGCTGGAGTCAGTAAGTCAGGAGTCTCTCTGAATCCTTCAGACAGAGATCAGAATGCAAGGACTGAATTAAAGCCTTTGGATGGATTGAAGTATGTGAAGCCACTCACACATGAGGCAGAGGTGAAAGTTAAGGTTTTAGCATGAGTGAGCATGTAAGTAAGTAGATGGAATGAGCAAGTGAGTAAATAAAATGAGTAAATGAGTAGATAGAGTGAGTAAGTAGGTAAATGGAATAAGTTTTAAGTGCTTTTAGTAAGTGAAAGGTCTTAGATGTTGGAGAAGTGGTACATGTTCTAGTGGAGGTTAAAAAACATATTAATGTTTCCTTGGAGGCTCCAAGAACCTGGCTTCAGACATAATAGAGTTAAGAATATTGCTGACATTTTTCAGATAGAACAAGATAGGCCATGAATGTAGTTTATACATAGCCTGGTGTGCTGAGAACCCAGAATTCCAATAGGTTAAGGAGTAGTGGTCTGAGTTTGTGTCTTAGCTTGTTGGGAAGTTTCTATGTAAGAACATGCATGGGGCACAGCTGGTGCAGTTTGCCTTTGCTTTTGCTTTGCTTTGCTTTTGTCCCTGCTCTCTGGCCACCATCACCAACACCCAGAAGAAGACAGGAGCTGCCCAGCTTCACCAGCCCTGCTGGCACCACTGGGAGCAGCTTCTGCTTCTGTTGGGGACTCTAAACCAAAATTTAGCATGGACTTTACTGTCTGTGACTTTTGCTTCGAGACTGATGTGCTTCTGCAATAAATAACTTTATAGCAACTATTAGCTGTTTGGCTTTTTTAAAAACCCAACCTGACAGTTGGGTGCCTAAGAGCACCTGGAAGACAAAACCTCACACCCAGGACACCAGAAGAAGAGACCCACTCAGGTACCTCCAAAGACTCACTCACACAGCTACAGACAAAAAATGAGCACTGGAGAGAGAAGTGAGGGAAAGACAAAGAAGAAAAACTTGCTCCCATTGTTTCAACCTTTATTATATTCTTTTGATAAGCACCCGTTGCCCTCCAGAAGTTGGATTTTCCATTACATAAAGTGGAAGGGAAAGAAAAAGAATTATGTGGAATTCACTAGACTTTTTCAATAAGAGAGCAAAAGAAATATAAGGGCAAATCCAAAACAATTCGTGTTAATATTTCTCAAATTGAAAATGTCAATAATTTTGTACCTTTTAATATTCAATTATACATCATCTCATGGGAAATCAAAACAAAATGTAAAACTGTTTCTTGCTGTCCATAAGAAACAGATCCATCTACTTCAAAATATTTTTCAGGCTTTTCCTTTATAGATTAATCTGGAATTTGGAGAGAAAAGAGGATGAAAAGGAAGCTAATGCTTTGTAGATGGGAGTTCCCATTCTCCAGACAAACTGAGTGGTCAGAACAATCAAATCAATCAGAAATATTAAGATATCCTATTAAGAACAGGTAATTTCAAGAAAAAAAAAGCACCGGATGATACATTCCTGGTGCTCACTGAAAATCTTCCTTGCCCTTTGGAAAGTGGTGGTTTATTGTAACACATAGGTTTCCATGGCAAACATCTTATTTCAATATAAACAGGGTAGGCTAAAAATGTATCTGCTAGCAGCAGTTAATGCCCAAAGGCTGTGGAGAACACCTTCCTCATTTCAAACTAGTCACAGCTATTTATTATAAACAGATGTTAGAATGGATGCAGAATTGTAAACTCCTTAAATGAGTATCTCATCTACATTCAGCGGGGCACAAAAGCTGAGAAATTCACTGCATTATGCAAATATGCAATTTTTTCCAAATGTATTCCACCTTCTTCTGAATAATTCCCATGAATGTTTACTTAATGTGGCAAACTGCATGAGCAGAAGCATCTTAATTGTATTATTTTGTACAAATCTCCACCTTGTTAGTGCCTGCATCTGCCTTTCTGCTGTAAGATTGGTGCAGGGTAACTGAGCAATAAGAAAAAATGTGGGGTGCTCCACAGGAAGTGGACAGTGAGGATGGAGCAACAATTTTCCTGTTTAACACAGATTACTTTGGAGGACTGAAAGGGAAAAAAAAGCCCCAGAGGGTCACAAGTGAGATTCATGCCTTGTCTTTCACTTATTTTGCAAAATACACACAAAGAATTATATGATTAATTTAGCTTCATGTGAATAATAATAATAAAAAAGAAAATTACAGTTCTCTTTCTATATTCTTGTGTATGGGGCAACCACAGTTTGCAAAATCCAACACAGCAAATTGGTTATGGAAGAATTATTAAAATACAGACCTTCCCATTATTAGTTCAGCATCACACCAATTGAACCATGTCACATTCCGCAGGTAACAACACTGATTTTATTTCTGTTTGTAAAAGTACCAGAGAAAATAGGATGTGCTCAGTTTAGGGCAGTGGGCTTAAATTTCTCTCTCAGAGATTTTCACTTACAGCTCCAGAAATCACAGAAAGCACTTTTAATTCACAGCAGGCAGAGCGATTACATGCAGATTAAAAAAAAAAACAAAAACAAAAACAAAACAAAACAAAAAAAAAAAAAAAAAAAAAAAAAAAACGAAACAAAAACACCAACCAAAAAAAACCCCAACCAAACAAAAAAAAAAACGCCAAAAATCCCCCCCAAAACAACAAAAAGGAGCTTCCACAACTCTCCTAGACATAAACAGCAAACAAGTTCTTTAGCTTCATGGATGAATGGCTAAATTGGTTTGGGAAGTCAGCAGTTCAAGAATTAATTGAGGATAGTTTCCCAGTTTACTCTTCAAAACTTGTCTGCCTTTTTAATCATCACAGACTTGTTTTTCCTTGCCACTTTCTTCCCTAACCTGGAAAGTTTTGCTCGTTGATGAAGAGCCACATTCTGCTTCTCTCCAGATGAAACACTGGCATTTCTGAGCAGAGCAGCACCATTCTGGGCAGCTGAACCAGACCCAGGTGACACAGCCCCAGCTAAAGAGGGGATTTCTGCTCCACTTCCATCATTCTGCTCATTGCTGGAAACAACAGACACCAGTGGTGGAAAAGGACCAAGAAACCAAGCAGAATATTTAATATAGGAGCCATTTTCAAGCAACAAATTCATCCCAGCAATCAAGACTGCAGGATGGAAATAAGATAATGAGGGAAATACTTGAAGAGATGAAACAGCCAAATAGCCTGAGAAAAGGCTCCCAATGAGAAGTGTTGTTTTGTTAGTGCATTTCATCATCAAAGAGACAAAAAAAAGCTGAATTAGGCTCATAATCATCGTTGGCCTTTACACACAGTAAGATTTAGTGGGCTTGTAAATGCATGGTTGATTACTTTTATTTTTTAATCTGCTGTTACCACTGTCAACATTTCAGCTGGTTTGTGCTCCTGTCTGACTGCAGTACCTAGAGCTGGTCAAACGCTGCCAAACTCTGTTTACAGAAAGGGTTCATGAATTCTAAGCAGCTGTTTGGTTCAGCCGTGTTTGTGCCCCGCGTTGTTCATGAATATTCAAGAAAACATGTTTTGTTTGCACAAATGGTTGGGGAGCTGTTCCTGGATGAATATATTCTCATGCAAACAAAGATATTCCTGGGGGAGCCAGAGTGTTTGCTAATTCACCACTAACTCCTTGTTTAAAAAGTTTGGGGCATTTAGTCAGAAATCAGAACCACTGTGACCTGACTCAATTAACCAGCTGGATGCCACCACACACGAGCAGCAAACGTAAAAAGGGAACAAAATTCAGGTATGTCAAGTAAAGATTTGAGCAAAAAAATCCAAGGGAAAAAAGAATCAAAGTCTTTTGTGAACAGAATAAGAGAGCTAAACAGTGACTACTGGTCCAAATGGATGAACAGCCTGGTACTCATGATGCATCTCCATTTGAAATCAGGTAACCATTGTTGATAGCATATTTAAGAAAGGGAAAAAAAAACCAAAACCAAGCTAGGCTAGCAGATGTTCTCCTTAAAACTCCTGCCTTAAACGAATCTATTTTTGCATTACATATGGCACAGGAATCTCTTTTTCCTTTAATGTTTCTTCCAGCAGAAAAAGCAGATAAATGATGTATCAATGAATCTCACTTAAAGATGAGTCAGCTGTAACAAACGTGGGCACTGGTGCCAGGCACAGAACACACAGCAGTGGTGGGATTGGGCTGCCTGGGCTGTGCTGTGTTTAGCCAGTCACA
The DNA here is from genome assembly GCF_052056855.1 of Sturnus vulgaris. Lineage (NCBI taxonomy): Eukaryota > Metazoa > Chordata > Aves > Passeriformes > Sturnidae > Sturnus > Sturnus vulgaris. Next base: position 4,977,526 of record NC_142262.1, read on the forward strand.
AACACCTTCTGGCTGTTCTGAGAGTTCAAACACTCAGCCAGGATTAATTTAACATATTGGGAGTTCAGTCTGGGGAGGATCCCGTGGAGCTTCAGACAACAACCTCAGGAGTTGGAAAACAGAGGGGATGGAGTGCCTGAATTGGTAGGATTCCTTCATGAGTTTTTCTGTGAGGGAAACTGGACTGGGGAGAGAGAGAGAGGCAAAACACACACTGAGGCTATTAATTATGTAGGTGCATTGCTCATTAGCAAATTAGTAAGTTGTATATTTCAATAAATACAAAGGCAGTGGGACAGCAATGTAAATCAAATATTAGAGAGCAGTAGCACACAGCTCTGACCCTGGCTAGGGTGGCTCCTTCCTGGAGGTAAAACCAACAGGTTTTATTTCCCATGGTTTCAGGAAACACTCCTAAGACTGGCTTTAGCATGTTAATCTGTTGCTAAGAAGAAAATGAGTGCACATAGTTCATACCCACTATTCTTTCTGTTCTCCACAGTGTGCAAAATTTCTGGAGATTTTGGGTAATGACAGAAAGGAGCAAACCCCACATTACATCATTTTTAGAATGGCACCGATTTATCATCACATAAACATTATTACCTCAACGTTGCTCAACTTGTAATGACTTTGAAAATTACTGCTTTTAAGATACTAATCAGGTTGTTAGGGAAGTAGAATTAACTACACAGAACATATCTATGGTACAGTAATGTAAAGCCTTTCTTGCCCCACAAAGCCCTTTTCTATTTCTCTTCCCTCATGCCAGCAGCTGTACATTGTGATATCCTCCTGGCCAGAGGGAAACTTCGAAGAGCATTACACAGCTCTGCAGAAAACCCTCCTGCTGGCACATATCTGACTGGTACTACACCCAGCTAAAAATTATCTGACAGAAGTTAATTAATATTCTAGCTTCTGCAATTAGATAATGTTATTCACACCTAGGGACTCGAAAGCACATACATATTGAGCAGAAATTAATATTTATGCTTATAAACATAATTATTCTGAAACATGAAAAAAAGATATGAAGATATTATTTGATTATTGACCTAACAAGACCCAGCTCAAAAGCTAACTACTTCACATATTTCAGGGCATGGATTTAATTTGTGAGGAAGATGGGATTTACCATCTCATATTATAAACCAGACAATTTAGCTTAAGTACTGTTCAAAATGCCCCATCCTTTAAAGCATAGAAAGTATTTCAGCCTCAGAAATGATAAGTATTCTTCCTCAGGGTAGGCACTTTTATTAGTTTATTCCTTCCCAGGCACTCATCTTGGAGAATTGTACCCATTTACAACAGACTTACTTCCTTTTTGGCTTGGGGAATAACTGGACAAGATTTTCCAGCTTTTTATCCAGCTCTGGCTGGAGGGATTCAGCCTCTGCAGATTCCATGCAGGGGAGAGCAAGTAGTGGTGTTAATTTCATGATACTGCACTGGGGAACAAAGAATTTCTCTTTCCCTGCTGCCAGGACAGGAGAACAGAGCCATTCCTGCTAGGAAGTCCTGGACACCCCCAAAATCAACCCTGGCTGACCAAAAACCCTGCCTAGGGGAGCTTTTGGTGCTCTTAGCAAATTTTGTATTGTGGGAAACACTGTCAAAGGACAACGAGACTCTTTTGAGGAGTTGAGGAGGCCACTTGTGAGCCAGGAAATCAATCCCCCAGTCCCAATGTGGTTTCTCCTCTTTCAGCCAACCTCCCTCTATTCCACTGCAACAACGGGATGCTTCACCTGTGCCAACATCCTCTTTTGAAATCCTGCCTGGAACGTTTGCTAGCAGCCTGCCCAAAACAAGAAAGGGACAGCAAGAAGCTTTGTGAACAACTGTGAGAACACAAAGCACCTGCAGAGCTCTGGCCACAGGGCACAGGGGCAGAGGGAAGAGCTCTGGCCCTGCACCTTGGGGTCCTGTGCATTGCAGGCTCTCCCTGCAGCTGGGTTCATCCCAACACCTCTGTCCGTGCTGCTCATCTGGCAGCAGGAAGGGTCTGAACCCTCATGAAGCCCCTTCTTCAAAAGAGTGACTTCACCCAGCCACCTCCTCCTGTGACATCCCCAGCTGCTGATTGTCCCTGAGACCCTTTCTGCCAGCTGGGCTGGACCCACTCAGTGTGCTCAAATCAGGGAGGAGAGGAGTGGGGCATGAAGGAAGAGACAAGTATTGGTCCTTTAGGAAATAAGGCTAAAGATGGAACTCTTGCCATAATAGGAGGAAATAGATTTTCTACTCTTGTAGTAAATAAAGTGTTCTTCACAGGATGAAGAATAGCAGTATCAATTTCTATTTTAACAAATTCAGTTCCAGGAGATTTAATTTTTTATCCAAAGACACACCAGAGAAAATTAAAAGCCATTGATCTTGTTCACCTATCTCCCTTGCTTTTCCCACCTCCCTCCCAGTTTCACATTTCCAGCACTTACTGGGAGAAATAAACAGTCATTAAGGCAGCACAAGAATCCACTGGTCTGGCAGCATCTTATTTCCTAAAATGAAGCCCATCAAAGCAACCTTTGATAGGCAACAGAGCACGCACCTCCCAACCCTCAAAGCTTTCATTTTTTGGGAAAGCTGCAGCTCTGCATCCTCCTCAGCCCTCTTTAACTCCAGGATTCAGGCATGTGCAGACTCGAATTTATTCCCTAGGTCTCCCTGGGTCATGTTTAGTTTGATCTTGTTACCCACTTACAGCAGATAAGAGGTTTGAGGATTTCTTTTTAGTTTTTCTCTCTCAACTGACTCATCCCAAAGAAAAACAATGATTTGTTTCTCTCACTCTTTTAATGAGCTGCTCGCAAGAAGGATGGTTTTCAGTTTTTTAAAGGAAAAAAGTAGCAGAAAACAGGAAGGATGTCCCACTTTTCCAACCAAAAATCAGACTGATTTAAGCACTAATACAAATTTGGAGGAGCCGACCCTATAACAGAGCTATTTTCAATTCTATCTCTTGAATTGCACAAGAATGCAGTTTTAATAATTTCTTTCTGAAGTTCCTTTATCAAAAAGAAGTGTTGTTGTCATGGAATGCCTGCTCATTTAGGTAACTGCTTTGTGTACATTTCTTTTTCGTTTTTCCCCATCCCTAACAGAAACCTCAATTATAGCACTGAACATTTGGGCAAGATCTCAAATTAACTGGAATACATATCCTTAGAGAAATCAGCTGTGCATAATGAAGTTCATGACAATACTGGAAAAACGTCATCCAGCTGAGTAAGTTTTTTGCATTTTGTGGTATTTTTTATCTCCCTCTACTTGTTCCTATGAACATGTCAAGATATTCCTTTATCAGATAAGGGGGAAAATGGGCCAGGTTGATGATAAATTCCTTACACACCAAGTTGGTGATAAAAATGATACAAGAAAAGTCTGAGGATCAGATTTCTTTTTCTTGGAAACTGAGCTGGATCATATTAGTCCAGCTGATTCCATATGAACCTGAGAAACTCCTGTGATGCCATTAAATCAAATTATTCCATATTCTGGCAATAACAACCAAAAAAAGAAACCTTATATGCAGTTCAAGTGAAGAAGGGGATGATGGGCAATGTCTGTTCTGCTTTTACAGTGGATTTTTAATGAGGGCAGTTCACTGGGAGATCCTGTGATACAAACAGCAAAGTGTTTTTAAACTCTCAGCTAAAAGAGAATTCCGGTTGCACATTTGCCCCAGAAAGCTTTAGGGATTCTTGTAACCAGCCTAAAATTATTTTATTTTCCATTACTCTGAATTATTTTGAATATTTTATACTGCAAAGGTGAAATGTTTCATTTTGCAGCTCGATAGTAGGGAAAATATAATGTTAATTAATTGTTAAAAGTGAATATAAAATTCTAGTTGAGATTAAAAGTTACATTTTTTTTTTCTAAATTATATTTCCAGAATATGGCTGGAAAGAATTTGCATATTCAGGAGAAGGCAATGTAAGGCCACAGCAACTAATTGAAATAACAAATATGTCAGATGAAAATCCAAGGAATATGTTATAAACCTAAAAAGTAATACCAGGAGCATGGAAGTCTTTAGTTTGTATCCAAACTGATGATTGAGGGAACCCAAAACTTAATTATTTTGTCTGAGAAGCAATGCTGAGACGTGGTTTAAAGCTGTGGAAAGTATTAGGTAGAAATCCATGAGGCTGAGCTGTTCCATAGGGCTGTTCCAATTAAAGAAGATGGGTAAAATATTAGTGAGGCTTTTTTCCACCTACAGCTTATCTGCAAAGGGAGGTTAAGGCTCAACATTTATTACAGCTAAAAATATAAAAGTTACAAATAGCATAGCACCATGTAAATCCAGAAAGAATGGTCAGGTGCAACTAAAGGTTAAAACATCCAGCCTGCCCTCATGGAGGCTCTGTGAGGAGGAGGGATATTAAGCAGAAAAATTCTCTGTGTTGTTATGGAGTCAGACAATTCAGAATTAATTATTTATATGTATTTTTATGTAAAAAATTTTTTTCTTCCTATTTCACCATGTTACGAGGCAGCAGCTTCTGTGTTTTGTCTCAGGGATGTGCTGTGATGCAGATGCAGCCTCCCAGAGATGTTTTTGATACAGAGGTTGCACTGACCTCAGTGGGAGCTGGGTCCTGCAGTCCAGCTGTGGCCAGGCCTGGGGCAGAAAGGAGCTCCTGTCCTTTGGGCACAGCATGTGCTGCCCTGCTGGACCAGCACAGCACAGAGCACAGCATCCAGTGAAGCTCAAAGTGCTGCTTTGCATGCAGGAGTCATACGGGAGAACTGGGAGAGAAATTCTGTAAAAAATTTATCAAAAGTATTGAAAAATCCCTCTCTTGAGTGAGGCTGGGCTGCTTGTCTCTCTCCTTACTGAGAGTGAGTCGGTAGAGAAATGAACAAATATCATTCATCTGTTTTATCTTGGGGCTGGCTCTCCCCCTCCCCAGCAGTGCAGTGTTTTACTGACAAAATAAAATCCAAATCAAAGAGAAACGAGTCATCCATGCAGCCCTAGCTTGAAGACAGGTTTGATGGCCCTCAGAGGAAAAACAGCCCGTTTTTTTCTCCACCAGAGAACGAGTATTCTGATATTTTGGTGGCAGTCTCTCTGGCACATCCCCACTCGTGCACACAGCAGGAGATGACCACGGGGCACTGGTAGGACCTTTGTAGGAAAATCTTCCTTGGAGAAACCTCCTGAGAGATCTGATGGTCCTGCTGGCCCCACTGCTCCCCAAGCCAAGCCCTTGCCAGGCTCAGGGTGCTGTTGGAAGGCTCAAGTGTTTCAGGAGACTTTTTCTTTCAGGGTTGCCTGACTGAGGCACCAGTGGGAAGATGCACCTTGCTGCCTTGTGTTTCAGCCTTCTGAGTGTGGACAGATTCTTTTGCACTTTCTCACACTCTTTCTTGTAAACAAGAGTGTTTTGCTTTCCTTTTTGGAGGAAGAGAGGATTGATGGGCTGTTGATGGGACCTATGGAGTCAGGAGGAATTACTGTCACTGTCCAATCCATGGTCGTTGTTGGAATTCTATAAATAGACATGTAATGTAAATAAAGTGCTCCTTTTCCTGCATGATTCTTCGGAGTCAAGAGTGTGAGTCTCTCTCTCTCTCTCTCTGTGTCTCCTACAAGTGAGGGCTTGGCCATGGAGAAGCCTGAAAGAGCCTCCCCAAACCTTCTGGCTGATTCTTTTTGGCATTTTGGGAGGAAAGGAGAGCAGCCTGTGTGATATCCAGCCCTTTACAATGTGGTTTAGTAGGTGCTGGTTGGATTGGGTCAGAAGTTGGCCTTGATGATCTTGAAGGTCTTTTCCAGCTGTAATGATTCTGTGATTCCATTCTTTTCCAGCCTTAATTCCATGATTCTGTGCAATGTCTGCTGAGAGCTCCTGTGTGAGCCTTGTGCCAACTTCTCCAGTTTAGATCTGCAGTGCCTTCAGCCCTGGCACTGAACGTGGGCAGGTCAGGTCAACTTTCAGCACTGAAAATTACTTTCCACTCCATTTTTGGATGTGCTGCTCAGCACAGTTCTCACTGCAAAACCCACTCAAGAAAGAGCAAATTAGAGCAGGACCAAACCCACGTCCCACACGCCTCTGCACATGTGAGTCAGTGCAGGAATCAACCAGCAAAGCAAAATGCCCTCCAACATCACTGGGAAACTGCACTGCTGTTAAACAGGGATTTGCACTGGCTTCGAAATTAACCCCAATTCCCCTCACTGGATAACAGAGAATGAACATGGGAGCAGTATGGTTTTGTTATAATACCTGCATTTTACTGGTACACATATTCAGAATTATTTCTTTGGAATAAAAAAAGGCCTCTAAACACCTACCTGTTCAGCTTTATTAACTAAGAGAAAATTATGTATCAAAATGCACTGAAAATGAGTTGTAATTTTTACCTAAACAACGTAATTACATCCTTTGTAGTGGAGGGTATGACTGTAACACAATGATGAATTAAAGATGAGAAATAAGCATATAGACCAGTCTGTGTTTAGGGCAGACCTCTCCACCACATTCCTCTTGTGAATCCACTTTCAGGAATATTGTCTAACCTTCCTTTACACCTGCTGGGCCCGGAGTGGAAGATTTGGGAACAATCAATCTGCAAATGAGGAGCAGAGCAAGCCTGTTGTTCTGTGCAGCCAAACACCATGTGCCTGTATTATTACCAATTTCCTGAATAGCCCTAAAAAGGGTAATTTCTCCCTGCTCTGCATTTCCCCTTTGGAAACAGCTTCCTGGATAATTTGAGGCTGGCAGTTTTCTCCACCACAGTGCAAACATGAATGGGACCTGCTGGTGTAACAGCACTGCTTGTTAGGCAAATGTGTAAAATTATAGTTTTTTAAGTGGAAGAGAGACTATTAAAAAGTTGGGCTTTTTCCTCCCCATTTGGTACAAATATTCCAGTGTATCCCAACTAACTCTTCAGCTACAAATTCAAAAAATGTGCTTTGCCAAGAATTTTAACTGGTTGTGCAAATCTTTGCCATCTGTTGCACTAACTGCAGAGACAAACCCAGCATAATTTGCCACTATAGCATAATAACATTAGATGGATGATTTATGGGGCCCTGAATGTTCTTTACTCAGAGCTGTGAGCTTTTGTTGGGCCTTTGCACAAATTTCAAATACAAACTCAAAGCCAGGGCTGCTCCCTCCCTCCACTGCAATCTCCTCATGTCAAACACAAATCCTCTAATATCAGTTACCATATCACTGTGCATGCAATCCCCAGCTCACAGGGTAATAAATCCAGGGGAAGGATGCTATTATACTCTGCTATCTTGGAACACATATAAATAATTCACACCTTTCCTATAAATATTTATCCCTGTAACCACAGTGCTCATTCAAATAAAGGTTTCGTCTTCATCCATGTCCCTTAGCCATACACAAGCCTAATAAATTGAATTTTCCAGCTCTTTCCTCCAATTAATTTCTATTTTCTTAAAATTCACATGTAAAACTTTTCTCATAAAAACGTCTCCTAGTTTGCCTTTGTTTTTTTTTTCCTTTTAACGAATAATTTGGCTTCAATGGAACTGCTGTTGGTTTACATGAAAATGAGAGACAAGTCTGGGATTGCATCCTTCTATTCGTGTCCAGTGGTTCTAAACAAAATCATCATGATATTATAAGCACAGCTATATGGTGAAAACACATCTGAACTGTAACCCAGGAGACAGAAAATTTCCATGAACTTTCCACACCTCTAAATGCTAAACTGACATAAAATTATTCTTTTTTTCCCCCCCCCCACCTGCGGTCTCTTCAATTCTCTCTAGAAAAGGAGAATATCCATAAAAAATCCCCAAACCAACCAACCAGCCAAACCATCCTGAAATGTGGCAGCTTTAAAAGCCAAATTTAGACATTTATCTCTTATTTGCCTCAGGAAGAAAGGGGGAAACAGGGGAGTGAAGCAATGGAAGCTCTGAATGCTCATAAGCAAGAACACAACAGTCAATCAGTTACAAAATGACTCCCTGCAGGCTGCAGCAGTTTGGTTTTGCCAAAAAGTCATCACCAAAAAAAAAACCATCCTGGGAGAAGAAAATTCCTCTAAGTGGCCACCTTTTTCCTGAGGAGAGATATTATGAACCATAAAAATTATGTGCTGCTTCTGTTTCACGAGCATTACATAATTGCCAGCCTAAATAGCCAGAATAAACACAGACCAGGCATTTTTACTGGGCTTTGGAAGAATAAAGCCATAAAGAAAATAACTCCATGAAATTTACAGGAGAGACCCATTTCAGACCATATGTTGGGAAGGAGCTACATCCAAATGTGTGAGTCAATGTGTTAGCAAAGTGTTGCATGTGGAGTTCGTGAGCTTGGACTGTTGGGGGCTTGGCTTTCTCAGCACTTTCGTGCTTTTATCTTCCAAAACATGACACATCTACGTGACTTTCTGCAGCAAGAATTTCCCCCCACCACTCTTCACTGTGAATATGAGCAGAGAAATTAAAAAATACTTGATTTGCCCGTGGTGTGGACACTTCAGGATCTGTGTAATTATTTTTTAAGCTCCAGAGCCTTAATTCATTGGTTTAGTCTTGACAAGCTGAGAAATTTGGAGCTGTTCAGCCTGGAAAAGAAGAGATTGTCTGGAGACCTCAGAGCACCTTCCAGTATCTGAATGGGCTACAGGAACTGGGAAGGGGCTCTTCACCAGGAGCTGGAGTGACAGAACGAGAGGGAATGGCTTCACATTGAAAGAGGGGAAATTCAGATTAGATTTACTGAAGAAAATCTCGCCTGTGAGGGTGGGGAGGCCCTGGCACAGGATGCCCAGAGCAGCTGTGGGATGTGACACATCCCTGGCAGTGCCCAAGGCCAGGTTGGATGGGCTTGGAGGAGCCTGGGACAGTGGCAAGTGTCCCTGCCATGGCAGGGGATTGGAACCAGATGAGCTTTAAGGTCCCTTCCAAGCCAAACCATTCAATGATTCTGTTTTGCAACCATGTGACTACATAGCCCAATTTTAGTCAGCCCTGACTGTATTTCTCCATGTACCCCATAATCCAGATCCCCAGCTTTTTTCTTCTCTTGTCTTCAGACCAGACTCTTGTCTTCATTTATTTTTATGGTATGATTTATACAGCTTATAAAAATATTATTTCAAACCTGCCTGCAAGCAACAGCTGTATGACTGCATAATTACCACTATAAGATGGCAATGCTAGGAGAAGATACTCTCACACAAAAAAACCCTCATCTGGCATAATCACTCATTTATTTGTTTAATAGATGAAATTAGTGAGAGAACAGAACAGGGACAATAATGATGGTGTTACAGACAAGCTTTGCCTCACTCTGCCAAGCTCTACCCACCAGCTCAGCATCCCCTAACTTGAACAGAAACTGCCAAGTACAGCTGGCCCAAAAACGGGTTTTTCAAGCTTTTCTGTTTTACAAGCTAAAATTTGTTCTTCCATACTGAACAGTGGAGCTTTTCAAATATATTTTTTGTTTTTTTTGTGAAACAAACTGCACAGGAATGTTCTCCGGATATGGAAAAAGAAACAACCACGAGGAGGAATGATTTGAGAAATGTTTCTTTTAGCAGTGGAAAATCCAGGATGAACCTCCAAAGGTCACCATCACATTGGGAGCTGGAGAGTAAAGGATGAGCTGCCTTGGGTTATGTAGGGGCCACGTGTGGCAGTCACACAAGTGACACAGCTGGGTGCTCCTGTCCTGCCACCAAAGCCCTGGTGTCCCTGTGGCAGCTGTGAGCCCAGAGGGGCCAAAAGCTGACTGGGAGGCACCAAGGTCTGTCCCTGCTCTAAATGCACCAAACATTGTTCAAGGCACTGAGGAACTTCCCACCCCTCCAGCCAGGAATTTAGATTTATTTCCCTTTTTCTACCTTTCCAGCAGGACACGACAATGAGAACAGGACCACCACCCCAGCAAGCAATATGGATTTATTTCCCTTTTTCTACCTTTCCCAGCATCCTACAGGGTATTTCAATGTCATTTCCAGCTGCCCTTCACTCCTTAAGGTTGGCTGATTCCCTTGCTGGACAAGTGGCCTCTTGTTTTTCTCTTGCAAAAAATAAAATTATGTTTTTAATAAACTGTAATGTAAAAATATGTGTGTACATGTTCTACAGCTTCTGTGACTCAATGCTGAGGATGACAAACATAAACAGAGTACTTGACTTGTCTAATTTGGGCATTAAGCCTTTTATCTGAAAACTGAGTATCAAGAGAAAGAGAAAACATTCAGTCTTGTTTTCTAACACGAAGCCATTTCACTGACAAGCAACTTCAGCTTTGTTTGTATCTCTGTTACAACTCCTTGAAATTCTAACATTCAGTCTGGTTTAAGGGAATTTTATTTGCAAAACTACAAATCCTACTTGAAACAGCCTAACACGTTTTCCATCTGTATTTTCCAGCAGAAAGCACACTAAAACCTTCCTTACACCTGACCAAAGGCTTCCCAAAGCCATTGCATATTAGGTGACCATGGTAACGAACCAATACAAGCTTATCCAAATTATTTTGGCTGTTGGAAATATTCACAGCATCACTGACAAAAATACCCTGAAGTGTTACTTAGAAGCCAGGGTTTCACTGACAAGGCAGAGCCCAGGATCTGGCACATATGCAGAGGGGGAAAGCATGCCAGAATCATGTTCCCCTCCCTCCTGTGTGGCTCCAAGCCTGGCACAGGGCTCACTCCATTAGCGTCACACTCCATCCTGTTAATTACTTCTCGGATTAACACACCAGGTACTGAGCTGGAAGAGACAGTGACAGCTTCCAGCCCCTGAATTAGACACACAAGTGTTTGCCTGCCTCAAACTTGCTCAGATGGAAAGGAAAAAATTATTCAGGGGTGACACAGCATGGAGGGGGAGAGGCTGTGGGTACTCAGTGCAGAGGAAATGATGGGAGGGGATGAACAGAGCCCTTCCCAGCAAAGAGCTCCTGCAGTGGCCCTGTGGCTTAACTGATGAGTGACCCAGGGTCTGGTGACATGGGGATTTGGTAATTCTAAGACAAAAAGTAAAGGAAAGATTCACTTGCTAAAAAGAATGGTGAAAATCAACATCTTCTGCCACGAGGCAGCACAGATGGATGGGCACAAGTCAGCCATTTAGGCTTCAAAGCAGCTTTTAAAACTGCTCAGAATTAATGAGTTAGCAACCAGTACACACCACATGTCCTACACAAAAATGCTGCCACCCTCTCCAAGTAGAACGTTGCTTATTGTGGTTTCCAATGTAGCTCCCCCTACTCAACTCCCTTCAAAATCAAAAGTAAGAAAACAAAACCAACCCCACCCAGACCCAAAACTCAACTTTTTTTTTTTTTTTTTTTCATCCACTCAGACACTTGTGTTGCTGCTCACAAAGATCAGTTCTTGCAGTCATGACTTCCACAGTGCCAGGTGGGGTTGTACCTGTGGGACAGGTACTCGTTTCCTCCTAAAAATAACCTGCTTGGTGGCAATTCATCCCAATCAAGGTAAAATCGTATGCCTGGAGGATGCTGTTGGATCAGTCATTACTGAAGGACATCAAGAAATGACAATAAATCATGTCAGAGGAAGTGCCTTTTCCCAAGTGGGCAGGAAAGTTTCTATTCAGAAATAAGAATGTTTGATCTTTAAACTCCCATTTCAAAATTTGCCAGAATTCATGGATATGTTTTCCTTAGAAAGGCTATTGCTTATCTTGTCTTTCTTGTTTTTAAGATTTTGCTTCAGCAGGCTTCATGGCAAAAAAAGGGGGGGGGGAATGGTAGTGGAAACAGTACTGCAAGAAAACAGTAAACATGAATAAAGCATTACACCTTCAAAGAAGAACATGTAAGGTTTTTCTAACCTGAATACTGAGTCAATCTCAAGCCTAGCAGCTGAAAGAAAATATAGGAATCAGAAGGGAAAATCCAGCAAGAGAAAATAAGAAATATGTTTTGGACACTTGGTCCCTGATGTCAGATGTGTGGCTCAGTTGTGTTTTATTCCAGGCAAAATTTCAAATCTCTGAAGTTATCACGGTGACAGAAAGTGCTGTGGAAAGCAGAGTAAACTCATTTCCCTGCTGCCTTTGCCTGCTCCCAGCTGCAGAGCTGGGTGGGATCAATGTTCTGCTCTCCACCGAGGCACAAACCAAGGAACACTCCTTGGGTGCCCAGCAGAGGCAGGAGCCAGGAGAGTTTGCTCTGCCCGTGGAACCTTTCTATTCTATCCAGGTAGCAAAGGGAGCCTGCAGCTCCCAACAGGAGCACCTGAACTGCGGGTCTGCCCGGGGTGTGTGAGCACTGCAGGTGTTTCCCAGGATGGTGTCCATGGAGGTGAAGGCACACGTGCTTGTTTAACAAAGGAACTCCCTGGATGCCTTGGGGTGACTTCGTGATGCTCGTATCCCAAATCATCCGTTCTGGGGGTGTTGAATGTTGAGTTCTGCAGCTTTCAGACGGGTTCCAGGAGTGAAGGGGGAGAGCAGAGGAGCAGAGTTTGTTGTCACAGACTGCCCTGGCTCTGTGACATCCTTCACACAGACTGGGCTGAGTGCAGTGCACACCAGCACACAGCTCTCCTGTGCTCTTGGGTAGTTTCTGGTTAGCTGAGGCAGAGAAGCTCCCTGGACTGTGGTTTTGGGTTTTTCCCCTTATTCTTTGAACTGTTTAAACCTGATTGGACTGAAAACCCAGAGGAGCAGAGGGAACTCACACCTGTGGCTCACCTGGGCTGTGACATTTTCCAGGACTGAGAACAGACTGAGTGAACCAGGCTGCAGCCCACGGAAGGGACAATTCTGAATCTGTCATCTCTGCAGAGCAGCAAGAGGTTTTGCTGTTTAGTATTGTTCATTTTTGTGCTGGGAAGTGTTTTGCCTGTTAAATAAACAGGTTTTTTTCTACTTCTCTCCAAGGAAATATTCCCCCAAACCAGCTGGGGGAGGGATTGCTTGAATCTGTTTCCTAGAGGGACCCCATTCAGAGGTTTTCTCCCAAATTTGCCCTAAACCAGGACACTGAACTCCAGATCAGGGGCTGGGGCAGTTGTCTGGTCTGCTGTGATCCCTCCTTTCACAGGGACCCTGGGGCTGCTCTCTTGCCTTGCAGGGACCCAATCCTTGAAAAGGTTCCAGCCTGGGGCAGGTCTCACATGCTCTGAGTGACTTGAATAGGTTGCTCTATTTATATGACATAGTTCTGCTGTATTTTGCAACTTTTGCCCATTTTCAGATACCTTTTTAACCTTTAACTGAAAAAAAAATCACACATGTACAGTGTGTGAAGAGTGACTTACCACACTTTGCATGTGGCACAGTGGGAAATAAACGAGTTGCCTGTTTCTAGCTTGCCTTAATCCTATTTATGGGCAATAACCAGCAGATAAATATTCCTCCTGAAAGGGGAGGTGTCTTCCCAAACTGTGGCCAGATACTGATAAGTGAAAGAAGCAATGGGGAGGAACCAGAAATTCCACAGGAATTCCACGAGTTGACACAGACTGCTGGTCATCCAAGCCAGGCTAAATTCCTGGACTTAGAGAAAGAGAACAGAGACACAAAGAAAAAGCAGTGTGGGGTGCACATTAGAAGGGAGTCTGTTTTAGGTGATTAGGGAAGTCTGCACCTCTCAAATGCCTCGGACAATGGGGAAGAGAGAGAAATGCAGCAGGAAAATCAGGAAAATAAAAAAGGAGGCTGCATCCTCCAACAACCTGAGAGACCCCGTGGGAAATGTCCATGGCCTCTCCCTTTATTTGAATAAAATTCCAGGACTCCTCTATCTCCTTTTTTGGACTTAAACTTCTGACATCGTGGATTAATTTTCCTGACATGCTAAAAACATCATAATCTGTGCAACTAATGCATGTGACAAAATAAAATCAATTTCTAAATATGTGTAATTCACATACTATGGTAATTTTCTTTTCCTTAAGTAATTTAACATCATCATTATCACCTTGGATACATGGCCACAGCCTGTGGGATTTCTCTTCCATTTTTAACGCTGAGGGAAGCTCATGTTTATGTTCCTGAATGGCTTGAAATGTCTCAGTGTTTTGAGAATCTCTACTGGCCAGGAAAAAAAATAAAATATTCAATATTTTTGTGCTATTTCCTTTTGCTAGAACAGAATGCTGAGGGCAGAAAGATGGGGAGTGCACTCAGTTAACTCCGTGCATGATTGAGAGAGGAGCACGGACTTGGACAACAGTGACCAAAGAAAACAAATTAAGTGGCAGCAACTTACATAGCAAATGATTGGAGAGACATAAAAACCTTTCCTTCCTCCCCCAGGCAACTGTAAATTAAGACTGGGTGGAAAACACGGCAAGGAGACAAATTGCCCATTTCTAAGGCTGGGTCCACGCTCCAGAGCAACAAACCCTGAAGTCAGCAGGCACAAATGGCTTTCCCAGCAATCCTAACACACAATCTATCCATCCTCCTTCTTTTCCAGGGAAAGCTGCTGCTGAAGAAACCCACCTTGAAGTAAGGAGAAAGGGCAGAATTAATTGCTGCTGCTGTAAAACTTTTTTTTTTTTTTTTTTTTTTTTTTTTTTTTTTTTTTTGTTTCTTCTGCAGCCTCTGGATTTGGGTCACAGGACAGGACCTTGGATCACAGGAGGCCTCAGCTCCATGAATTCCAATTTTCAACACACTATTTCTGTACCATTCTCACCAGTCAGCTACTATTGCACATCAGATTTTGGTCATGATTTCTCTGGGGAAAACAGCAAGATTCTCATGGTATCAGCCACAATTTTGACAAAAGAAGTGAGAAAAATCAGTCAGGAATGCTGTTTACAGTCTGTCACCAAATAACTATTTCAGCAGATGGAGTATTCAGTGTATGGAAATGGGAAAGAGTTTTTTTTCCTTTGAGTCAATAATTAAGTCCTTTTTCAGGTGTTTTTTTCTTACCTTCTTCCCTCCTCTCCCCCCGATCAACTGTCCTATGAATCTAATAGGAATTTTCGAGAGAAAAAGGTGGATTTTGGATCTCATACTTTATGGCAGATGGTACAAAGGACTACCAGCAAGGAGCACTCCTTACTTAGAGGTCAGAGGACACCTTGGCATCCCTTTAAATGGCTTAACAGCTCTGCAAGAATAACAAATCTGTTTAAAATAGGAAATCAGAAAGAAATAAAGCTGTGTCAGGCAACATTAACACTCCCATGTGCAATTTGACCTTGGACAGCTCGTCAGATCTCTTGTTCAGCTCATTCATCATTATTCTGAGCTGTCACCATGAACATCCTTTCTCATTAATTATACATTAACCTCACTCATGACTTTTAATCTATAATGGGTCAGGATGTTTAAAAATAATTAAACAAGAATGTGCAAAGGTAATAAGGATAATACAAATACTGGAGCTTAGGACATCTGCCTGCATCAGAAATCAAAAACAGATAATGCTGAACAATTAAGTGGGAAACAAAAACAAGAAAGGAGAAGTCTCCAAATCTCCAATCTTGCATTTAGAACAGCATTAACTTTAAAAGGTTCCCAAAATATTCAGCTTGCAGACTTCTGACAATTTTTTTAAACTTAACTTTCAAAGTAAGGGAAATATGATGTGGTGTAAGCAGATTAGGGGATCCGGCTATCAGGAGCCAGCTCGGATAAAGCAGGGATGGGTTCTTGACATCATCCAGGCTCTCCCCTGCTGTGGAACTGCCCACGTTCCTGGGTGGGAGGGTCTCCACTGGGTGGGACAGTGTTTGTCAGGGTTTCCAGAGCACACCGTGTCCCTGCAGCTCGGTGCCTCCATCTGCTGAGGTCACAGCAGCTCTCGGTGGGTGCTCTAAGCCATGCAGTGCCTGATTTCCCTGCAACCTGGGATTAGAGCAATCCCCCGAATCTGTCAGTCACTCCTTTGCTCCGAATGTTGGATTCAGCAGAGGATTTATCTCTGTGTTTCCAGCACTGATAATGTTTTAATTCTGAAATTATCATATATTGTTCCTTCCTGTAATTAATTGAGTTTTCACATCACACAGCACTGTGGCACCTTGATTTTCCAATATCACAAAGGACTTTTCATCCTGTGGCAGTTGACTGCAGTAAGCTGAAAGTGCCAAGGTTTCCAAAACAGGCTTGAAGCAGAAATAAAATTTTATACCCCAGGAAGAATTACTACATGCCACACAACACAACATTTCAAGCCAAAATAATGTTTCATCAAAGATTTAGGGAACAAGGATTAGTTTTTTAAACCCAGCTAAGTCAATGAATCTTGTATCCCATATACTGCTATACATTATGTCCTGGATGGATTTCACAATGCAGTTTGAGGTTGTTTTAGAGAAGTTGATTCAAAGAAAAAAAGCCCTCAGCAGAGAGGACATTTCACTGACCTACTTTAAAAGAACTTGTGAAAGCCACCAGCAAAAGGATACCCAGAAAGGTGGTCAAAGAATATTGCACTGCCTGGGAAGCACTCAGTGAATTTTAGAATGGTAATTTATGGAGTTCACAAACAATAAATTATGGAGCCTAAAATATATACAGAAGGATTTACCTGAATGAGAAAAACCAGAAGAATCAGTCCCAGCTATAAGTGGATCCCATTTGAAATATCCAGACTATGCTTTATTATTTCCTAAGAATCTAAAAACCTTTGTAAATCAGTTTTTCCCAGCTCCAGGATTTTCAAAGCACTCCAAGAAAATTGGGGTAAGCATCTGGTGAGCTTCAGTAGAGGCTGGATACTGAGCTACCCTGAGGAGCTTGGAAAACCCCTGCCTCTTTGAGCAGCTGGATTCTGCTCAGCTCTAGAAAAATACATGTATGTCAAGTATTTTTTATAGGATTTTAACCTCAAAAATATCCAAATCCAAGGGTAGGTGCTTAACCTGATTGCCTGTAGGATTCTGTAGGACTCTTCCCGTGGCATTGAATAGCACCTTTGTGTAATTCACTGGTTACAAGTCCCTGGTGTGTGACACCCACAGGGCTGTGGGGAAAACCCAGCCCTGCTCTTCTCCCCCCACTGCAGCAGCTCCACTTTCAACTCCAGCCACCCCTGGGCAGGTGAGCCAAGGCAGTCATCATCACATATTTACCTTTTCCTGATGATTTCCAAGCACTCACAGCCATTAGTTAAACTCTAAAGGCTTGGTAATAGGTGGAGAGAATATTTTCTGTCATACCTCAGGTGAAAGAGCTGTTTCACTTCAACATGAGCAGCAATTGGCTTTAAACCTAAAGAAGCCATTTTTATGATCAATCACAGATCTGTGTGTAGTAAAAAGTATGATTAGGTGGGCCAGGCTCAGTTTGTGTTGAAGGAAAGGAGATTACTTTTCCATTCAAAACACCTTTACACTAATGCATTTCTTTCTAAGTGGGTATATTGGGCTATTTATTCCCACACAGAATTCCAGCAATAGATGTTACTGATGTTTTAGTCCCTGAAATCTATTTTTTCCTTAAATCTCTTTCAGAAAATCCTATTCCATGTATTATCAGCATCACGACTAAAGGACTTGTCAGTATTTGTAATACTCCCAAGCTGACACATCTAACCTGTATTTGACCAATGTAAAATCAACTCAGTACCTGTAAAGCCACAGCTCTTTGGTTTTTCAAAGGGATGTTAGTTTACCCCTTATAAACCAGCTCTAACTTCCATTGTCAGGGAATGTTGTCTTTTATTCAGAATTCCAGCTTGAGGTGTGGGACCAATGCATAGAAACTCATAAAGGCAGTATTTCTCCTCTGAGAGAGGCATTGTTTTGTTTAAAAAGTTGCATCTATAAAGAGAAGGAGTATTTCCAAAACTTTCTCTCTGTGTGGAAAATAACAGAAATATTATTAAATCAATATTAAAAATAAAGAGCCACACCTGACAGCATAATTAAAGGGGTTACATGTTCCAAGCCCCCAGATGTCACCCCTTCTCTGTGCCTCAGTATCCCCTTCTCTAAAACCCCCACCATGACAGCTGCCTCTCAGGTGAAACATTTCCACACCTGGGAAAAAGCCTCACCCAGAAATGTTGAGTGAACAGTAAAAGTGAACAGGAGAAGTTTGTCCAGGTAAAATGTCAGGCATCCACAGGATCTCTGCATCCTTCCAGGCTGATTCCTGAAACACCAAGGAGAGATTTCCTTCCATGCCAAGCCCACACTGAGAGCAGCTGTGACCAGCATTTCAGCTGTTCTCTGAGTGCTTCTTCTCTTTGAATGCAGAGCATTTCTCTTAATTATTTCTGACTTTCCATCCAGCGTGCTATAAGCTTCTTATGAAGAAAAGGAAATAAATAATTCAGCTTCCACTTATTCCAGGAGGAGACTGGCTGCTCTAATCTATCCTCTGAGAACAAACGAGCTGGCTGTTCACATACAGCTTGTTAGAGCACAACAAATAAACATGGGCACGATATTGCAGTGACAGGAGGGATGGGGAATACCAGAACTGCATTCTGGTCTGGAATCTGATGCTGGGACCATTTCCAGTTCCCTCCCCGGGGCTTGGAAGTTTGGTTACACTTTTGCCTGTAGCTGCAAGGCAGAGACTGGTAACAACTGTCAGTGCAATGAGGAGTGAGGAGGGAAGGATGGAGCCAAGGAGAGTGTCAGAGTGTGGATTAATTCTCCATCACAAGTGTGCTCCAGGCTGCTGTGTGCAGTGTTTGGAGAGAGCCTTCCAATGAGCTACAAGTCTGACTGAGAAATGCATTTTGTTGGCCACCCAGGAGCGAGACTGTCTGCTTGGGGTTTAGGGAAGTCTGTTGGAAATATTAATGTGTCAGGGCAGCAGGCTGGGAAAGCTGCACCTGCTTCAGAGGAGCCTTTCAAAACACTTATTACTTGGTGCCCCCAGGACTGTTCCTGTTTTACTTGGAACAAGTGGGGGATGAAAGACTTGACACAGTTTTGGACCATAATGTAAGTTTTCCCCCTTCCCAGAGATGGAGTCTCTGAATCTCTGTCTGGCTTAATGAATCCAGAATTTCAGGATCATTACTAAAGGATGATCAGGGGCTCACCCTGGAGGAGCCCATAGGTTGATGGATCAGGGGAAAGACAAGAAACAAGCTTGCACCCCTTGAGGCCTAAGTAAGAAAACTCATATCTAGGCCCTGGCACACTGATTATAGTGGAAAAACAGAGGAAAACTTCTGACAGTCTCCCTGAAATTTCCTTACATCAGCACCTGGCTGCTGCCCTGGAGCCCTGCAGAGCTGTGGAGCATCAGCCTTGCAAGGAGGGTGAGTTTGGTACTGCAGCCCATTTACAGACCTGCCAGAACAGGGCCGATTGTTCTCATCTGAAAATGTTTCAGCAGAATGTAAAACCTTTGTATTCTTTCCTCTGAAACAGTTAAAGATGCAGTTGGGTTGGGATTGGCTCCATGCACAGGAGATAGCTGACAATCTTACTTGCTGGGAGAGAGAGAGCTGCATGTGTCACCAGACAGAAAGATGCAGTGTCTGGAGAAGAGGAAACCATCCATCTTGCCACCCTGACCTTTCTGATAGCCAGCTAGTGGTATGGGCTGAGCTCAACTGATCACTTCAGACTTTATTGCTCTGTTAGTCCTTTTTGACTGACAGAGCACCTAATGGACAATAAATTACTGCCCTCCACTCGGATTGGGGGCTGCCTGCTTGTTGCTGAGTTTTCAGAACCTACTATCACTCACTCTCAGCTTTTGCCATTTAGAGGGATGCAACTTGAGAGACAATAAATAAATACAGAGGACTTGAACCTCAAGGGGACGTGTGGGGAATTAACAGCACAGTGCCCTCTGAATTTCAGTATGACACAGGCTCCCACATCCCTTGGGTCTTTTGAAAAACCTTGCAGCTTTTCTTTTGTGCCTGCTGCAAACCCAGAGTCCTCTCCCTCAGGCATCCGGGGGTGGGAGAGCAGAGCCATTTTCCTTGGCCCCTCCACAGATCCTTGTGGCCACCATGAAGTCTCTTAGCTCTTCACCCATTAAACCATCAATTTTTTGAACAGGAATCTTTCAGTGCTTTGGAAACAAAAAAAAAAAAAATCTGTCCCTCTGGGATTTGATGCCTCCAACACTGCACAGACTCAGAGCTTTCATTACACACACTCATTTTCCCTCTCCACTGAGGGAACAGTGAGATTTCCAGAACCTGTTTATTTATGAAGTCTGTGTTACTTGTTTCTATAACGTTTATTTTTTTCTCTCTTTGGAAAGCACAGAAGTTCAACACAGGCCCTTAGAAATGCAGCTGCTGTTAACTTTCAGCTGGGTGCTATTCTGTGGAGAGATCTTAAAAGGGAGGCTGGAGTGTAGGAAATTGGAAGCAAGTTTCCATCACTGTGGACAGCAATACATGAAAGACTGGAGATTTTAATCCAAGATTTTTAATATTAATATTTCATCCTGCACCCTTTACAGCTGACTGGAGGTTTGGAAAAGTCTTTTTATGTACAGATCCATGGAGAAGTAGACAGTATTTACCCTTAGGATGGAAAACCTGGTGGGTTACACAACAGCCCAACTTTATATCCTCAGTTTAGGAATATGCTGTGGCTGTTGAAGACAGCATTTATGTATCCAAGTGAACTCTAAGTGTAAGCTGAATGTTTAGCACATATTTCAGTGCTATTTTCACAGCAGGGTCTATAGGCAATGTGTTCCCTTTACCCATGCTTCTTACAATTCTACATCCTTATATTACAGCTTATGGCTTAAAAAGAAGGGAACTGTGTTGCTTCACTTACCAGTACCAAATCTTTTTGCTGAGAGTAATTGCTTATCGCGAGTTCGCTTATATAAGAATTAAACACAGTATTCCAGTAAAATTATTAAAAATATCTTTCTATAGCTTTGCTCTCTCCGTTTCTCTTCTAATGTTCAGAATCACATAAAATAGTAATGAGCATACATAGCCTTCTGCTGTTTTCACAGACAAGGCAGTAAAAGAGACAGTTGCTGTTCCCTTGAGTGCCAGCCCACGAATCAGAAAGTCTAATCAGCCCCAGAGTCTGACACACTCGATAGTCCCTGTATTTTATTACTGCTATATTATAATCTTTTCTATTTGAATTCTGTATTTTCTATTAAAAGAAGCAAGAAATAACAGAGATAATCAAATGAGGGCAGTAAGAAGGGAGTTAAAGCAACTCTCCTAACTCCCCCAGCCTGATGCTTTGGAATTCTCTTTCCAGTGCAAGAGCTGGCCTGAAAGTACTTGGAGCTGGTACTTGGCATAGTGCAGCCCTCACACTCTCCTGGGGCTGGCTTGGAAGGTTCAGCTTTGCTGGCTTGAGCAGGAACCAGCCCTGGTTGTGGTTCTCTCTTGCAGCAGATGCTCAGTGGAATCCGTGGGCAGGGCTTTGCTCACTGCCTGCCCTCCCCACTCCCCTCCTGTGCCTGTGCCAGGGGTCCCTCGGTGCAGTGTGGGGATGCAGAGGGCAGATGTTCTGCAGCTGCACTGTGGGGCAGTGCCAAGGCAGATTTCCTGGGAGAATCCTCTGCTGGTGCTGCCAACCTCTGGCTGTCCCTGGGGGGGTGATGCAGCATGGCTGGTGTGACAACAAAACAACATCTGCTGACACTCTGAAACAGGAGATGCCTCTCTCTGTGCATCAGCCCACACTGATCTGGAAATTAGGCTGTGACAAAACAAATCAGCTTTAATTTTCCATAGCTGTCCGATGGCATTAATACATGTGCCATTACCTAATTCTTTGAGTCAATAATTTGACTTTGCATGCTTGTACCTTATGAAATTGAGATAGTTCAATACCTGTATGCAGTTGCTAAGAGTGGCACAGATGTATATAGCATCAAACAATAGATGTCACTGTTATGCCAATAAAAATGGGTTATATTTGCAGTTATTGGTAGTTTCAACCTCCATTGCACAAAGCTGCTAAGTCAAAAGAGTAAAGCCAGGGAACTCACTGACACTCAATGCTTTTCTAAACATGAATCCTGCACCTCTTTGTGCTTTTTCACCTATAAAACTACACACAGAAATATTTAAATAAAATAAAAGCCAGTTTAAATAAAATAAAAAATCTATTTTGCTATGGCTTTATCCAAACTGGTCACACAAGAATAGCACCATTGCCCATAAGTTGGAGAAAAAGCAAAAGGGATGTTGGAAGCTTAGCAGAGGAAATACCAGAGATGGAAACAGTTATGCTTAGACTTCTTTCCTTCACAGAGATGGGCAGTGTATTTATTCTTCTCTCCTTGGAATGATTATGTGGAGGATGACACATAAGAACTGACCAAAAGGGAAGGACATAGTTACAAGCACTGAGAGGAAAGTCATGGAAGAGAGGCATTACAGGCAACATCCCACAGCAGTTAAAGATGGGGACAGTCTGCAGGAGGATGAAATTAAGTATCCAAGCAAATTGAGCTCGAAAGTTCTATTTCAAAATTCTTGACACTGCTTGAAATGATGCAAAAATAAGAAAACTAGACTGTGAACGGTATATGAAGCTCCAGAGCAGTGTGGTACCCTGTTGCTCAGCTGCAAGTGAGACCTGTGCAGAGCCAGCTTTTGGGTGATGAACAAAACCAGTGAAGTCTAACAAATGAGAATGAATTTAAACATCAATTTCAGGGTGAGACACAGAGGAAACCAGACAGGTTATTACACAGCAGCTGTTCACCAGCTAGCACTCTACTCCTTAATATCAAGACCACAGTTCATGCAGAGAAAACAAAACCTCTGTGCTCAGTGGGTGTAGGAGCCCATTTGTAGCCGGAGCACAGGACACAAAATGCTTCTTTGTGACCAGCTGACTCAGCCAGAAAAGGTGGACAAGCATTTTGATGCATGGTACTGTCACCAGTCAGTGTCCAGGAGGAGCAGGACGTTCCTGATGTTTTGCATCTTACCATGAGTTTGAGAAACATAAATTGCTTCAAGCAAAACATAAGTCTATAAAAAAAAAAATGAAAGCCATATGGTAGACTTTTATTAAACCTCTTTTCTCCAAAATGTGAAGGAGGCCAATTACCATTTCCTGATAGAGAACACCTGAACTGCACACACAAATAGGGGTTATTGCAAACAAACCCACCAATGCTCTGGAAAAGATGCTAAACTTTCACCATGCAGATTTGATCAGACCTACTCAGTAAAACCCCAGTTTTACAACGAGGAGGGCAACTCCTCCCTCCTGTCCAATGCCTGAGGGAATCATCAGGAATTTTCTATTTTTCAGGCAGAACTGTCCTTGCTTTGGAGAGCATTGTGATGCAAATTTAAACATTTCTGTGTTTATTTAGCCAAGAACTGCAAGTCTTGCATGTGACCAGGATCCTTAAGTCTAAGATTTCCTCTTCACTTAAAATCATCTCTCCTAATGTCACCTTCCAGCTTCTGGCTGAAGAAATGATTAGGAGGTCACAAGAAGAATAATTCAATAAAAAAGTAGAAATGAGAGAAAACTTGAAGGAACAATCTGAGGAATAACAACATTGTTTTATTGTATGTTCCTTCTAGACTAAAAGGAACGAGTGAGGCAGAACACCAGGTAGATTGCTTAAAAACATGAAGTCTTTCAACATGCCCTATGAGGCATGCTAGCTGCTTCTGTAGAAAAATACAAGGGAAATTACATAAATATCTCATAAATCAGAGCTGAGGTGCATATTTCAAAGATTCATGGGAGTCTGGAAATGGGATGGTTTGCAATGTGATGCTGCCTGATAGCACAGAGCAATTTCAGCCAGTGGGAAATGCAGATCTAAAAATCCAGTGTTTTACAGGTAGTTTTAAAGCACTGAGATAAAGGATGCTCATGGACATGATGACATTGAAAATGCAGAATCTTAGCCTCTGTGAAAGCACAAATACTGATGTGCATCACTAAACATACGTTGCTGACTAAAGCTATTATTAGTGACAAGTCATTCTCTCCTCTGGAAAAATCCCAGTTGCCTTGGGCTTTGTCTGAGCAGAAAGCAGAGAAAAATCTGAATAAAACCGTGTGAGTTAGCCACATGTTAACAGGCTGAGCTGTAACACTCAAATAATAACAAAGCCAAAAATACAGGGCTAAATTCAGCTGTAATTGATGCTGACTGGAGCAAATTGCACAGTGCTGTCACAGAGGCAGGACCAGAAGGTGTCTTGTTCTCCCTGACTGTCTTTGCAGGGTACAGATTATTTTGATCCATTCTTCACAGCTCCCATTTTGACTGGAACCTCAGAACTGAGTTAGAAACTCCAGATGCTTCACTTTGGGAAGCTGGGGGCTGCTGCTGGGATTGAACCTCACTTATTTCACTGCCAGTTCTACCTTTGAACCCTCCTAGGGCAGCTTGGGGCCACCTCCTATCACAGCTCTGTGTGCCCCAGGTGGGCTCTTACACCACATCAAGATGTGGCTCTTCTGGGCCCCAAGAAAAGATATTGTTCTTCTGGACTGGCACAGAAATAAAGCCAAATAATGATGCCTTCAAATGGTTAATAAAGTCTCTGGTTATTGCAGGTACTGAGGACAGCCCTGCTTGATCTCAAGTGTCTGAACCAAGAAGGTTTAAGCAGAATTCTATTTCCAAAGTCAAGCCTTCAAATGTTTTATCTCTGGTGCCAAAACTCACAAGATTAACTTTCTGTATATATTTTTTCAGCATTTAAATGCTTTTTATAAGAATTTATATTGTATCTTTCCAAGTGTTTTCTGCTACCAGGAAGTTGAAAAGATTAATCACTTTAGGTATAATTCTGACAATTGAACCGTTCTGGAAGGCACAAGGGGAATGAAAAAACCTGCACTTTGTGAGAGATGAGAACTGGCACTGCTGGCAGAAATTTTGAAATGAAAGATTCTGAGATACATGCAACAATATTGCAGCTGATTGTCTGGTGTGGAGTGTCACGGCCAGAAAGGCAGCTTGAATAGGAGTGGGAGATGGGAAAGCAAATGGGTGTGAGAGCAGAGGGCAAAGCAATTAAATGCTTCAAAATTGTTGTGGGTGAATCAATTTTGCTTTTTCAGCTGTCACATATGTGATGGGTTGAACTGTCCTGCCTGTTCAGGGGAGCATGTGAGCATTCCTCAGCTGAGGAAATTCAAGCCTTTGAGGACTGAATTTGGGAAGAACATGCAAGAGCTGGAACCAGCCATGAGGAAACCCAACAAGGAGTTCAGTCAAGCTGTGGAGCTGCTGCAGTGCTGCTCTGATAAAATGAACTGGCAAACAGTTGAGAAGCGTGGAAAATATGAGTGTATTTTACAGTCAAAACTGTTCTGAGGTCAGAACTAGGAAGGCAGCAGCTCGAAAATTAGACCAACATTTATGTGTCTGTCTTTGCAATGGGAATTGCTCTGACTTGTTGAGTGTCTGTGTTCAGTCCTTAGAAAACACTGAAGTCAAGCAGAGACATCTGAAATGTGGATGTGTAAAGCTCCTAAGTAAAATATCTCACTAGCAATGAAATCTCGCCCCTAGAAATGACACAAGTAGGAAGAGAACAGATTTAAGTCCTTGTAGCATAACAGAATAGCAGTATTTATAGTTAATTATCAGCATTAAATTATTAGATCAACCAGGTCCTATTTATACAGCCATTGCTTCTCTTGTTCATTCAGCTACAGTCAGTTATAAACAAAAACACATCCCATAAAAGGGTTTCAGTTGTTTAACAGGCTAATTAATGGCTGACCTCACTTTAAGTAATTAGGGATCTTTACTTAATTGAACATGTATGGTCACCAGAGCGATGCTAACCTATACTGCAGCATTTTTGGTGCTGGTTTCATTCCAAAGGCCAGTAAAAATGGGAGGGAATTTTGATTTAATCTCTGCAACTTTATGAGTTGGGATCTGTAGTCACATGTGAATGTGGTTCAACTGCATTTCCAAACTCAGAATACAGAGGGCTATTTATTCTGTGGCTACAAGCTCATGGAAACCAGGCAGAAGTCATTTAGATCCAGGTGATGGGAAGAAGGGGTTCTGCACTCTCTATATACACAGGATTTAGAAAGCAAAGGAAAATATGAAATTTAAGTTCATCAGAGAAGGAAAAGAGGTTAATCAACACTTTACCTAAACACAAACATTGAGGGGAAAAGCTAATTTGGTAAATTCGTTTTGCATGTGCTGTGGGGAGCAGTAGGGTGTGTTCAAGATTCTCCAGAGCTCAGCTGCAGCAGCTGCCTGAACGGGAGAGCATCAACAGGGACAGAATGAAAGTCATTTTCCTACTCCCTGCACACCATCCCACCCTGCTATGACCTTGTTCCAGCTCATTAACACTGTGTTTCCAGAACTGTGCCCGATTCAGTTAATTCACAGCCCTTCTTGCCAAAGCAGTTCGTGCCCATGAGTTACAGACAACACACGGCCACAGCAGGAGAACAGCAGGAACTCAGCCCTGGAGGAAGGACCAGAGCACAGGCAGCCAAAAGACTGAATCCATCTCATGCCTTGGGTGGAAAACATTTCCTACAGCCAGGGGAGAGGGAGCCAGCTTGACAGCCCCAGGCAAGGCACTGAGAGCCTGGGCTTGAGCATGCCCCTGTGGTGCCCTGCTCCATCCAGCACTTCATACACCACAATCCAAGAGAAACTCCAAGGAACCTCAACGAAGTTTCCTTTCAGGAAAGACAAAACCCTCTCATGGTAAATCTCCACTGTAAACAACATATTTTTATCTCAATCTGGAAAGTAGCACCTATGTCTCATTGTTTCTCTGAACACCACGAGCTGCTGAAGCTGGGACTGCCAAAGCAGATAAGATGCCAAGGAATGAATGCTTGCAGAGTGCACTGGAGCTGAAAAGCACGGTGTATTATTACTAGGATATGACCAGCAGTTAAACAATATCTGCTGTTTCATAATCATCACTGAAAATAAATCTCTGATTTTGTTCAAAGGCTGCTGAAGTCCTTTTGTTGTTTTCATCAGACTTCAGATCAGATATTTAAATATTTGCTGGCACAAACTGGTGTATGGGACCAATAGTTGGAATGTGAGGAAATGGAAGACGATTATAATCAGTTAATTAGATATGATTTATACAGTTTAACTTCATCCACTTCTTTGTTATCCTTTCAGTCTTTTATGCTAATTAATTTCCAAATGGAATTGTAATCATAGATATATACTTGATGCTTTGACCTCCCTGCAAAGAGCAGTTTCTGCAGCATTTCCCCTCGGGAATGATGCCCCAATCTGGGCTGTGCACTGATAAGCACTATCACATGGTGCTTTTTGGCATGCAGCTTTTCTGACCCTTTGATCTGGCAAATCTCTCATCAGGCCTCTGATCCAGGGCACTGACTGCCCTGCTTCCCTCTGCAAAGCAGGCACATCCTGTCCCCATCGGCCAGGCACTTGCCATCATCTTTAGTCTCATTTTTCTGAAGATAGGTTGCAGCATCCTTTAATGTCCCATGAGAACATAGTTAAGAAAGAAGCAGAGAAGGAGAGAATAACGTGAGCTGATGCTGTAATAAAGCCATTGCTTATGCCATGACAAAATAACCCTCATTTCCTAAATGTATCTTGCTCAGAGATGACAGTGCTTTGCACTCCAACGCCTTTTAAAATCACTCCAAATGACTCCTGCCCTGGAAAAACGACTTTGATTTTGGTGCTGTTTGACATAACCCTGGAGCAGGCCCCATCTAGGGAGTTACAGAGGTGTGTGTGCATTTTACAGGCATGAGGGGGAAACCTGCCTGTATAAACTGAGACACATTTTCTGTAATTTCTTGCCTTTTCCTGAACTTTGATCCTCACAACTGCCCAATATTACTTTCTACAATGAAAAATAACTGGAAACAACATTGTAATATTTTTCTACATGTCTAACCCCCTACTTTCAAGTGCCAAGAAGCTTTTATTAATATCAGTCCCCTCCAGCCTGGTTTGCCTGTGTGCAGTGGAGACATCCATGCCTCACTCGTTCCCAACCACATCAATTAGGCAAAACTTGGCATACAATATTTCCTCTCTTCTTGAGAATAGTCTGGAAGGTGGCCTGGCTTTGACTGAATGTTGGCACAGGTTTTTCCTGACATGCTTCATGACATCTGCCACACTGGTGACTCCTTCCTCTGACAGCCCCATCATTTGGATCATCTTCCCACACTCTTATCCTTTTCTTCCATTTCCACAGGGTCATACAATTCACTCCCACAAACGTTGATAACCAAAGCTGTGGTCAAAGAGGAACACCTGGTTGTCCAGGTGCCACGTGAGGTCCAGCTTCTGCCAAGCTTTGTGCCCATCACCATGTCCTGGCAGGGTGCTGCCACTACACCCAAGTGGCCTCAGTGCTGCTCATGGATGTGCTGTTTGGGACGAGGTGAGGATTGAGGGCAGAGACAAGGTGGAGATCCACCTGCTGTCCCTTGCTTTCTCAATCCCCTCCACAGGGGTGCTGGAAGAGCTTTCCTGGAGCTCCATCAGCAGTGCCAGGCAGATGTGCCCATCTGGATGCACCCCAACTGCCCAGCTGTGCCCAGCTGTGGACACCCATGGGGCTCAGCACTGCCTGCACCCAGCTCTGTGTCACTGTCATCCCTCAGGGGACTGTGCCAAGGGCTTGGCTTCCAGGCTGTGTTTTTAACCACAGGTGCAAGGAGCACACAAAGCTGCCATCACCTGAAAGGGCTCTCCCAGCCCCCAGCCAGGTGTGCAGCTGCTGGGACACACTGTCTAATTAGATCAGTCACGTTGTGTTAGAGGAAATGCCACTGACACACGGATTTATAGCAGTGACACAAACACGGGGACTCAAGAGAGTGTTTTTGTCCTGCAGTGACCACACAAAAATGATGAAAACACCGCGTTGTTTTCACATGCCTCAAATGTAAACTTTGAATTCTTATAAAAGGCTTTGCATGCCTTGAAATCCGCTTGGCTTAAAAGAAAAATGGAGTTGCAGTGGGTGTTTCTGCATCCACAAGGAAGAACTTAACATCATTTTGATAACTGGAACAGTTAATGATGTTTTTAATCCATTTCTGTAATGTTCTTCAGCCTGGTTCTCTGAATACAGAATTTCAAAGTACTGGCTGCTGGAAATTTTTTTAACATCTTGTCTTACATAAGATTTTTGGTTCATTTTGGTGGGCAGATTCAGACCTCCAGACCTTCAAGCTGTACAAAAGCTCTAAGAAGAATGCTTACAGAAACAGTGGTGAACTTACATAAAATTGAAGCAAAGAAAACCAGTTCAGAAAGTTTATTTTAGAAGGCAATTATTTATCTCCATTTGCCTTTTGACTGCTAACTTGAAGCAGGCACTCTGAGATTACCAAAACTTAAAAATACAGAGAATCTCGGATGTTCTTATTTACCAACCCTCCTGTGGACCCAAACCACTAAAGTAAGTGTGTAATAATTTCTGGAAGGTGAGCAATTAATATTCTGGAAATGGAGGCACCACGACAACAATTGCTTTCAACTCCTTGTGCTTGACTAAGACCTCATGCTTTTGAATGAGCATTAAGTGTAATTCCAAACAGTTCTACATGGAGGAAATATATGAGGGAGGGAGAGAAAGAGAGAGAGAGACAGACCCAGTTCCTGGGTGCCCAACAGGAAATGCTAGTCTGGATGTGGAGCAGTCAATCTTGTTGTAAATCTAGGGAGCATCTTGTTGGATGGATTTTGGAGCTACACCCTGCCATGTACACAACCAGATAAACCCAGAGAACAGAGAGCACCAGGGACATAGGGCAGAGCAAAGCTTGTTCAGCTTTCCATGGCAACCTTGGCTCTCAGCAGAGATTCCTGCCTGAATTCTTTTGTCAGATGCAGAGGTCAGAGGCCAGCAGGGCTCGTGCCCCACGAGCGGGCTGGGCTGGAGGGGTGGGATGAAATCAATCCTCGTGGCAAGCTGCCTTTTCTCTTTAATGTTTGGAGACCTTTTCAGAACCTCAGATGGGCATCAGAGTTCAGTGAAGCTCTTGCTTGAGGAATGTGACACCTGCTCTTGGGCAGCCTGGCAGTATTTACCCATCTGGTGCTCCTGGAGGATGCACAGGCTGCAGCGTGTGCTCCAGCATCGTTCTCATACCCACCAAGCTGGGGAAGCAGTTGCTCATCTTGGGTTTAATTAGTGATATCCCTGCAAAAACAAGATGACTCAATTCCATAAAAGCACTGAAATAGGCCCAAATAAGTGTAACAGAAATCTAATTTGGGAAGTTCAGGGAATTCAGTGAAGGGTGGCTCCTTAAAGGAGTCAAACCGACTGGGGGCTGCTGCTGAATTTCGGTTGGATAAAGATTCACCTTCCAGTGTTCTGATAATAAACAATTTCGGCCAAATAAATACTGAAGGAAAACGGGGGACTTCCAAGTATGCTCAGCTGTACATTTCATGTATAGAATCATAAAATGGTTTGGGTTGGAAGGGACCTTAAATATCATCCAGTTCCACTCCCCTGTCATGGGCAGGACACCTTCCACTAGACAAGATTGCTCCGAGCTCCATCCAACCTTAAATGCTTCCAGGGTTGGAGCATCCACAATTTCTCTGGGCAAGCTGTACCTGGTAATAAACCTCAGTGTGGGGCCAGCATCATTTTGGATCTATGATGATATACTCAGCAAACAAGACAACCACACTTCAAACCCTCTGATCCAAGAAAAGAGACAAAGATGCCAGTATTTCTGGTGGCTGGACAATATGCTAAGGAAACTAAAATACTAAATTGCTACATATTGTTTTATTTACAAAACCTGCAAGTTGCCAGTGTTGTAACTTGCCAAAAAAGAAACCCAGAAAATGGGAGCAATTTTTTTACCTTCTTGACAGAAACTGTCTAGAGAACATAAACATCCAAATATATATTTTAATAACGAATGTCCCATGAGACAAAATACTTGAAATGCACTCGTATTTAAACCTTTTAACCAATTTAAAATAACCCAATTTTTTCCCTTTATTTTTCAAGTGTGGTAACTTGTTACCATTCAAGATTTCAGGATCCTTAGTTGAGGTGTGGCCTCAGCTCTGCCTGATTATTTGCCCTTGCATCTTCAAACAGTATTTGCATAGGGCTATTATGTAATCCTAATAAGAGACCTGAGGTGCATTTCACAGCCCTCAGCCTTCAGCCTGGCTGCAGCAGCATCAGCTCATGAAGGATTTCCCTTTGCCACCCCCAGCAGTGCCTTGCTGCTCACTCCTTGTGAGGACTCCCAATTGCTGCAGTATCATGTATGGCTCTGTAAACAGAACCAGTATTGATGGCAGTGCCTCCTTTATAGAGAACGTGCTTTTAAAATGGGAAAAGACAATATTGAGATTGAGATTATGTGTTTTAAACTCTGATAATGTCAATAGTTTTGATGGCTGTGCATTTACAGCTTATCACAGATAGGGAAAATGAGATGTTAAATCAACACCATGATCAATTAACCTGTAATTTAAAACAGAAGTGTAAAATTCTCTTCATAAAGGACAAGGGCTTGGCAAATGTGGAGTGGCTCTGGCCTGGCCCTAATCTGAGCCAAGGGGACCCAGGTTCTCTCAGCATCACCCTGGAGACCAGAGCAGCTTCCCATGTCCAGCCCAAATTCATGTAGAGACCAAAACCCCTTCCAGTTCTTGCCAAGCATCTTTTTAAACCTATACCCAAGAGGATGTTTTGATGCCAATTTCATCTGGGTTTCAGACTCCAAGTAGAAAATTAAGATGAAATTACTGCCCCAGTAATTGGAGGAGCAAGACACAGCTGGACAGAGCAGGCTGAGTCCTTACAGTGGTACCAGAGAATTATTCTGTAATATATCACAGAGTTTATGCTGGATTACAGCTAAGAATTGTCAAAAGGAAATTTTGATGCAGACCCAGATGCTGCATTTAATCAAGATTCATGTCCAAGGGTATTTTTAGGGATGGTTATTTATTGACCAGCATAAAGGTGGCATCTAAAGATGTCAGGTTAAAATCAGGACTCTGCTGTGCTGAACAGCATGTAAATATTTCTGGAACAGGACAAGTTTTTCTTGGGTGAGCTTTCTGTTTGGGTGATAGCAATTAGATAATGGAGAGAAAGGAAAGGAAAGGAAAGGAAAGGAAAGGAAAGGAAAGGAAAGGAAAGGAAAGGAAAGGAAAGGAAAGGAAAGGAAAGGAAAGGAAAGGAAAGGAAAGGAAAGGAAAGGAAAGGAAAGGAAAGGAAAGGAAAGGAAAGGAAAGGAAAGGAAAGGAAAGGAAAGGAAAGGAAAGGAAAGGAAAGGAAAGGAAAGGAAAGGAAAGGAAAGGAAAGGAAAGGAAAGGACAATGTCTCCAGAGATGGAAGAGGGCCAACCTTTTTTCAGACCCTTTTGTTTATCTACAAACAAACTCTGAAACAAATGCTAACACATACCATGCAACAGCTCAAAACCTGGTAACTTATTCAAGTAATTTCAAAACTTACATGAGTTTTCTTTTTGTTTGCACTTTGAAAAATACCACCATATATAGGAAGAAAGTATAGGATTGCCATCCTGCTATGAATCATCAGAGAATAAACGCAATGTGCAAAGATTTAACGGGTGGTCTGTTAAAAGAAGATGCTTTACTATCACAGGATGTAAAAAAGAAATAAAATTCCCACATTTCTTCTGTTGCTTTTCCACTGCCACCCAGCCAACTGTCAGCTTGTTCTCCTTGCAGAAAACTGTGACTGCAACCCACAGCATTAATACCACCAGTCCTTCCTGCCAAAAGCCAGCACTGGGATGGGATGTGACAACAGCAAACAGCAGTTTGCATTTCACACTTCAGGGGACAGGAAGGGATGCACAGCTCTGCTCACACGCACACTCATTGCACGACCAGGATCTTAAACACAATTTGTGAAAATAAAAAACAAACAAACAAACAAAAAAATCCCAACAAAACCAAAATCTAACAATATAAAAACACCAAAATCCCAAACCAGATCACCACCGCCACCACTACTACCACCACCAAAAAACCCCCAAACAACAACAACAAAAAAAAACCCCAAAACCAAACCAAACCAAACCAAACCAAACCAAACAAACAAACTCCCCCAAAAGAAAAAAAAACCAAGAAACAAAACCACAAAAAAACCCCCAAAACCACCAAAAAACCCCCAAAAAACCCAAACAACAAAAAAAAAAATCACCAAAAAACCTCCCCAAAACCCCAAAACAACAGAGAGCATGAACCCTCCACATGCCTTGATAACATGCCTTGATAAGGGAAACAATTTCTGTTCTGGAATTAGGAAAGCACAGATAATTTCTCCCATCTGAGGGGCTGAGAGGACTGTGATGTTGTGTAGAGAAGTGGAACCATTGCCAATTCCACAGACACCTCTTAGAGCTAAACTGTGCCTCTCTAAGCAATGGAAACAACTTCCATTGGTATTATGAAGCTATAAAAAACAAAGCAAAATAATTATTGCTGTTGCTATAAAAGAGGATAAATGCCAGCAATCTCAATAAAAGTCAGGGATTATGAGTTGCCAAAAAAACCCCAAAATTAAATAAATGCAAACAGTATATTCTTTTCTCAATGTTTGAATGAGGCACAGTCAATTTTTAGAATTGTGTTTTTAGCAGTCTCTTCCTGGCAGAAAGCAGTGTTTAAAATTAACATAACTAATCTGAAAAATCAGAGAGTGAATAGTGCTAATTCCTACAAGTTTAGTTAGATCTAGTTCATTTCATAGTTAGAAACATTCTGTTGAAGTTTAATAAATACATGGAGAAGGCTTTTAGTAACAAACTCTAATTATGGAGCCTTTCTGACTATCCTCATCTGATTAAACATGTAAACAGAGCTGTTATTAACTGCTCCATGATCCCTCTTATAAAACCTTGATTGTCAAAATTGCAGAGCTATGCAGCCACATAATTGTTTTAAATCTTACCATTTCAAAGGACTTAATTAAGATCTGATCCTACTCTTAGGGCCATGCAGATATAACTGGTTTTTATCTCTCACCAGGATCCACAGCTCTGAACCCTCTCTTTGCAGCCAGGTATCAGCAGCCAGCACTGAGCTCTCTGAAGGTGAGCAGGGAACACAAGGTTTGTGCAGTTCTGAAAGCCACACTGGCTTCTGAGTGCTCACATTCAGGGATTTTAAATTACTTTCTTTGGGTTTTAAAGTTTGAAACCTGAGACAGAGAATAATTTTGCAAAAAAAAAAAACCAAAAACTTGCTGAAGGCTGTTATCCTCTCCTGGTCTGCACAAGCAGGAGCTTGCTTCTCAGTTACCTGCCTGCCACTATGATGATTGATTTCAGTGCTTTATGAACAGCATCTGCACGTTCTTCTATGCTTAGATAAGAGATTACAAGGACTGTCACTCCTCATACTCTTGCATTCAATATTAATGCTATCTAGAATTAAGATGCTTCTTCCATGGACTAGTATTTTGTAAATATATGTTGGGGGTTTGGTTTCTTTCCTTTTGTTCCTGTTTACTTATAGAATTTTTTCCCATAAATTGCTAGGAAACACCAACAACTGGGTACTTAAGAAAACAAAAGAATGGCCAAGCCTCAGGGAAGGAG
Source organism: Sturnus vulgaris (assembly GCF_052056855.1). Taxonomy (NCBI): domain Eukaryota; kingdom Metazoa; phylum Chordata; class Aves; order Passeriformes; family Sturnidae; genus Sturnus; species Sturnus vulgaris. The sequence continues at coordinate 5,011,972 of NC_142262.1, forward strand.
GGACAGATCCTTATCTTTCAAACCAAGACAGGATTTTAGTAGTAATTCCAACGTGCAGAAGGGATGGATCCAACCTGCCAGGTACAGTTTAGAAATGGTTTTGGCTGGTTATTTCCTCTGCCAGGCTGAGGATGTAATATTTGAGGATAAATAGTTTAAAAGCCTACGGGGATCTGAATTAGAGCTCACCTAAGAGACTGTTGAGTTCTCTTTGTGCCTCTTTCTCAGTAGGGATAGCATAGTCTAGAAATTTTGGGAAGATGCATGGGAAAGGAATAATATTTTGAGTTCGAGGTTTAATCCCAGCAAAGCAAAACCATGAGCTCAGGACAGGTAGTTCATGTCTCTACCCATCTTATGCAAATCATAGAAAAAACATCTTTGCATCTGTCATGACCTTCAAAAGGCTTCATTTTTTAAAAGTGCTATATTTGTGCTCAGAATTAAAATAGTTTCATGTGAAGTAGCATGCTGTAAGTATTAGGTGATGCTAAAAACCCCTGACTCTAAAAATATTACAGATATTTAGAATATGTTGTGTCCTACAAGGGAAGTAAGTCTGGAGAAGCAGCTTTGGTGTCTCACCTTGTGCTGGCTGTCAGGTCTCTTTCACTCCATGAAATGTGTCCCTGGCTCCAGTGCCCTGGCAGTGCTCATCAGTTAGCTTGTTCCAGAACTAACAAACAGCAATTTATACCCTGACAATGAGCCTGTGTTCATACAGCCTGCCTGAGAAATCACAGGTTCTGCCATTGCATTTCATAGTCAGAGACAAAATGTCTAAATATTACCTCTGGTTTGCAATGTGCTCTCTTTCCTTTTGCTCTCCATGACAGCTCATCCAAGAAAACTATAATGACCTTCAGTTCTGCACAGCATTCACAAGATTTAAAGAAATAGAAGTGAACCCTTCCAAGTTAGGTGTTACTCTGAAAGCCAAGAAACTGCCCTGACAAAATGCCAATGTCTTATGGTCAATACAAGTGGTGATTCCCAGCTATGTGGGTGCCAAGTTCCAAGCCAGTTAATAACAACTGATAAAGAGCCAAATTCTGATACCCTTCCTGGCTTGAAGTGGTGATTTATTCTGATTAGTCCTACTGCAGTGCCAGACTGAAGGGCTGTGCTCTCCCATGGGTGAGCAGTGACTGTCACCAGCCTCACCCTTCCCCTGACATCTCCCAGGGGCTGTGCCCCACTGGACCAGCTGGAGCACCTCTGGACCAGCTGAGTGCTGATCAGAAAGGAATTTACAGCCAGCCTGGGAGAACCCAGCAATGGGAGGGTCTAGCATCTCCAGTGAGAGCTCACAGACAGAACAGCACAGTGATTTCACTACCAACAGGACAGCCCAGCAGGATTTACCAACAAATCCCTAAGCAGAGCATTCCCTAATGCCTGATGGAAATCCATGCATGGTGGGTGCCTGGAAATCAGTGCCTGGTGGGTGCTTTTTAGACATTTGGCATTTCTTATTACACACCTACATCATAGCAGCTTGAACAGCAGGTTTACAAATGGACTTAGCACCTAAAATCCCCTTAAAGCAATGAGAAGTGAAAGAACACAGCTCTTGTTTTAGGATGTGATATCATGTTTTCAGGGCAGGCTGTTGGGATTGCAGGTGTCCTGTAGCAGCAGTGCAGTAGCTGTAAGATAATTCCAACAGAAGGAAGAGTGGTTTCATGGTAAAGCCACTGTGTTCTCTGCAAGAATGCAGCAAAGAACTCATTTCAGAGCTACAGTTCCAAAATATTTGCACACGAGTGCTTGGAAGTTTTCTAAATTATTGCTAAGAGTTGTATATTGGGCAAAACATGAATTTGTTCTCTTGTGCTCTTCTTCCCTCCCCCCTTTTGTGTTTATGTATCTGCTGGCAAAACCACCTCATCCATAATGCAGTGCAATAAACGGCACATGGAGCTGCCGAGCAGCCTTGCCCACGTGCAAATAGCAAGAGAATCCATTACTCACAACATCTCCTTCCAACACAATTCGGGCCTGACAAACATTAAACAATCTGAACTGACTGGAGCATGCAGGGCTTCCTTTGAGTGCCTTTTAGGAAGCTCATCATGGCACCATTCATCAGAAAGGCTGGGCAGAATTTATGATTTCCATGAGGTAAATGGCTGTGTGCTGAGGTACACCATTAAGAGGGTGTGTTGTTCCCCAGCTCCAGCATTTGTCTTGTTGGATTGTTTTAAAACTCAGCCTCAAATGCTTTGTGCTCTGTGTGTGGTGCTGGCTGGGTGTATGGGGCTTAAAGTTCCCATTTCATTGCAATTTAAAACACAGCTTTTCCTTCTGTGAGGTGGCCCAGCCTCATTTATTTTTGTGCTTCATTTACATAATTGCAGAGCAAGTCCATTTTTGGTTAAAACAGATATTTTATGGGATTTAAAACAATCAGTGCTAGACCATGGTATGTCTAATGCAAAGCATTTTTCTCCCCCACCAGCATAAGGTCAGGAGTCACTGTGTTAAAGCCAGGTTACAGACAAAGTTAATTTATTATAATTTGTTACTTTTAAATAAAATCTTCCTTCCATTCCCACTGACTAAAGAATAGACACAGCACAGGAAAGAGTGGTTCATGTTCTAGCCTACCACAATTTGTTTGCAGCAGTAGGACATGAATTACACTGCTTTGAGCACTGCACAGTGATAACAGAGTACTTTTCCCCTCAGCTGTGATTAGCCCTCCGGGGGCTGCTCTGCACATCCACCCTGATGTAGCAATGCAAGTGGAATTTATTCCCTGGGCAGGCCCAGGGAAGGACACGCTGCTGGGAACCACAATGAGTTGTTTCAGGACACTCACAGAAGCAAAGATTTCCAGTGAGAAATCCTGAATTTCCTTTTTAATCTTTCCTTTCCCTTTTTAAATTTGGGACATGAAAAATTTCCCCCCCAAAACTGAAAATCCCACAATCAGTTCTGATCAAGGGGTATTTCCCCAAAACTGCTGCCCTGAGTTTCAGAGCTGCAAGGTCATATCACAAACACAGCACACTGCTCATGGTGTGCATTTCAGAGCTGGCTGGCATTTCAGGCTGGCATTTCAGAGTTTCTCATAGTTCCAACATATCAGACTCCAAGAGGAGCTGGAGATGCTTTAGGAGTCAGAAAAGATCTTCTCACCCTGTGCCAAGCATCAGTCAATCCACAGACAGATGGGTCTGGGTGGGTTAGAGGAGATGGAAGCAGAGAAGGAAGAAAAGTTCATGGCCTGAAGTGCTGGGGTTGATTCTGTTTTCTGCTTGCATTTAACTCTGAATATTCTGATCTGTTGTAGGGAATCAGCCCCTGCACTGTTTGTGGGAATATCTGCCAGGTAGCACAGAGGAGTGCAGTAACAAAGTGCCACATGCAGTACAAAGCCTGGCCTTTCTGTAAAGGAATCTCCCCTAAATGATAAATAAAGGGTTATCTCCCTGGAGAAATAGTCCCTCTACCTCGGTATTTACAGTTTTTCAAGTTATTAACTTTTTAATTAACACTGAAAGATTTGAAAGCACCTAACTGCATTGTAGAGCAGTTGTATTAACAAATTATAGACATGAAAATTAAAATCCAGTTGTTCTAACATTCTATTTAGAAATGTGCAAACAGAGTTGGTGTTTTGCTAATAAATGATTCTCAGATGTTATGTTTCCAAATGAAAAGAGAAAATGTACCTTTATTGTATTCCTTTAAGTGCTTCTGCCCTCATTAGGAATTAATCAGCGAATACAAACAACACTCCAAGCTTTGGAGATATCCATTCTTTACCCTCACTTCCAGTTGTAACAGTTCCCTAAATTAAAACTGTTTAGATATTAGGGTAGCAGTTTTACACCAGTGCTCTGGATAGAGTCAGCTTCATTTCCTCTCCCTTTTTCTCCCTTCTGTATTGATAAATTCTGGGAGACACATGCACCAGGAAGGGATTGGAAGACTGTAACATTAGGTGTCAGTTTATATACATCCAGAAACTTCTTCTAGCCAGACAAATCCATAAATTTGCTTTTTCATATAAAAAAATCCATCCAAGGCAAGAAGGCATTTGCCAATCCCTGTGAATAAGATGCCAAAGCACACGTGCAGCATTTCCAAACAGGACCTACCACACTTCCCCAGTTTTGCAAATGGGGCAGTTTAGGGTTTGAAAGAAGGGGAACAAGGGGGAGAACAGCCTGGCTGATGGATCAGATGGAAACCAAACCTGCAGGTGAGACACTGGGGAAGGGGTGCCAGCAGAGCTCCACTTGATTTAATACCAACTTGATGGTTTGTGATAAATGTGTGGGCAGGGTGTGATGTTCAACTGCTCCATGGCAGTAACCATGAACCTTGCAGAGATCCAGAAAAGGTTTATCTATCACTAATATCTAACATAAGGCTGACTAATGAGCTGCTGTTAAACGTTTCCAAGACCTACATAGCTTTGTGAGAAGACTCCTGCCTTAAGGAAAGTCTCAGAACTTCATTAAAGTTATCCATAGGTTACTTTAGTGTAACAGCCAAAGCAACCAGACACACATTCAGTCATATAATCCAAATTTCTAACTAAATCTTTCCATATTGAAGTGGCTGAAAATCCCCACTGAAGCAGCTAACTTCAGGAGTCTCCAAATCATCTGTTGATTTGTTTTGTCTCACATATAATGGAAGTAACAGACTGAAGATTAGGTTATAACCAGATTACTTGAAGATTTATTATTAATTATTGCATAAAGAGACAGTGATATGTGCAGTTGGGATTAAAGCACAGTGGGGAGAGGGAATGCAGGCTGGAGTATTTCACAGTATAAATCCATCAGCATTTGAAGTGACATAAGGACCCAACAAAGAGCTTCTGATTTAGAGATTACATTTATCTGCATCTTGGGAAGCTGGCTTTGTTAAGTGATGTCATTTGACACTTTGTGTCCCCTTGGGAATAACTGAGGCATTGTTTATTATCTCTGCATACATATAAAATGCACGACACCTCCCCCCAATTCCAGCCCAGTTTTTGCTGTTGGAAATGGAGCAGAAGAAGGAAAAGCCTGGGCAAAACCTCATTGCTCTGCATCCATCAGCAGCTGGGATAAAGGATGTCACTGTTATGTCCCTGCTGCTCCTGTACCTGGCCTGACGCTTTCCCTGGACAAGCAGCTCAGGACTGAGCAGCAGACAAGCCTGGAGGCAAAGCCATGGCCAAACTGACTCATAAAAATTGGTGTTTCTGGGCCTGCTTCTCTGAGCATCAGTGAGCTCAGTCCTCTGCCATTCAGCTCTGTAAAATCAGGGGAAAAATCCCATATACATAAACTTTTGAGGACCAGGTAAGGGAACATTTGGAGGGCAGTGGAAGGAAATCAGAAATTCAGAATTATCCTTCTTAAACATTAATAATCTGACTAAAACAACTCCCCTGGATTTTGGTGTTGCAATCATGAAGCCTTTGCAGTACCCACTCAGTCTGGGTGAGAAGTCTGTGTTTATCCATAAAAGCTGATTTATGGATAAATTGTGTATAGGGAACAACCTGTGCAAGCTCAAGTTCCAGCAAAGGCACAGGCTTGGCAATGCTCTGATGCCAGAGACAGCACCTGTAAGTCATTGAACATCAGGATTCTGTATATCACATTCTAGTGAACATTGTCCAGAAGTATTTTACTCTTTTCCTGTTTCTTCAAGTCTAAGATGATACAGGAATTAACTGAGCCCTTAAGGTACTACTACATCAAAAATTCAGCTTGACCAGAAGCCATTAGAACAGTGATTTCCATCTAACCTGGAAAAAGCTGAAGACATTCACCTGTAGCAGTCTTAGTCTACATTTAAGATATTTTAACAATCCTGAGAAAAGCATGGCTGAGAATGAATATTAATTATGTCTGAGATCTTGGTATTTAAAATGTCACATCAGTACTTCCCTTCCCTTACAGAATCAGTAGATTCATTAGAGGGTTTTTATGCCCTCTTTAAATGACTGGAATTAGTCATTGATGTAGGCATGATACCAGACTTCCTGGGTTTATGTTCTCATTAGGAACAATCAATCCTGATCATTCCACTGGGAGGGTGATCCATGTGGTGTGCAGCATGCAATGTGCAGTGCCACTTCCTGGGGACCTGATCAAGACTGTTTCAAGCACTTTGCTTTTCCCACATCCCAAGTTCCTTCTTTCAACCCACACCTTTCACTTTACTGGCAGAATCATAAATTCCGTCCTCAAATAAAGCTCAACTCATTACTGCTGAGAGTCATTAGTGCCCATTTAGAGTTCAGAGGGTTGGCAAGTAACTGGCACAAAATGAAGACTTTCATTATTAACAAGTGAAATTCAAGAAAAACAGATTAAAAAATAAAAACCAAGTCAAAAAAAGACAGCTGTGAACTCTGGTCAAGATCCATCCACCCCCAAACACATGACCAGTAGTGGTTGAAATCAGCTGTGAAGTATTTCCCCTTTTCTCTGAGTGCTACCTTATCTGCTTCTAATTATTTCAGTTAAATGTAGAAAAGTTTTAGCAGTAAGCTTTCAACATCCTTTTAAAGATAACTTGAGGGAGTTGAGATCAGGAAAAGAAAGAATTAAATAAGCTTTCTTTCTTTTTCAATCTGCTTTTCCACCCAGTGGCCTGGCCTTTCATCCTCCTCTGTGACTGTTCAAGAAGGTTCATTAACAAGCATCTTCAGAAAGAATAAGAAAAAAGGATGGAAAATACGATTTCTGGCAGATTGAAATGCATCTCTATGGCTGGCCAGGCAGTCAGGAGGAAAGGGAGTCTGACAAGATTGGGATTTCTGTGCTGTTCATGGAGGATAACTATTTTGAAGGTGTTTTGTTTGTATTTAATTCAAGAGCCAATGCAGAGACTTGTTCAGGATATTCTCTTTGATAATTATAGGACAGAAATTTTCAAATATGAGCTGGCACTTGCCTTCCTGAAGAGAAGATTCCCAAATTATACACAGTTACATCAAGGACTGAATCAATCCCTGGTTTCTCTCTCTCTGGGAGATCCACGAGGACCTGGTACATGTGGAACTCGATGCACAGGCTGCACTGTAAACCAGACAAAATAAATGGTGCTGTGACAAAGATCTGTATGGGATTATGAGTAAAGGAATTCAGGTGCAGTTCATCAATGCCAGCAAAACAGTATTTTAATTTTCTTTCTTTGCATATTTTTTCTTACAGAAAAGGAAAAAAAAAAACAAAACTAGAAGGAAGTTCTGCAGGTCTGTTTCCTCTGCAGTGAACTCAGCTCTCACCAGGTCCTCTGGGCATCCTTCTCCTTCAGCATTCTCAGTATTTCATTTTGTTGACTCATTTTTCCAAGGCCTTTCTCAGGTGAGCCCAGTGGAAGGATTTCCTCCTTAATATTCCTCCAGCCCGTGCACCAAGGGGAGCCAAAAGCAGCCTGGTATTTTCCCAGGATGGCCACGTTCCACTCCTTTATCCCTCAGCCAAACAAATAATCCAAGAGTGCAAGGAAACAGCACAGTCAGGAGAGGAGAGACACAGCAAAAGTCAGAAAATTCACATGGACACGTATATGGTCACATAGGAAAAAAGTTAATATATAATGGCTGAAAACAGGCTGTCACTGAGCACCAGGGCTTTTCACTCCTTTTGCAAAGTCACAGAGCAGAAATTCCCATGTCAGCCTTCAAAGGATGCAATTAAAGACCTGCAGGTGATGGTCAGCACACTCCACTGGGCCAGGAAGGGATAGAAATACCATGAAAGATTCAAAAGAATCATCACGATTTTAACTGACATTTCTGTTGGTAGCAGGAGCTAGTTTCCAAGCAGGAATATTCACTGGAAATTGCAAAAATCAATTAGCAGTCGTGTTGGTTGGCATTTGGGTTGCCATCCTGCTGTCCACCAGTGAAACCAGAAGGACTGAGAAGAGTGGAAATTATTATGTGTGCAGAGAACATAAACATCCTAAAGATTCCAGCTGGCACTGCAATCATTAGGATGGTAATTTTTTTACCAAAACCAACTGTGTTTTCACCCAAACAGTGTGAAAGGCAGCCTCAGAATATCTGCTTACCCTTCCAATTAGGGAGAAAGTAGGTATGAGGCAGAAAATATTGTTTGGATCATATTCTGCCTGACCTTTTAAGGTTGCCTGTATTCTTATTTGCAAATTATTGGATTTGCACAAATTAATATATTTATCTTAGCTAGAAACATAAACAAAACCAAATTCAGAAATACAGATTTATTTTCCCTGACTGCCTCCAAAAGTGAAACATTCACTATTTCACTCATGTCACTTAATGCCTGTCTAACAAATGCATTTGCAGGAGAAAACACATGCACATAAATAAATAAAATTTAATCCCTTGGGCCACCATGTGGGTCCTGATTTGGGACAACAATTTGTTGTGCTGGGAATATTCAGGGTGTGGGCACAGATAAAATCAGGTCATGGTCCTCAAAAAATATATTTACTTTAGCAAGATTGCAAAAGGATCATGTAAGTGGATTGAAGAAGTCTGAGATAAAATTCTCATTACAATGATCAGCAGTCACTCATGACTTCTCACTGCATCAAATGCTAATTTTCTTTCAGTGGACACAATTCTTTTCTTTCACTCCAGTCTCTTTAATTACTAAGCTCTTCTAGGCAGTGGTCCTCAGGAACTTCTAACCCAGATTTCCTGGTAGCAGCAGTTATGTTTGGAATCACATAACATTAATCAAATACAACGAAAATTCCATCATATCCCTTCTAATCAAAAAAGATTTTAAGCTGTCACTTCTGGAAAAAAAAAATCCCAATGCAATATATGCAGTAGACTGTATTCTTTAGGTCAGTGGTGGAAAGGGCACCAAGAGTGACTCAGAACAATTTTTTTTTTAAATTTAACTGCTAGAGAATTGCATTTTCAGCTAGGCTCTCATAGATTTATTCTGTTTGACTCCCATGCCTCTCCAAGTGCTTGTACCCACAGTCTCTTTGTCCCCATCCTAAACCAGCTCATCTACTCAGAATTTATAAAGCAGAGAGAAAACAGCCTCACCTGCCACAGTGGGGTCCTGTATCATTGCCAGGTACTCCTATGTGCCAGATAATACACATTTAATAGGTATTAAACACATGGAAGCAGAGAAACTTAATTAACTCTCCCTAAAACAGTAGGGTGCCTGCTGCATTTTAGGCCTCTGAGGTGCTACTAAAATTATAATTACATACATGCAAGGGAAAGCACTGAGGAGGGAATGAATGAATGAAAGGAGATGTACAGGCACAGGAAATGAGATAATTAATTAATAATTCAATCATATGGTGAAATGGTGGCTTTATCACCACAGCTGCTGAAAGGGTGGCAATGCCTTTACTGGCATGCACCAGTTTCCTGTTATCTGGAAAATTGGTGATATACCAAAAATAAATAAATAAAAAATAAATAAATAGATTAAAAAAAAATAAAGAGCAACTCCTGGGTATCAGAGCTCCCAGTGAGAAGTGCCACGGGGAGCCAGGAGCAGAGCAGAAATCAGAGCTTCAGGGATGCAGACACATGGATGCCCCAATGTCCCACCCTCTGCCACGGGAGGGCAAGGAAACCAAACTCAGCATGGGTGTCACTGCTGTGGAGAAGCAAACCATGTAATAGCACAGTGTGATCCCTGAATAAAACTGCACCTCTGTGCCTGCTCAAAGGGAAGATCTCACATTCCTGAGGTGTGCCACAGGCAGCTGAGAATCCCACACTCTGTTATTCCCCCCCCAGAATTGTCACAGTGCCTAAGCCATGGCTTATAGTATGAGTTAGGGAAAACTCAAGGCCCGAGGTTGTCATGACAAAAATTCATCCACCTTTGAGTCTTCCTATTTTAAGAAACAAGTAAAACCTAAATGCTGGGGATGAACTCTGAATCTGAGCTTTAACACAGGCAAAGGAAAAGGCTTTATTAGTTTGCATAGCATATTTTATCAACAAAGCAGGTGGATTAGTGCTGATAGAAGTTCAGGTTCTGATTTTCTCTCTGGCAAACCAGAGAACAGCACTGCAGATTGAGAAATCCATTGCTAAGGTAAAGAATACCCAAGGACTGCAGGAGGAGGGTGCCCCGAGCTCACAGCACCCCAGGGCTGCAGGGATGCAGGCACCCACTCATCCATCCCTCAGCAATCACACACAGCAGCTACTCCTCAGTCTCAACACAGCATCAGTGTTGCACAAAAACTGGCTGGTGTGTTGGGGTTTATCCTTCGTTTTTAAAAGGGAGGTGTGAGATTTGTGAAGTAAATTTTCAGGTGTGAGATTTGTGAAGTAAATTTTCACGTAGGACCATTTGGAAACTCCCCGTGCATTGTAAAAGCCCTCGCTGACTGAGATCAGGCACTGGATGCCAACCCACAAACAAAATGGAGTGTGGGCAATTAATTCCATTGTTTTGTAGCAAAATACACTTAAAGATGGGAGTAATCTGGTACCCTGGCTAGTATGAATAAATCTGTGCCAACATTTGTTTCTGTAGACAGAATTCTCTGTTGCCTGTCTGTTTTACACTTCCTTTCAGTATATCTGCTGCTTTCTTTCCTCTTTTTGATTAAAAGTATTGTACAAAATACAATGCGTGGTGTTTTTTTACTCACATGCCATTGGAGAGGTACAGTGATTTGGCAGAAAATATTATCTGATTCATCACTTGATAATTGATTTAAATATTGTAAAATAATTGAGCATTCAGACATGCAGAGCTGCAGTAGTAGAAAATGTAACCTTGCAAATTATTCAGAGTGCTGTCTAAAGTCACAGCTGTTATAATACAAAAGGAATAAATACAAAGACAGTAGTTTATTGGGATTTTCAAGAACTGTATTTTTAAAGTTTTTCAGCCCCATTTTTTTCCCTAGCACAACTACTATGTTGCATTAGCTGCCACATATTCAAAATATGATAACAGATTTTTTATTCTAAACTGAAAAGAGGTTGCTTAATGTGTAACTACGAATGCATGGAGAGCCACCTCTTCCCAACGACACATGTTTTAATGGAAAGGCTCATTAGTCACAAAAATCTATTAAAACTCTCCAAAAGAATGGTGCAAGTAACCTCAGTAAACTTGATCAAACCACAAACTCTGCTTTATAACCTGAAATCCAGATGATTTTGGTACATTTATATCTATTTTTTCATTAAAAAAAAATCTGAGTATTCTCCCACTATTTTTTAAGGATGTGATAAAATCTTGATATACCAAGATTATAAAGGCAACAAGAACAAAATATCTGACTATTAGTTTTCTGAAACAAAGGAGCTTTCTGCAAATTGAAAAATTCTGCAGGATATACCAATTTTGACAAACTTCATTTCAAGACAATAAGACAGAAACATTTTGGTTGTCAGAGTCAAAGAAATCGTCTGTGTCTTCAAGTAACATCTCTGTTTGCTTTTTATGCCATTTATTGTATATCTTAATTTCAAAGCTAAAGGAGTTGTTCCACTCTCACACACAGTTTTTCAAAGAAAGCATTTTGTAAGGTCTGTGATTTTGAGTGATGCTGACCAAATGCTCTGCCATGTCTAACTGCTCATCTTGCTGGCTCTGCCTGTTGTCTCCTTTTCTGTAAACTTGAAGGCTTTTGGGGCCAGAAGAATGACTCGTTCTTTGTTATGCAAAGCTACATAAAATGGCTGGAGCTGGGCTGTGAGGAACTGCCCTTGTGCAAATAAAGAAATAAACAAACAAACAAACAAACAAACAAATAAATAAATACTATTTTCCTTTCCAAACTTTGTAAATCTTGGCCAGCAGGTCTTCTAAGGAATTTGGGATGATAGAAATATAAATTTAGTCCAAAAGAGAGCCCCAAATTTTCCACAATTTTAGGAATATTCCAGCACCTAAAGTGGGAGGTTAGACTTCAGAAAAGCCTGTATTATGTTCTTGTTGACCAGATTTCTGCCAGAAGAATTCAGGGACTTGTTTCACTCCTTGCACTGCACAGGAGAATGATTTCTGAAATACAAATGGCTCTGGACTAAACTCCAAAGAGCCACACAACTTTTGGTAGAGAAATCTGTGTCTATGCTGCCCTATTTGAATTTTTGCACATTTTCCCCCTTTAGACAAGAATCAATATACTCTATTTACAGGATATGTTAATTAAAGTTAATATATTCTTTGGAGTGACAAACTTGCAAGATGGCTTTTCTTTTCTTTCTTTTTTTCCTTCTTCCTTGCTGTGGAACTAATTCTGTTTCTGTCAGAGCCACACCACTCCTTAATGGAGTTTTTGAATGAAGAGTGTTCTAAGCATTAAGCAGATTTGCACAAAAGGGAATATCTGCCTCTTTCTTGACAAACCCTTGAAGTGTGCTGCTTCAGAATCCTGAAGGATGAGAGGAAGGAAAAGAAAGCCACAGCCCTGTGAACATTGATGATGCACATTTGACAAAACAGCTTCTCTCAACCTGGCTGGGCTTTAGAAACTGCACATTTTTTAGAGAGGGATTTTTTTTCCCTATACAGAGAGGCATCTCTGTCTAGAGTTTCACTGCAACTGCAAGAGAAAGTTTTAGATTGTCTTTATCAGACATAATCCCAGAAGAGAAAACACAGTGGCACATGAAGGAGAAGCTGATGAAACATTCCCTGTGCCGTGGAGGCAGCAGCAGAGTGCAGCTGCTGGCTCCTGTTTCAAAAGCTCTTCATGAGCACACTTATCAAAGCAGCCTGGCTGAGGGCTGGGGAGGATTATTCTGTCAGCATTTCAGCTGACCTGCTCCTGCAGAGTTACATGAACTGCAGAAATTAGAACATGTGTATTAAGAGATGCCCTGTGGAATTGAGAGTCACTATTGGAGAAATACAGAAAGATTGTCTAGTATCATTAGTTCATCCAACTAAAATTACTTTAATTTTGATAAAATACAGCTCAGAATTCACTGGCAAGGGAGGTGGTTAAAGCCCAGTTGTTTTCCAGCAGTTATTCTTTCACTGCTGCCCAGACTTGTCTCCCAAGTCCTTGTTTGCAGCCATGGGAACATGGCTTAGAAGCTTCCAGAGTTAATAACCTGGAAAACTCAAAAAACTTAATTATGGCCATGGACTGGTCACAGACACCGTCCATTACCCACACATGGAATCAGAGGATGTTGTTTGTGGGCAGGCTCTAAACCCCTCTGTGTTGTGTTGTCATCCCTCTAATAGACATTTGGTTTGTGTGGATTTACAAGGCAACATTCATCTTCAAAAATCTTAATAAAACCCAGCACCTTTGGGATCAGCACTCCCAAAACTGCTCAGGCTGAGCTGGGAGAATTCAGCACTGCTGAGTGTGGAAAAACATTTGGTGAGGAAACAAAATGTTTTCAGCTCTCAGCAGTCCCTCACTGAGTGCAGAGCCAGGCCAGGTCCCCACCTGATTCCTTCCTAAATTCTGCAGTCACCTCTTGATTGTGTCAGTTCCGAGCAGACTCCATTACAGGAAACTCAGGGGGGAAAGGATGGCAGGATCACTCCATCACTCAGAAGTAACAGGGTGGCGTTTTGGGGTTTTATTCCTCAAAATGATTTCATGGTTCTTTTTCCTCACTCATTTGATTAAGATAGTCATGGTGATCAGAACAGTGTCAGCTACCAGCTGCTACAAACAGGAGCAATTATCTTCTGAAAACACCACTGATGTTATGGCTTTGCACAACTGTCTCTCTGTCCTTGGTGTGTTTAACAAATGCTTATTCTGACTGATACTGACTGTATATTTCTGCTTTACTGCTGCTTTGGATTTGACAGCTGCTGGCAATTCTACTGCTGGTTTATTTATCTGTTGTACCCCTGCTGTTTTTCCAAAAGCACCACTTCCACAGAGTTCCAAGCAGTTCAATATCACCTGCCTCAATCTTTCCCATTTTCCTCCTTTTAATAGTCCTAAAGTCCAAGGCACCCATTTTTCAACTTAGGACATTTTTTCCATGGGCAGTATATAATACTTTTAAAGTACTACAGTGCTTTACCCACATGGGAGAGGCAGGGAGGGGCACCCAGGGCACAGGAGAGCCACAAGCAGCTCAGTGACATTTGTTTTTCTCCTGTACCTTCCCATCTCTGCAGCCATCCATGTTTAGAGAAAGAAATATCAAAATTCTGCCTTTTGAAGCCCAAGCTTGCAAGCAAAACCCACCCCAAACAGCTCTCTATAGCAGGATTGTGGCATGACAATATCCCTGCCTTCATTCTCTCCTGCAAATCCCAAGGCTCTTCAAAAGAACCACAGGATAATGACAATGTGGCTGCTCACGAGTTCCCACTTAAAAAATTGAAAAAAAAAATAAAATTAAAGAATTACATTTTCAGCAACACAAACATCCTGAAATCCATTACAGTGATTTGAGCATGATGGTAATTAAAATTGCACCATTTAGCTTGCACAAACAAAAGTTACAGACTATCAGGGACTATAATGCCACAGTAATACCCATTCATCTGAGACCAGTTTCTTTTTCCTGTTGTTTCTTACATGAGCAATTTCATTTTTCTGCAAATGAGTACCAGTTATTCCGACAATAATTTCTCCACTTGTATGTTTTGACTTAACTCCTGTTAAATCCATAAGATTTAGGAACAAGTTTAGGTCAAATACAAAAATGTGACAACCATGTGCACAAGTTCCTGTGAGAATGCAATTCTTATCCTGTATTTAAAGAAATGGGGTTTTTTGGTAGCCAGGGATTCAAAGACATTTTAAGTATTTTTTTCCCGTGCTGAGATCATGGGGCACAGTGGTAGTAAGGACTGAATAAGGACAAAATTCTTCTTCACAGCTGTAGTCTCAGTGCTTTGTTATCCTAGACTTTCCTATATCCACGGACAGTTTAGGCACTGGGTAACTCCTGGGGCTGAGTAAAAGCATGAGTTTTACCTCAGAAAAGAAAATACTACTTTAAGCTAGTTCAATATTCTGAAACCACTTTTGAAATTTAGAATCATGGAATCATTCAGGTTTGGAAAGATCTCCAAGCTCCAAGTCCTTCCACTGAACACCAACAATTAAACATCAGCCTGATACAAAACTGGCTCCCCGAAAATAAACAGCTCCTAAAGTCCAGGGGGGTGTCCCCAGGAATTTGTTTTGTTCCTCAAAGCTGAATCTCTTTCTGTGCTTTCAGGACAGCAGAACATGCAGGGACTGCTCCAGCCCCTCCAGCAGCTGAGCCAGCCCCCTGGGGCTGCATTTTTAATGCATATCCAATTCTTCCTGATCCTCACAGCCAGCTCTTGAAAGCTGCAACTTCATCACCCTTAATGGCTGCTGACAGCTCCATTAGTTGGACTCAAGACCATGAACTTCACAGGCACTGTGTATGTTTGCCACAAAAATCCTACAGCTGATTATGCCCCGTGTATCTGATTTACATGCATTTGCTCTAATTTTGTAATTACACCAAAACAAAGCTATTGCCCGAAGGATAATCTGTTCTAAGATATTACAAAGAAAACAAAGACCATCATAAAACTGATCTGCTTTGGCTTGGAATTTAGGGACTGAAAGCTGTTTACAAAGAAATTGAAAGAAGGAAGAACGATTTTTTTTTAATGATTTTTTTTCCTGCATCTTAGTGGGCATCAATTTCAGACTTTTTACCTTGTGTTTTCACTGTGTGCACATGATAAAACCAAGGGACAACTGCAGAATATCCAGCTCTGGCAGCTCTTGGCAGCAAAAATTCCAATTTCCACCACCAGCTGCTGCTCCCCCCAAGGACCATCTTTGTATCCCTGGTGAACAGAGTATCTGAGTTTCCACATTCCCAAATTTGGACCCTCCAGTTCAAAAGTTCCATTTTTACTACTCTTTGCAATTTCAGCCAAACAGATGAAAAATCCATTTATCCCTCCCATTATTATGTGACTTTCTTTTCCCCTTTCTAAAGCAGAAAACAATAAGTTACAGAACAAAATTTTAAGATAATGAAAAGGTAGAAGATTGCTCCCCCTCCCACTCTTACCACAACTCTCCAACCTGCACATGAACAGGGGGAAATCTTGCAGAACCAAAATGGTTCTGCTTGAACCCAAACCCACGTGCTCCTCCTGTTGGAATTTGCTGGAAGGCAGCCCCAGCCTCTTTCTTTTAACAGCACAAATGTCCATCCACGGGACACCCATTTTACAGCAAGAACTGGTGATGTTAACTGGCTGCAACTCAACCCTGCTACTCTATAGTGCTTAATCAAAAATCACTGAAATCAAGAAGAAAAGAAGCTCTATAAACTTTCTCAGTCTTCGGATCTATCACTTGCATGATGAAGTATCAAATCTGATGAAAATAAATGAACATTTGTTATGTGGCTGATTGTTTCTTTTGTTTCTCCTTTTCCTCTCTCAGAACCTCACACATCTGACATTTCTATTAGGCTGCTGAATATTTGTGAAGTCAGAAGCATCAATTTTTTAGACTTGACAGTTCAGTATATGATATTTTTCAGTGTAAACAAATAGAAAATATTTTTATTGCCTCTTTATCCAGGCACCTCAAATGCCACTCTGGTTTCCAATAATTTATCAGATACAGACTCTGGAAAGAGTTTTTGTCTGAGATCCAGACTGGCAATGAAAGCAGGGTGCTCAATTCTTCATTTAATGCTTACCAGGACTTCTGGGCAGAGGCATATTGCTGATAAAAATCAGAATGTAGCCACTTTTCCCTTCAGTCAATCCTGACAAGAGTAATACCTTCATTGCAATAATTTGAAAACATTTACTGCTAATTTCTTTGTTCACAAGGGCACGTGAAATAACAAAAATGCAGAAATGGGGAATGCAGAATAATTCATCCATCCACATGAGCAATGGTTTGTTTGTTTAGTTGGCTTTGTAATGAGTTCACCAAAACTCATAAGATGCAGAGGAGTTTAATTAAAGCCAATGGAGCAAAGAGATTAAGCCCAAAGTGGGACTTACAAATCTTGAATAAATCAAATCATCAAACATTAATTTGCCTGAGATTATGCAACTTTGACATGGAAATGCATGGGCCTTACCTCATTCCATCTGTGTATAAGGATTTTTTAATCTCTCTGCAGCATCATTTTACAGAACCTTCCTTTTATAGCATCTCTCAGTGCTGTAAAAGCTGCAAAAATGAAGTCCAAACTTGCAGAGGAAATGTGGAGGCAGAGGATGAGAGTGCAGGAATCCAGGCTCCCTGCATCCCCCCATGTCCCCTGAGCAGCAGAAATGCCAGCAACATCTCATCTGAGCCTCAGACATTGCCAGAGCCTTTATTTGAGAAGGCATTTCAGTAGTTTTCAGATCATCTGAAATAAGAGTGTTGTACAAATGTCACTATTGGTTCCTGCCATGGGCTCCATCCAAAGAGGGTGGTGAGAGCCTGGAGCCAGGGGCAGTTCACTCCCCACAGAGGCTGGGGGTTATTTCCCCTGCTCTCACACAGGATGGGAACATTCTGCACAGATGATTTCCTCTGCTGGGGGATGTGCTGGAGCCCTTGGTCCTCAGCCTCACCTGGGCTGTGCCTCCAGATCTGCTTCACACGGATTATTTAGGTGCCTTTTAGAGCTTACCTAAAAACAGAGGCTGGACAAAATAAATATAATTAAAAAGCAGTTCTGTTTATTGAAGGGCCTTCAGGTACATTTAGGGCAGATGAAGCACTCCAGGGGCTACACCCAAAAATGGATGACAGGTCACAGGTTTTCATTCTTTTATAAGTTTGGTTCATTTGCATACTGGGGGTTAATCTTCCAAATACAGCTTCAGGTAATGAAGTCATTTACCCCCAGTTTGCTCCCCCCAATCACTTTTGTTTCCATCTCTCAGGCCTGAGGCAGTGAGGTGTCCTTGATTGCCAGCCTGGAGAGGAATTGTTGTGTGTGCCCAAAATGGGAGAGCAGCAGCTCACACTGGGTATGGAGATTAGAGTTATACATTAAATAATTGCAGGATTACAAATACGTGAAAAATAGAAAAGCTCAAACCCTAAGGCATCCATTTCGGTGCAGACACAGCCCCTGCCCTCCTTTTGGCCATGCTCCAGTGCAAGCAGGGACCTGCTCCTCTCCTTAAACACCAAAATCCCCTCACATCCAGTTCTGCCTGGCAGCTGAAGACTGTGAGGAAAGGCAGGCTGCTCCTGGATGTGTGCACGAATTGCACTGACAGCTGGTCCAAACCATCCCACACCACTTCTCGTGCTCTGCCATTTCCATGACAGTGGTTTCTTTCAAACCAGCTGCTGGATTTCAGCCCCGGACATTCCTGCAGGCATGGGCTGGGGTCAATGCAGTAAAAACTGGGACAGTGCCAGAAAAGCAGCCTCAAACTCAACGTGTGACACCTGCGTGCTGCCAATGCCCTGGATCACCCATCCTTGCAGAAATTATTTTGGTTTAGTCACAATCTTTGTTAAAACTCCTGCACCTGGCTCTGAGCTGGATTAATTTTTTGGATTAGTTTTGCTTCTGTGTTCTCCCCCCACCTGTTTCCCTTTGCTTTTAGTCTTTCAGGTTTCTGAAATGAGAGAAAGGAGCAGCCAATTTCACCATGGTTGATTTCTAATCTTTTTAAATGTTACTGTTTATAGTATTTATAGACTTTTATTGTTGCCAGCAACTGCCAGAGTGAAACTAAGAAGAGTTATTTCTTCTTCTCAGAAAGTTACTGAGCCTGGGAGCCCCAAAATTCATTTCATTGCAGAACATGTTGATAAAATTACTCCAAAATTTCCCTTGTGGTGGTGAGCAAAATTAACTGTATTTTATATGACAAAAACATATTGTGTTTGCAAACTTCATATGCAAACTATCACTCACTGATGAGATAAAAATTCTGTAATGTCATATCAAATCAACAGAGCCTCCAGAAGATTAGTTAGTTTATATCCCACCTTGAAAGTTAATATTTCTACATTTAGGCCTCAAAATCATATTTTTTTCAACACAGTTGTTTTTTCTGTGTGCAGCTTTAAGAGACCAACACAAGTCCAACCAATCCCTAAATTTTTGTCAAATTCCTACTTGTTTGTGAAAAGTCTCATATCAGGTACCATAAAAAAGCCTAAGATGGTGTTTTAATTGATTACAAGAACCATTTTAATGCTTAACTAACCAGCAATAACCCCATCTAATCATACAGGTAAACCTTAGTTGAACGAAGCAGTGACTTCTTACATACATAAGAAAATAAAATGTCCTTAATATCCTTGTTCTTATCTCCATCTCCTAGTACAAGTAGTTACAGCAAAGAGGAATTTGATTATAGCAGAAGAAATTTTGTCAGACTGGTTCAAAATATTGAAAGGGTTTATATTTATCCAGGCTCTTTTATCCCAGAACTAAAAGCATTTTTTTCACATATGAGTTAATTCTCACAACACTCTTCTGAGACAAAAAAGTATTGTTAGTTGCTTCTACCAATATCCTGGATGTGACTGCAGAGATATTCTTTTTATATATCCTTACTTTTCTGTGGTTTTTCACTTAATTGGAAAACAAGCACTGGGGATACTCCAATCACATAGAAAATATATTGCATTGTTTTCCTTTTTAAGCACTCTAATATTCATTGCACATACCTTATATTTACTTGCTGTAAAGAATTTATTTCTTTAAATTAGTGGATACATTAAAAAATATGTATAAAAGGAACTTAATTTTTAGCTGCACATTTGAGCTTTGCTGCATGGGAAGTCGAAGAAATTCCCTAATTCCTGCAAAGAGTAGTTGGGAACCTCCTGGGATGGGCTGAGCTTTCTCACCCCTTTTTAACTAAATTAAAATTGTAGCAATAGGCACTTTGCAGGATTTGAATTACTGAAACTTCAACACGTGGAGAAGTGCTTTGTTAAAGAGAGCAGAATCCAAATCCAGTTAAAACTCAGGGTGTGCACATTTACTGAACACGGGGAAAGGGCAATTTGCCCAGAGCTGATAACATTCCCATGGATTTCAGTCCTGCTGGACTTCCAGGGCTGAGCTTTCCTGCAGTGACCTGTTAGCTCATCCTGGGGAATCCTTTCTTCCTCCTTCCCAGGTTTTAGCTTACATTCTGTCAGTTCCAATTGAATTTTCCATTTCGAATGCCCTTGCTTAGTCACAATTCAAGAAAAAAAAAAATCCCAAAACTTACAGAGAATCATTGTGTCTGTGAGGTTGGGATTCTCTGGAGGTGATGCTGAGTCCATGTGGACCCACTCTGGCTGTGTCACTGTTTTGTCACTTGACTCTGGAAAGATGAAGACACACTTTTGACCAGAACAAACCTCAGATTTGGCTGGCTGGGGTCAATTCTGTGCTGTTCCTGTGGTCTCACTCCTGTCCTGTCATCCATGGTATCCCCTTGGCCAGGAAAGCTAGTTTTGTATCCCAGAGGTGATTGTTAAAACAGTGCTGTGATTGACAGTCAACTTTAATAATTTAGTTTAGTTCATTAGGCTGCTGATCTGGAAGGAAATTTCCAATGGACAGACCCTGTAAATTATTTTGGAAAGACCCAGTCAATGGGCTCTGTCTGATGGAACTTTTACCTGGTTTCACTTTACTGAGTGGATCAAGGGTGTGTAAATCATAATTCTGCTTGTTTCTGCATAATTCTGCATAATTCAGCCAAGCTCAGGTCCTCCCCTTGGTGGCATCATAAGGAATGTGCAGCAGGGTCAGAGGGATGGGGGATGAGGGATGAGGGGTCTTCTCCAAACATCTGCAATGGGAACTGAGTTGTAGTGGGATTTTACTTCAAACATTGCAAAGAGCTGTAAGACAAAGTGTCATTGAAATGAGTTCACAAACTAAAAATCTCTGTAATTTTTGACAATTTTTAGCCATTTTGACATTCATTGGGAGTGGAGAAACTAATTAACTAATTAACTAATTAACTAATTAACTAATTAACTAATTAACATTCCACCACAAAAGAAACACAAAATTTAGCATTGCAACGTAATCCTTCTATACTGTCCTAGTCATAGAATAAAATCACAGAAAGGTTTGGGCTGGAAGGGACCTCACAATCATCCATTCCAACCCCTTGCCATGGACAGGGACATCTGCCACCAGACCAGGTTTCTCAGAGCCACACCCAGCCTGGCTCTGTCAAAGCAGAACACTCTGACCATATAAAAGTGTTGAGACCTTGCAAAGAGTAAATTCTCTTTCTTGTTTTAAAATCTCAGATGGTCTTAGAATTGAGTAAAACCCCCTCTTTTACCCTAGCAGTGTTTTGAGTGATAAGTTTAAACTGCTTTTTGAATGGGAGCTCAGTGTGAGGTGTGAATTTTCCTTTCCAGAGGTTCAAATTCCTTAAAGCCCCATGGGCACCACATTTTTTTACCCTCTAGAAAAACAACTTCCTGGCTGTTTGGCTAAGCCAGGTGGTAACTAAAGCACTTCACCTGCCTTGCCAGGCTAATGACACTGTGTGAGTGGTGGCCTCATGGTGGCAATGGCTGGGGGAAGCAGTTCCTACCTTTGGATATTCCCATTTTCCAGGGAATGTTACCCAGTGCCACGCTGCCTTTATCTCCTGTCTGGAGCCTGGAGATTTAGGCTGGTTCCTTAATAGCTTTGCTGTAATCCACACTTGTCACTGTGATGTGTATCTAGGAGGCAGGTATTAAGTATTAATAAACCTGCTATTTAGCTTGGGTTTGCAAGGTAGGGAAGATTGAGACCTTTATTTGTCAAGGCATTTAAAAGCATGTTAAAAGTCCCATTAAAATCAGTTCAACTACTCCCATGCATAGAGATAAGGCTTTATCTAAACTGAGACCAGTACTCAGTGCTAGACAGAATATAACCCTTAATATATTGTCTCTGTATTTCCACATGCTCTTGATTTGCACATCAAATAAATCAGTCATCCTTACAAGATCGCAGATTGTAATAAAGCATTTAGTAGTAAAAAGTATTAACTTTTTTTATCTTGCACAAGCATCCTGGAAACTTAAAGTTATTAGATAGCTAAAAAATAATTTATGTTGCTTGCATATGGCATAGAGTGCCTGTAGTCTGCAGGTGTGAATTTCTGCATCTTCTACTGACAAAATACAGCATGCATTTGGATCTGGAAAATGTTATTTAATCCTGCTTTCCATCCAAGAAAAAAAAGATAACTCAGAAAATAATACATTTCAACGAGACAATTCAAAGAAAAAGTAGATATTGCTGCAGAAGTGCTCAGTTATTTTGTAAAGTGACATTGTGCTTTTCCCATGCAACAGTAGATTCATCAGTCATTAAGAATTACCTCTTTGCTATTTCCTTTAAAACAAATGCATTGTAGGCCAACAGAAATAAATGTGAGCCAAGAATTGATGGAACACTCCCCCAGCAGCTCGTGTGAAGGATTTACAGAATTCAGGTGGAGATGTCACTGACTGGGGCAGGCACAGCTCACAGTCTGCAGCTGTGAAATTCACCCAGAAATTCCCATGGAACACCCCAGAACTGCTGCCTGAGCAGGGATTACAAATCCCATAACCTGGGCAGCAGGAACTAGGGAAGAAGATGACCAGGGCTATGGGGTTTGAATTGCTGATTCATTTCCTTTCTTGTGTGTAGCACAGCTTTGGGTTTGGATTTCTTTTTATTTTATTTGCTTATGCACTTTGAATGCAATCCCTCCCGATAATTTTATTATGAAACAGCAGTGAAGTGAATCAAGTTAAATCCCACACAACCCACCATTTGGGTTCTGAACCAAATTTTCCCAAGATTGTGTTCCTAGGGTCCCACTTCAGGGAGATCATTAATTTAAACATTAAATTTGTCCTGGAACACTGATGTTAAGTTAGAGATTCCTGGAGAGTGTCACAAAAAGTCTGAGGCCTGAAAAAAAAAGGTAAATTGATTGAAAGGAAAACTGCTTTCTCTTAAAGCAGAAAAATTGCTTTGCTTCATTCATATCTTGGGCTTGTTATTTTCATTTCCTGCTTTCCAAACAAATTGTGTTTTCAGAGTTTTGAATCTGCTGTGCTTGGTTGTTTGTGATGAAGGTAACACTTCCTGACCATACACTTGACTGCAACAAAATAACTAAAGCCAATAAATTTGAATAAGGAGAAAATTAATTATGTTATTTATTGCTTCTCATTAAGGGTATTAAAACAGGTGTGCATCAAGGAAAAAGAGATTAATTAATAGAGGCCAACAAGTTCAACATTTAAAATGAAAGCAATTAAAAAAGGTTTAGTTGCAAATAGCTTATAATGGAATATTTAATTTAAAAAAAACCCCAACCAATTAAAAAAGCATGGGAAAAAATTAAATTAAATTACAATCAACTGATGACTTCCAGCAATTAAGAGCCTGAACTGTAGGTCCCATCTGCTTAATAAATATTCCATCAGAACAGTGTGGGGCAATAATTTCAATGTAGTAGATTTAAGAATTCAGCCATAAGCTTCCTGGCTCTTTCTCAATGCTCCTCATTGAAAGTATAATCCTCTAAAAAAGCCAAACAAATCTGTTTATTCTGGTTGGATGGCTTTGTTTTAAAAAAGGAAGGTTTCAGCTCTCTGGTAGATGCTGGGGTGATTTTAGGGAAGACATTGAGCTCTACCTTTTATCAGGAATAACTTTCCCGAGGGAAGTAGAATGAAGTAAAATCATGGGATAAGTGATTCTGCAGTGAGCTTTTGATAGGTGGTAACTCCTGACATGAACAAGGTGGTGTTTTGCAGGCAGCTGGTGCAGCAGAATTGGGGTGGGGGTGGTTTACAGCCCATATTTGAGGAGTAAAAGGAGCAGCAACTCTTCCATGAGGCTTGCATGAGTTCTGGAAATCCATTTCTTCCTGAGGGTAAGTCTGCAATGTAACCAGAAGGTTTTAGGCTATTTTACTCAAAATTTTCTGTTTATGTTTTTTTTCCCCCTCTTCCCTGACCTTGGACAGGAGGTTGGAGCTAATTAGGTGTATTCCTTTCTCCCACTGTGAATCCTTCAGTGTTGAGAAAATTTGATTTGGTTGAGGTTTTCAAAACTTTATTGGTGCATTTTTCAACTTTTCATTCCATGCGTGTTTTCTGATTTGACCTGGCAAATTATGGCATTAAAATTTCCACAATGAGAGACTTTTTGACATGGCAATTACAAAATCTTTATTAGTGAGGATTTATACTTTATAAATATTTACTGGAAAACGCTCCTCCAGGTAGAGTGTCTCTACTTTTCTATTGCTATCTCTGTAATAATTAACTATTAGCTAACTCTGTTTGACAATGGCATTGGGAGTGCTGTCTGTGACCCATCAATGCCAGAGCACAGCCCACCATGTACTGTGAGAGCTCTCAACAAATCCCCAGCTCAGGAGAGCATCCTTGCCCATGCAGGCACCAAGAGAGGGCTTGCATTTAACCACAGAAAAATGATTTAATTTGCCATGGCTGAGACTTCCCTCTACATCAAACTCCCACAAGTCATTATTGGGCTGAATTTTGGGTCTAGCAAAGGACAGAACTGCTGGAGGTTTCCATGGAGCACAGCCAGGCAGCAGCTGCTGAAGGTGACAGCAGAAGGGTGATGTGCTGCTTCAGACTGCCTCGATGAATTCCTGCTGGTGTCAAAACCACCACCACGTCTTTCCTTTGCAGTTTCAGACAGAATGAAACAAACCTCCAAGGCCTGGAGTGTATCTGTAGCTTATTTCTTCTTATTGGGGTAGGAATAAACACTTTGAAGGGGTAGTTTTGACAGGTAAGGTTACACCAGTGAATGATGGTATAAGGGAAGGGATGGCTGGAGTTTGTTTCCATTTTCTTTCTTGGGAAGAATAGGGAGAGAGGTTAGGAGAAGCAAGGGAGCTTTTAAAAAGAACATCTAATATGTCATTCAGTATCCAGCCTCAAATCCTTACTCTATATATATATATATCTGTATATATGTATATGTATATATATATGTATATTTCAAGGCAAACAAAAGTGACGTGTTTCACAGTGTTCAATAACTGCAGTGCAAGGTCAATTAGCATCAGTACAAATTGGAAATGTTTGCAGATGTATAACAGAACCCCTAAAAACAGCAGCTCATGGGCAGATTGAGCAACATAACTCTCATACATGTTTACCAGCTCGCTTTCTGAGTTAATTCCAAGATTTTCTGAAAAGTTTGGGACCTAGAAGCAGCAATGTCAGAAAAACAAGTCACTTGTTTTGAGACTTCCATTGCTTTTCTCACTCCAGTGCCTTGACAATATTTAACCCCTTGGGATCAGAGAAAGTGTATTTCAGCTTTTGCCTGACCTTGGAAGTGAGTTAAGGTGGCTTTCTCACCCTATTTCCATGCATTTTCTTCACTTGCACTGCAATTCCCAGTGTGGATTCACATTTCAGTTTGGATGCCACACGAGGTGTCAATTGCCATGTGCAATACAATGGCAATTACAGAAATTATTATGGTCCTGCTCCTGGGCTGAAATCTCAGGAATGCGAGAGCAAGGGCAGAAAATACATGATTTTTGCTGGTTTGCTGGTTTTATTGAGCGTGGCTAGGCAACACAGTGCTTGGAAGGATGGGAGATTACCCTCTCAGTCTTAATTTCCATCCAAACCCAATCATGGCACAGGAGCACTTACGAATGGATGAGCAGCATCGAGCATCAATCTTTGTTAACAGTTTATCAGTGGTAAAAAGTAATCCCCTAGTCATAGATTCGAACTGGAATAATATTGGAATTGAGACTTGCCACAGTGGAAATACAAAAGTAAAAGAATTGCTATTAACATTTAGAGGGACTGAAGAGCATGCATGTAGGCATGACATGGATCCCTCAGCCATTGCAGCAGGCATTAATTTAACTTTCTGCAACACTTGGGTAACTTGCTTATAATTCTGGTATGGAAAATCACATACACATCAGTTTAACCCTGCCTGCTAAAATGGAATAGCAAATCTTTCCAGCACCTCAATCAGCTCTATCAGGTTATTAAATGCAGGCTGGTGGTGCCAGGAGCTGCTCTGTTGCACAAACTGATACATTTAAAAAATGAACACAATTCATGTCAACATCTATTGGAAATACCCAGAATGGTCTTTCCAGCTATCACTTCTCTGTGTGTTTATGAATAAGTTTATGGGTTTTTTCTCTTTTTTTTGGCAGAAGGGAGTACGTTTTTGAGTATCCACATTTCCATGAAAACAAGATTTCAGTCATACCTGGGGAATAGAACACATCTATTACTCTCTCCAGTAGGAGCAAAACTGGGGGTGTTGTTTATGGCAGAGAGGGAGTAAGTGTGAAGTGCTTTGATTTAGGGGCATGAGAGGAGGGGTTAGGGGGTTCTGAGTGCATATTTTGTTTAGCAGAATTATTTCAGGTACAGAGGAAGAGAGGAGCTGTTCCAAACTAAGTCTAACTGTAGCACTAACTTCCAGTTCTAATTTACTGCACAGTTCAACTGAATATTTCACTGTGAGGATACCAATGAGCTGGATCTTCATCTTCTTGAAAGCAGTAGAAACACATGTCCACAAAGGCCAGTGCCCACAGGAGCTGATTTATTTGGTGAGAGAAGGAGGGAAGGAGGTGGAAAAGAGAAGTAAAGAAAATTAGTAATGTTGCCCAGATTTTGACCTCTAGGTCAATTAATTACATGAGAGCCGTGATTATCTATTTTTCTACCTGTATCTCTAATTATCTTTTGCTCATTTAATATGTCTGTGTTTATAACCATGAAAGCCTTAATCTGGAATATTATCATATCATGATCATAAGTTCATGGTACTGCTCAGAAATCAAATTAATGCACATCAGCATTACTGTCACTGTATAGACACACAAATATACATCCTGTGGTTAGAAACCTGACTTAGGCAGTTCTGGATTCTCAGTTTGACAACAGCTTGATAAGATTTAGGATGAGAGAGCCTTTTTGGAGCTGCACCCCGTTTAACCAGTGCCTGCTGAAAGACTCTCTGAGGAGTTTCACAGAACCTTTTGCTAGTTCATTCCCAGAAGAAAGGGTGCAAAGAAATGCTAAGTACTTCCAAAAATTGGTCTCTGAGACTGACTTCAAAAAGCCATCCCTGAAAGACTCCTCGGAAAAGCACTGGAGATTCAAAAGGCTGGGGCTGGGGTGGGGGGAATGAGGTGGAGCAGGAGGAGGGGTGTGCAATGCAAACAGAAATGGGAGCAGAAATACAGCCAAGAGGGGCAATTGTGAAAGGGAGAAGAAATAAATGCTTGATCTTGCCCTGTCAAAGAATAGAGAAGTCAATGAGGAGATCCGAGAATTTCTAAAGACTTCCTAATCTACAAAAGCTTAAAAAAATATTAAGGGTTGGGATTTTAAGTATAACATTATATGAGACAGAGCAGACACCAGAAGTGTTCAGGCACATATAAAATAAAAATATTTAGAAATAAAATGAAAACAGCACTCAAGGTCCATCTGAAAAGCAGTCTGCCACCCCAGGTAAGAAGACAAGGCTGATTTTTATCATCTTATCCAAGATAAATAAAATTTCAGAGTTTAAGCACAGCCCAGTGGCAATTTAGAGCAGAAGGAAAGTTATTTCCACTGTGAGAGTGACAAATGTCAGGTGACAGTGACCTGCACTGCTCTGGGGGAGAAGCCAAGCACAGAACCAGAGTGTTCTGAGCACAGAACCAGAATGTTGTAAGCACAGAACCAGAATGTTCTATCAGGAGATCTCCTGACCCACAAAACAAAGCTGAATCTCTCATTAGCATGCCTTCACTTCCCTTTTGCCATTGACATTTCTGATCCCAAGGGAGTTGTCATGAAACATCACCCTGCAAACTGCCCCAGTTTTGTTAGTTGTTTTTATTGCTAATCCTGTTTGGAAGGAATTTGTGCTTGACCTTTAACTGGGTAGGTTTAGTCAGGTCTCAAGGAGCTGACAATTAGCAGCTAATCAATAAAGAGCATCATTTTTTCAGTAGTGCCTTTTCCTGCAAGGTTTACACTTTCACTGGTCTCCAAATGCCTGTGCTTTAGGTTGTGTCAATGCCTGGAAGGTGGGCAGAATGTGGATTATAAAGCAGCACTGATTCTGCTTGGCTGCCCAGCTTGCCCAGTCAGATGAAGGCAGTAAATGTTACTCCCAGATCTGTTGGCTTGTTTCTACTTGCCTTAGAGGAAAACATGCTTTTCAGACTATCTTGATGCACTTCATCCTCTGAAATCCAGCCCTATGTTAGGAAGAGTCAATGTGAACACTGAATTCATACATATCATATTTTGAAATTAAAATCTTATCGTGGTAAATGGTAAAAAACTACTTCTGTCCCATGCAAGCTGTTATCATGAAATCATTGTGTTCAAAAAGGTGGAATGAACAGCACTGGGAGATTTGGAAAAACATGTAGAGCTTAAGCTCTTGTAAACCTAAGAGAAGTCTAGGGCAGATTTTGTTTGGCAGGCCCCAAACCCTCAATGACAATCTAGATTTCTCCAAGCTGATATTCTGATGGTAATTGTCCCCAGAAAATCTCCTACTTCAGAAGGTTTCTCTGAGTGTAGAGCTCCCAAAAGGAAAGGAACATTCAAGAACTTGCAATAAGTTCACAGAGAGCTACTGGTGATGATAAACAGCTTTGTCTGTAAATTATTTGGTTTGAACCATTACCAAAATCCTTCCTGCACTATGGAAATGTCCCTTCTCTGCCACACAGTCTCACATGTGAAGCACAGGACTGATAGACTGCCTTTTGGTGATTTTAAGCCAAACCATAATTGAACATGGTGTGTTGCAGTTTATGATGAGAGGTCAATCTATTTGCCAAGTAATTGTCTGAAAATTACAGGAACAATAAAACATAAAGTTGTACAGTTCGTAACATACAGGCTCAGGCTGGTAAGAACTGTTTTTGCATTTAATTGACATTTAACAAAATAATTACAAGTCCTTCAGGATAATTAGAATACACACTGTATTTGCAAAGTGCTTAAAATACTAGTTGACATTTAGTAAGTGTGTTAATCAATAACAAACATATAACTTGCTATTATGTCAATTTAATGCCTGTGTATTTCATTCAGATGCTTAAGGGTGAAGGTTAAGTCATGTTAAATCATTGCCTTGTCAGGACGGGTGTTTGGCTCTGATGTGCTGCTCCCAGACAACACAAGTGAAATATCCTCGGAAATGCCCCAGGGATCTGCCTGGTCCAGTGTTTAATTTGCAGCAGAGATTTTAGAGCCTTATACTCTCGTGAACTGCAGTCACAGAACTCATTCACAAGATGCAGAGTTCTGAAGAGGTGATCCCTCTTTTGTCTCTCCAAAAATGTTAATGAATTAAAGTGTGTCTGTGCTGAATGGTGCTTCTGCAGTGTCTCCCAACATCCAGAGAAATACAATGACCTTGGATACAAGGCATCTTTCACCACAAAGACGAATATCTTCTCCCAAGACAGAGATGTCATGACGTTTTCTATGTACTAATGAGTTCACACAATAAAGGTCAGGGTAGAGTCAAAAAATGTTTGTGTTGTTTTCTGCTTTTCTGTAACAGTTGGTGCATGACCTCAGAAGTAAGAGGTGGAAATGTTTGCCAGTTGCAATCAAAAGTTGTAGATTTTCTGCTAAATTAGTCAGGTAGCTAAAAAGAAGAAAAGGAAAGCAGATACTATTTTCTTTCTGCTCTTGTAGGACTTTTCCCACGTGATCTTTGCAAAAAAATCTCTTCCAAACACAAGTGATCTAAGAACAGAACTCATATGATGTAAATCAGCATTGCTCCACTAAGCTATAACTGTTCTATTTTGTTCAAGAGCTGATCAAATATATTTGAGAAAGGTGCAGTAAATTAATGTGACAATTCTCTCTTTTTCAAGAGTAATATGCCTCTGACTTTGCATAAAGGTCAATGAAGTGTTAAATTGAGGGTGATTAAATACATAGTGTGAAGGAAATGATTCTAAGGCAGGAGATATGAATGAGGACACAATAAAAATAAGGTAATCACTGGATGATAACAACATCTTCTGATGTACAGAAGCCAAAGCTATAGTGATACATCTGCAGGGAAAATATCAAACAAAACTCTTTCCCTGCCATGTAATTGTTCCTATATAGTACTGTGAAACATTTTTTTTTGTAATTTTCAGTATTGGCTCTGTACCTGGAACTCACTCACATAGTTAGAAATTTTAAGAGTCAAGTAACTCAACTGCTTTTAAATAATATTATCCCCAGGCCCAGAGCTTCCAGGAGAATTCTTTGTCATAACTACATGCTTATCTAAAGGTTTCTGTTCTTGGTCCTGCCTTTATGTTGCTATCACAATGCAACTAGGCAAGATGCTTATCTTTAATTTGCTGAGGAAATGCAAATCAGATCCCTATCTATTTTCCAAGTGATATAAATTACAACCATTGTAAAACAATTATTTTGTTCGGTTTCAGTATGGACTAGATTTTACTGACAAAATAAGGAGCTCTGTGTTGCCTTAAAATCCCAAGGAGTTCACAATTAATATTGAAGCCATGCTGGTCTCCAGGTTCCCATGGTGCTCCTACACGAGGTTATGACAAGGTCCAATTCTTCACAGTCACTTGTTATATCCATCATTTAAATTCTAAAACGTGGCACAGGCAAGAAATCAGACCATCAATATCTACATCACCCATGTGAAATAAAGCCTGATTTTGCAGATATTGTCTTCTGAATAAAACATTGCTCCCAAGTTGTAATCTAATTCCCCAACAGGTAAACAGGGAATACTGCAACAGAGCTGATGAAACTAAAGTGAGACTCACATCAATAAAAACTGTCCCTAAAATATTCTTAAAGTGGAGTAGAACACCTTGGGTTTAGAATACATAGAAATAGAGATTTACAGTCACTGAGAAGTGGATGATGAAAAAGTTGAGAGGTTTTATGAGCCCTGAGGCAACAAAATGCCAAGATATCAGTCAGGCCATTTGGAAAGGAAAGCTCAGAAATCATTCTCAAAGAGGGCTGTTGATATTCCATGTTAATAATTGATAAAATAATGTACAGACATCTTAGCTGTAGATGTAGCTGCCAAAAGCTGTGAAGCTGCATTAATATATCCTGCACTGCTTTGATGTGAAGATTTAAAATGTCACACACACCCTGGAAAGTTTAGTGCAGGAATAAGTACTAATGATCCATTCATGAAGAGGTCCCAGAGACTTGATCTTTATGAATCCCTGGTGTGTCAGGTGGAGCACAGCCCTAAGGGTGGAATTTCTTGGTAGAGTGACTTTGCACTTTTTCTTCCTGCTACTGAATTGGATCATCTTGCATTTGCTTTTTCTGATCTTATGGGAGTCCCATCATTCCCATTTCCCTAATACAGCTGTGATATATCTGGAATAGTGGGTGGAGTGCAGAAAGAGGAAATACTGTTGTCTGCTGGGGAGGGGGAGCTTGGATTTTATTTTCCATAACCTGTAAGCTTCCTGCACGTGGAGGCATCTGGGGGAGCAAGCAGGGCTCACATTGACTTCAGCAGCACTTAGAGATCACAGCCACTGGCAGGATTTGCTGTGCCCCTGAAACTCAGACCTTGTGGCCCTTTGTCACACAGATGTCACTGGCTGAAACAGCTCCACCCTTCCCCAGAGTGTTACACCTGTAGGAAGAGACTGAGCTCTTTGGCAACACCTTGTGACAAGCAAGTGTCTCCTCCCCTTGTGCCTGGGGTTACTGCTTTTCACCCTGTGATGATGCTGAGTGTCCAACTTTGCAGAGGGCAGGACAGAGAGAAAGCAGCAGTGAGTAGCTGCAGCCTGCTTTTAGCCAGAAAAAATTGGCTTTTCATGCACTCAACACCGTGGCCCACCAGTCTGGAAATAGAACACTGGAAACAGTGTCAAAGTACACATTTATTTTAGATTAAATAAATGAAGAACTAGAACCAAAGCAGGAACTGTTTTGTCCTCTCTGTCCGTGGTAGCACAGGCAGTGCTTTGACATTTGAGGGATCTGTTTGCTTAGGCCTGGCAGAGTTTGGGTCCTTTGGACATTTTGGAGACTTTAACTTGTGAAATACTGGTGAGATTAAAATGCACATGTGGGTTTCTTTCTGAGACTGATCTATTTACTGTCCAAATTTTAATAGTGTAAGGTTGGTGTGTATGCAAACGTGGCACTTTGCTGAGTTTTTAAGTGACTTTACTGCAATAAAGAAACTCACTATTGAGTTGTGACATTGGCTCATTGAGGCTGAGGGATTTTTGTGTGTGAGCTTTTATTTGGGTGACACAAGCTGAGTAGGTATTTCAATACAGAATGAACAGAAATAAGCCATTCCTGAGTCCAAATTACCCTTATTTTTAGTATTTATGCTGTCCCAAGCTCCAGGACAAATCCTTTTTACAATATAAAAGAGTGAAATCTTCAAATGAAAAGTTTGTTCCCCGCTTTGCATATTAAACTCTTAGTTTAAATTCTGTCTTTTCTACATGGCACATATTAAAATAAATGAAAATATATTAGGTCTGATTCTCCTCTCAGCAAGACAGATTTCCTAATTGTGCAATTCCAATGCTTGCAATAATGGCTTTGCTAGCTCAAATTGCATAGAAGTAAAGAAAAATCAAATCACAAATATTTATGTTTAAACTGTACAAGAGCCAAATGGCTCACAAGGATGACTGAAACAATGTAATAGCCCATAAAGGGTTCTTTGGCATGACTTTTACTTGTTTATTTAGTGATCCTGTCAAAATAGAAATATTGGTGGACCTTATAAGATTTTGGGCTATTCAGGAATGTACAACAAGTGTCTTCTCAGATCTTCTATGAGGAAAGCATTCATGACAGTTATTTTAGTGACATCCTGTGGAACTGTAAATTATACTGTAGTCATGTCAAAGGCAAGCTCAAATAAAATTACAGAAAGTAAGATATAAAGAGAAAGGCTGAGCCTTTCTGTCTATAAATCTGTAGACAGCAGTGAGAGTTCCTTTATGGCCAGCAGATGTCAATGTGATGATAAACTGGAGCTCACTGGGAATCCAGACCAAGGCTGGCCATGTTCAGGATGAAGGCAGAGCAGCCACTCCCATCCCCTGTGCCAGACCCAGCTGTGCTCTCCCACTCCAGCTCAGCATTCATTTCATTTCTTTGGTCAACTCCTCAAAAACCAGTTTTGTTTGTCCATGCAGTCAACACTGATTTACCTGTAGTTAAAAATGCTTCATGGCTCCTATGACATAGAATATTACTTGGCTTTTCTCTTTCCATTCCTCCTCATCCTCAGCTCCTGCATATATGATGGGCTTCCTTTTCACCCATGTGCAGAATAATTAATGTAGACTTTTGTACCCTGTGCTGGTCAGATTTTCTCTCCAGACTGATCCAGGGAGCTCCCTGTTGTGCTGTTTTTGATGTTACATGTCATTTCAAAGAGTGGATGTCCCATTGATGGAAATGATGTTAAAACAGCAGCAATGAATGGTGGTTAACACTTCATAGGTAGATAACTTGTCCTATAAGTAGTTCTTCTCTTTAGTCTTTTGCTGTCATTTTTAAGCACTCTATTGATTTTCTTTAAGTTCATCATATTATTTACATTACTGTACATGATGTTTGAGTATTGCTATATTGATTTCCCAACAAGACATTTTAGTTTCAAAATATTAACGACTCCAAGTACTGCTACACATGTTTTTTGTTTCAGAAAATCGATCAACAAGAGCCAAGGAACAGAAAACCTTCCTACCCTTCTTGCCTTTCATTTGGAGTCGTTAATTTGGAGCATTGGTTAACAGCAGACTTCTTCTTGTGAAGAAGATCAAAGTGTCAAAAAATTGTTTAGGAAGTTGTTATCTGTGTAAGGTACCTGGAGTTAGGGCTATGGGCACCTGAGTGAGGAGTCACTGTACATGAAAGCTCAGAGCTGTTCTGCCACAGACATACAAGAACTGTGCTGAGAATTGTCACCTAGGCACAGGCTGGAGTGGCAGTGATCCCATGTGCTTCCCTCCAGCTGAATGGTTTCATGGCACTGTTTCCAGTACTAAAGGAAAGCCTACATTTGTCCCAAACTCTTAAAAAAAAAAAAATTAATATTTTATCACCCCGCATCTGTGCCTCTCTCCTTAGCAGGGCTTCCACTTGACTTCGGCAATTTGTCTCCTCCTGGAACTGGAGATAGCCAGTGGTGTTCTCCAGCATTGCTCTCTCCCATGGCTGTTAGCCCTGTGCTAGGGCTCTCCAGGGAATTCCTGCCAATAAAGAGCCATTGAAGCAGCAGTAGACCTCCCTCTCAATTCTCTTTCCCTTCCTGCTGATCTCTGCTTCCTCAGATAAGAAAAGTGCTCATATACACAGAAAGGTACTGCTCCCTACTGTTGAATATTTCATACAAGTTTCCTGTTGGAAGATTGATTTTTGTCACAGCTCTCTGAATTTATTTGTTGTCGAGATGCACATGCACATTGTGTTTTCAAAATATAAATATCAATATTTGCTCTTTTGTCTGTGTTGGAGAGCTCTGACTGTGCCATGTCATGAGCTCTATTTTCTACAAGAATCTGAAACTCACAAGCAAAGAAAGGTTCAGGTTGAAATTGCTATGCAGTTTAATCCCCTTGAGGAGTTCTCACACCTATGTAAGGTTTGCATAAATTCTTTGTCCATTTGGCTATTAGCACAGAGCAGTAAGTACCAAAAGTGCTTATATATAAGCTTAAACCATAAATATATATAACATAAAAAATACTATAGAAGATACTCAGACTAAAATAAGATTTTTATACTGGTTTATCTACACCAGTAATTGTGCATCTTGAGATTTTCTTTTTTAACCTGTACGGTATAGTTGTGGTTTAGCATAACATATTTTCATTACAACAGAGAAATTTTCACACAATAGTTTGTCTGACACCAGCTGTCACAAGGGACTAAACCAGGGAACATCATTGCTTCATTTCATGAATACCAGACTCCATTTGTATTTCAGTATAATAAGTGCACTAAGCCTACAACCTTGGGAAGTTTGGGGAATATATTTGACTTCAGTCACACCCCGTGTATCAGTTTTATTTAATAATTGAAAGCATCACTCATGGGGATGGGGATGTTTATTGTACTCACTGATAAGACAAATGCTGTCCCTTACAGTTCAGATGTGGAGGGTTCCCTCAGAAGGGAATGGTGCCAAAAGGAAAATCCCCCAGAGACTGGTGTGTGACTTCCTAACAGAACAATTCAGACACACAGTTTTGGACCCAGGATTGCCCATCATGCTGCTGCTGTCCCTCTGTCCCTATCCAATGACCCCAAAGAGTTCTAAACTTTGCAAAGTGTTCTAAATGCTGCAGGCTTCTATAAAATACCCTTCTGGGTTTTGTCCTGGCATTTGGTTTGTTGTGAAGCCCCTGGAGCAGTGAGCTGAGCTCTTGGAGGGCTGAACCAAGTAATTCTGAATTGCTGCCCTTGCTGAAGGAGCAGTCCCAACTTACAGTGCTCCAAATAAGCACAAAGTCATTGGTGCTCACGAATTTTCCAACTCTATTTTCAAGGGTAAAATGTGCACTTCAGCAGACTCTTCATCTGACACTCACCTTCCTTGCATCCAACCCCAGGTCAGGAGAGGGGTGACTCTGGCTGAGGGCAGGACCAGGGGCACAGCAGCTGCAAAAGTCTTTAAAGTCATTCAGAGTAAACTTGCAGATCAGTTTGTAGCTCACAGAGCTGCTGATTTGGAGGAGGTTTGCTTTTTAAACAGCTTTTTTGACTGCAAGTACCATAAATAATCTTTCTTTTCAAAATTAAAATCTGCTCTTTTTTTTTCCTATTTTTTTTTCCTCTCTGTTTTGGTATTGCTGAAACCAGTAAAGCTCTTTTCAAACCTGCTGTCAGCCCAGTAAAGCTCTTTTCAAACCTGTCAGGGGATGGGGCATCCACCAACACTTCAGTTCAGCCTGTGCAGCAATGCTGCCTTCAACCAGAGCAGCACAGCAAAGTGGAACTGTGTCACCCCACCCTGCAGAAATGTTATTTACTTGTTTGTCCTCGTTTAGTCCTCAGCTCTTAACCATAGATTATTTTTTTCCTAATAGCTCTGTGGAACCTGGGGGGCAACACCCACTGGGATCTGTCTGCTGACTTAGATCAAATTTTAGTTCCTAATATATTTACTGTCACTTCTTTTATATGGGACTTGTAAATCTTTTCATGTAGAAACAGTGTGGAACTAAAGGTCTAAACTCTCCCTTTGATGTCAGTAAGAACTTCCTGCTTGGCTGGATTGCTCTGTAATATTATACATCTACTGGAAATAAAAAAAGCCCTGATAATGGGTTGTTAGGTACATTATAGGAATTTTTAAATTAAACTTGAAGTGAGCCTAAACTTGAAGATAAGCTGGTATAATAAGCTCTGCTGTAGGCTTGTGGAAACATGCATAAATATGCATAAATGATGAAATCAAAATAAAAGTTATCTAGATATCCCCATTTATGTGCAACAGGTTTTGTCATTCAGCTATATATGTGATTTAAATCTTAAATTAGCTGAGGATGCCATATGGTTTCAGTGTATATCCAAAACATTGCAGCCCTTGCTGAGGAAATAGTATTAAGGAAATTTTATTCTTGGTTTATTGCAATATTTCTCCTGAGTGGTGAATACATTTGGAGCTGCCTTGGAATGTTGTGCTGTCAGGAATAGAAACAGATAAGCTGGTCTGTTCCTTAAATATGGGACCCACAAGGGAAAACCCCACAAACCAAAACAACCCATCATTGTGGGGGTGGGAACTGTTCTGTGTCGAACTGATGCCTCTCTCCTGACTCTCATCAAGTCTGGGATTTCAAAGATAATCCCTGAGAAGTGTACAGAGCACTTAGTATTTTCTGATAAGTGTATGTGATAATAATCTAACTTGGTCAGATCCTTTTGTCTCAACATTTTTAAGGTCATTTCCAGAATCTTTCTATATTTCAAAGTATATAGATTTTTATGCTACACCCTAATGTTTTCACATACAAAATTTCATTAATGCTTTTATCTATTGATCTTCATGATTTTATGCATATAAAGAGTAAATTCTTGTTTTCCTTGCTGACTGGAAATCCTGGATAGCATCGAGAACACAATCTGGTATGAATTTCCTTGTTCCAGAGACACAGTGGTCCTGTGCAGTGCCATAGAGCTTAATACAATTCCTAAATTAATGTAGGCTCAATGAAAAAATGCATTAACTGAAGGTTTTCCAAAATGCTGATTTCACAGTAATATGAATTGACTAACACTTAAATGAAGGAAATGAGAATTCTGTGCAATGGGGCTCTGATGTTTACACTGCATCACATGCTGTGTGGTTTATGCCATCTCTAACCACTCTCTATATTTTCTGTTCCTCAGTTTTTTTCAGCACTCCCAAAGAGCTGAATATGCTCTTTCTTATTAAGAGTCAGTATTTCAGCTGTCATCTTTTCATAGGGCAACAGCAAAGGAGAAGAGAGAGAAAAATAAGAGCAATAATAACTTCTTGTATAGCATCTTTCATCTCAGTCTCCAAAGCCAAACATCATTAATGAGATGGGACTGTTGGTTTTATTTCTGACCCACATCCACACTGCCTTTTCTTCTGATCCTACTCAAGGTAATTAGGGAAAGGAGAATAGATGGGTGGCTGGGAGGAAGGTAACTCACATGTTTGCAGGAGTTCTGCTGAGTACTTATGTTTTCCAATTTCCCCTCTCCTATGAGGTAACTGTGCCCTTCCCTAGAAATATCCTTCTGAGTGGGGCATAAAATTCAGAATTTAAGGCATGCTTAGTCATTAAATATATGCAGATTATTTTCTAAGAGCCAAGTTCCACTCATTTACTTCCATTTCAGCTTCTGATATACTTCCCCAGCTTAAATGAGTACAATATGCTCCCTTCCAATTAATTAATGTGTAGTTGTTTGGTTTGGCTGTGAGATGTTGAACAGTCTCTGAGCTTGTCTGGAGGATCAGCTGTGATTTCTGTGTCTGTGATGCAGCAGAGCTTACACAGGCAGCAGAATATTTTGAAATCTTGTGCTCAGTACTGTGGTTCTTTCCAGCTCTGAGTCTGCTCATGTACCAAAAAAAATCGGGATGTGTTCAGTCACAGTGATTATGGTTTTTCCCTCACAGCAGTGGATCTACCCCTGTGCTTGCAGTGTGGTAATGTAAATTTTGGCACAGATAAACCGAAGCAAAGCATCTTAACTGAATTGATTATCTTAACTGGCAGATATTTAGAGATAATGATGGTCTGTGAGTATAGCACCACGTCTTCACCTCCTTCTCTCTGCTGATAGGAGGAAACACAACTTGTGCTGATCAAAGCTTTCCTCTGCTGGGACTCTAGCTACTGATACTGTCATTATTAATAGTAATTATTGATCCAGTTTGTCAGATTCCCACCTTGTTTTGATTTTACCCAGTGAAATGAGACACAGAGGATGTCTCCAAGCAAAGCAAGTTTGTCTGCCAGCCCTGTGCTTTATAAATGGCTTGTGGTCGTTCTTCCAATGCAGTCCATGTTCTGCAGTCTCTAAACAAGAGAATTCTTTAATTTTGTGCCACATAAACCTGCACAAAAGTCAAAGCCACCTCCTCCTTGTTAGAGTTTTGTATTCACAGAGGACCAGAATCCTGGTTCTGGTCTCACTGCTGATCCCATGACTGTTGTGCTGGCAGCAGCAGTGTTTAAGGTTGACATGACTTAGTATTTATAAAAATAAACCAAGACAAAAATAATAGGCATGTAAATTTTTATCCCTTTTCAGCCTGATTATATTGTTTTTTTCTCTGCCTGCAGTGAAACAGCAGCCTCAGGCTCTGCTGCAGTCTCTTACCCAGGGAGATAAAGTCAAGTATATTAGGAAACCTCAATAATCTCTAATCATAGAAGTGCTTCAGACAACTGTTTCAGAATGGCACTGTTTATGTAAACAGTGTCACTGCAGCCTATTACAAGTTTGTGTGCTCTCTTTAGAGATGCTGATCTTATCTTGCAGCTATCAGGGTGCTGAATCTTACCTTGCTTGTGGTTTTGATTTCCTTCTCCCTTCTCCTCTTGTGCAAAGTGTGTAAAATCTATATGGTAAGGATAATTTCTGGAGGGCTTATGTGTGCTGGTCCTGCCATCAGGAGATCCCAGTCTAGTAACTGGGAACTGTGACTTTACTGTGGTGTAGGTGCAAAGTACATATTCTGGTTCACAGCAGTTTGAATGAAATCTGATGCAAAAAACCCCTCAAACCATCTTTGCATCTGGGGAGAAGTTTAGTGATAGATTTCCCAAAAAAATTCCTACGAAAATTCTGCTCCTCCTTAAAATAGAAGAATATTAGGGAAAAGGGAGAGAGGAAAACAACCCAAAAAGGACAAAGGATGCCCCACACAATCACTGAGGGATGCCCAGCCCATCCCCAGTGCTCCCCAGTTCCTGTACTGGACAAGATGCTCCAGGGTGTGGAGCATCCCTGTGGCCAGTTTGGGTCATTTGTCCTGGCCATGCTGAGACTGGAAAGTCCTTGACTCGGAGAAGGTGATCCTTAGAAACAGCTACACCATCAGTGTGTTATCAACATTATTCTAAACCCAAAACTCTGCTACAGAGAAGAAAATAAATTCCATCCCAGCTGCAAGTAGGACACAGAGTGTCAGTGTACTCTGCTGTGGTTCCTGCTGTGGGTAGAATATAAATACAAAGAATCCAAAAGAGAAATTGAGCTGCTCTGGGATTCTGGAATGTGATCATCTGTTTCTGCTGTTGCACGGGGAAAATAAAATAAATCAGTACAATGTGAACTGGAAGGAAAGTGTGACAGTCATTCTTCAGTTAAAGGAAAGGGTGAAAAAAAAAAAGTGTGATATCTTTTTGCTATCCAAAAAATGACAGAGAGGAACATTATGAGCAGGGTTTCATATTTCCCCGGTAACTAAATATTGCTTTGGCTTTATTGCTCAGTTGACTTACAGAGAATGGATTTGTGCTTAGAGGAAAGACTTTTAAAATTGCAACTAGATTACTTTTTTTTTTCTTTTTTGACCTCAGAACTTTTGATTTTAAAAATGGCTTGAAGCTTGATTCCATATTTTAAAAGTAGTTCTTTCTTCAGTCAGAATTTTACAGACCTATTTAAAAAAAAAGTAGTAATTATAATAAATTATACTCTGTGGTTAGTTTTGCTCCTTTTTAGCCCCATATTTTTAAATGGAGCTTGAAGGCAAAACTAATTAATGAGAAGACATGTATATAAAATAAGTTCATAAGTACAGAAATACTGGTGTTGCCTCAAGCAAAGAGCTCTCAACACAATGAGTCAAATACAGGCAGTTTAACTGGAAAAATTCAAGTCTTAAATTCAGACCTTCTCCTTCACCATCTTTCCTTTCAAGTTACCTTGTTTAAGATGAATCGATTGGCCAAGATGGAGTTTTCCTGAGTGATTTGCAGTTTGAAGCAGCCAAGTAATTTCAGACTCTCTCTTTTCATTTCCTTAAAGAAGTCTGAGCTTTAAAGGGAATCCTTCTGTCTCAGAGCAGAGGAAGAATAAACTCTTCTGACTTGAGAGTCAGGGAAACGGGCTGAGTGGATTGTCAGGAGCTGCTGAAGGCTTTGCTGTTACAAGATCCTCGCCCTGTTCAGACCAAATGAAAATGAGAGGACAAAAAGAAAAAAAAAAAAAGGAGAGAAATCACAAATATTGCGATACAAATTATAAAAAGTGCTAAGGCATAAAGACTGAAAAAGCTGATAGGTCTTAGTTACTCCTCCCTTAAATGCTTGTGCTCCCTGGGCTATCAGTATCTCTGCATTCTGGAGGTCTGAAGTTGTTTGCAAATTCCTGAGTGACAGTGCCAGCCATTGGAAGCCTTGAAAGAAACTTTGAGAATTTGGTGGGTTTTGTTTCCTCTGAACATAAATCCAGTCATCACTGCACATTTCACCCCATTGGTCAGAAAATACAAAGGGTGCTTTTTTGCAAGCTGGGCCATGTCACTTTAATTTGGAATTGAAAACAACCAGGAGCATTTCTCTGGGCTATGAATATATTGCCTCTTGAAAGTGTGAATGCAAATTCACATCTTCATCCCAGATTCTTGTTCCTATGCCAGC
Source organism: Sturnus vulgaris (assembly GCF_052056855.1). Lineage (NCBI taxonomy): Eukaryota > Metazoa > Chordata > Aves > Passeriformes > Sturnidae > Sturnus > Sturnus vulgaris. The sequence continues at coordinate 5,052,993 of NC_142262.1, forward strand.
AAAACATTTGATATCACAATAGAAAGGAGCATTTTACTTATTTTAGAGCACGATTGGAATAATTATTTTCTGTTACAAGCAGCACAACCATAACTTAAACTGACAGTGCTAAATACCATGGTAAACCTGAAAACAGTTCTTTTGTTGCTTGATAAATTAAACTGACCTAAAATAAGAATCACATTCCAAAAATGTATCCAAGCTATTAACATAAATTTGTCCAGAATCCAGCAATGATTAAGCAGTAGACCAAGTACTGCTTTCATCCACCTCTGACTTCAGTGACACGTTTCTCCAGTGGGTTTCACAAACAAAATAATAAAACTAGGTTAATAAATCTTTCATATACATATCTGACTGGATATTGGGAAGGATGGGATGTGGTTTCTGCAGCTCCTGGTGCCTTGTGCAGTGCAGAGCTCCTGCACCTCCCTTGGCAGCATTTGAGCCTGACTGCAGCCAGCAAGTCTGTCCAGGTTGTGCCACTGGATTCTCCAAGTCCAGGTAAATATTTCATGGCAGCATGTAACAGGATTTATCAGCTAGTCTGGGATTACACAGGTGTGGCCAAATCCTTCCCTACACCAATTTCCTGAAGTGCTGGTTTAAAAAAAATTAGCAGTGTAGAGATGCTGAGGTCCCCCTGGGTGGGAGTGCTCCTTGCTGGCTCTGGTTCCATTTGTCAGCCCAGCCTGTCTCTGGCACTGAGTTAACTCCTAGAGCAGGCTGGGATTTCCCTGTGCCCTGCAGACACAAAAGGGAATGCTGAGAAGCAGAGTGGGAATCAGGGCTTGGAAAAGCTGGGACAGGGCACGATGTGAGCAGGAGCAGAGACAGCACTCGAGCAATGGCCCTGAGCCCCAGACAGCTAATGTGTGCTGTTTCTGCAGGGAGAGAATCAGATAGGAATACAAGACTGCTTAGAGTGTGCTTTTGTCATCCAGAAACACTTAAGCTGCATGAAATAAATTGCATTCAGTATGCCAAGGGCATGAATAAGTCCACAGACTGAATGGGAAGTGCATCAGCTTGGATGATTACCAGTGTCTAGGCAGCAGGCTCCCCTGTTTTCACTGGAGTTTTATAGAAAGGGAAGGAGGAAATGTCCATAATGAGAAAGTGGGTCAGATACCAGTGAGAAAGAACAAAAGGAACAAGAATCAGAGAGCCCATGAGCTGCATCCCATCAGCTCTGAATCTGGGGACAGAATCTGTGTAAGCACAAATGTCACTTTTCTTGCCCTTAACAAAACCTGACAGACCTCCCACGTTGCTGTAAAGGACGTGGGGCTCGTCTAGCAGCTTTGTTAAGTACAGAGCCATAAATGATGCCTCAGATTTTTAAAGCTTGATTTCTGACAGTAGAAAAGTGCTTTTTTCTGTTAAGCAGGGCAGGTCTCTGACCTGGGAAAATCCTTAATCCTGCTGGTGACAGTTCCTTTTAACTGCCTGGGTCTGGTTTAAAATACTCTTTTTGTGAGAGAGTTTGACAGATGAAAACAAGGCTGGTTCTCAGTTGTGCAAAGTGAGCTTTCACACTGTTTAGTTTAAAACACAGGAACAGCCTCCTAACCTGGAGCTACCTGTCTGTCCTGCATGGAGCAGTGAAAAGACTTGGCCCATTGCTGTAAAAATAAATAAGGTGCTTGTATTTTGTGCTCCAGATAATGTGGTGTTTTGTATGCAGACCCAGGCCACTCAGAAGGTGCAGCATTATTCCATAGCCTGGCAAGAGAAAAAGCTTAATAAGACAAAGGAAAAATAGAAATGGCCCAGTAGAAAATACAGGTGGAGAGTTCTTCATCCATCTACCACAACACACAAACCCTGGCTGGGCATAATTTAAGGCTTTTTCTCCCCTTGCTCCCCAGCATGCCTCTCTGAGCCTTTCCTCCCTGGGCAGAGCTGATCCTGCTTCTCCAAAACACCCAAAGGAGGTTTGATATTTGTAGAAGCCTGGTGTGTGTCTTTCTTGTGCCACAGGCTCCCTGAGCAGACCCCAGGCACTGCCAGTCACCCTGCCAGTCTGCACCCCCACGGTGGAAGGGACACCTGAGCAGGTGAAGCTCGGGATGTGGCTCTGCTGCTCCCAGCCATGAGCTGCCTGCCTGCTCCCTGTCACTGGCAGATCCCTTCCTGGGCATAATCCTAGCCACAAATGGCCTGAGGGATCAGCTCTTCACTTTCCACCTCCTCTTCTAGAAGGATGTTAAATCTGCAGTGGCTTGTCTGCACCCTGAGCTATAGTCCTTATCTTACCACATGACAATTACACAGAGATTTTTAAGTGATAGCTCAGTATTTCCCATGTTCCCTCATTTTCATTTTGTAACTGCAGAGAACTTATGATCCCATTAGCAAGTTGCTTGTTTGTGGTTTTTCTATCTGGAAGCTGCAACCTTTTGATGGATGTGTTACATACACGCTGACTGATTAAATATGACAGTAAAAAAAAAATATATTCAATAATCCAGGCTTGGGATGGCAGCCACAGTGCTCCTGTATAAACCCAAAGAATGACAGAGGACATGTGGGTTATACAGGGCCCTGCAGCAGGATCTGCTGTTCAAAGAGTGGCAAGTTCAAAGAATCAGCTGCAGTCACATCTACCAGGGCTGCCTTGTCTGGTACTACAGCTCCAGTGAAAACTCCCTCCCTGGTCCTTCTCAACAAGAGCCTGAATGCTGCCTGAGTTTTTGTGTGGTTGGTTTTTTTCCCTTGAACAAATGAGCATATGGAAACTAAGGAATGAAATGCAGGTGAGCCCCAGGACCAGGTGTGATGCTCCCCAGCCTCTCTCCTGGGGTAGCTGGTCCCACTGCTTCCCAATTCCCCCAGGCTTTCTGTGGCATTGGACTATTTGCCTCACAATAAAAAACAGTATGTCCAATTAAATCCTCTGTCTACCTGGATTAAAGTCATTGTGGTGTTGCTGAAGCCTGTTTACTAACCTTGAGTTGATAGAAAACGTGCAGATCCAGTGAGACCTGTTCTACCACAGAGACTGAGAAAGAAGCATTGACACTTTCCCTGTCAGACCATGTGGTTTCAATCTATTTTTCTTTCCTACAAGAACAGAGAAATACAAACACAGGGAAATTGTGATGTAAAATTGTAATCCAAGGTCAAGATCAGGAAGTTTTTGTTGCCTTGTGGTATCTTAGCACCTGCATCCTTGTCCCCCCCTCCATAATCAGCAGTTTTCAGAAGGCTGTAAACCTTTCCTAAGATGTTTAAATCTTCCCATGACACTATTTTACATTTTATTTCCACAGGTCCCTATTTTGTAAGGCTGTTAAATGTGCGTTTTTCATTGAGGGTGATCCCAAAGTTCTCTGCAAGGGATTTATATGCAGGAGTAGCACCTTTTACTGTTGAAAAGGAAAAAAGTGCATTATACTTTGGGTACTTCAATGTTATAATTTGGAATAAGCAGAGAGTTTGGGTTCAATTAAAAAAATCTTTCAAGGAAAGGGAAAAGAAACTTCAGTCCTTAAGTCAGAATGGCAAACACAGATTCTTTCCATCCAGTTTGAACGAGACACAGCACTTTCCCTGGCAGTGCCCTGGATTTTATTGACAGACAGATGTGCACTTTGGGATGTGCTTCCCTGGCCAGCCCTGGACCATCCTCCCCTCCCTGTGCCCTCGGCTGGCACAGCTTTTCCCCTCCCACCCCTGTGCAATCCAAATTACCCAGCCCCTGGCCCGTGAGGAACAAAGCTCAGTCAGGGCTCAAACACAGCAGAAAGAGGAGAAAAGTCATAAAGGAGAATTTAACGGCCCAGCAAACCCTGTTGGGATCTCTGCTGAAACGGGCTCGGTTATTTCAGCCCCATCAATCACAAATTTGATGTTTCCTTGTTGCTGCTCTTGCTGGGGACAGATCCAGGTGAGGAGCCCCTGGCTGCCTGGCAGGGGGCTTGTGAGCCAGGGCCAGCCTGTGCCATTTATCCCCGTGTCACCTCCTGCTTCTTCTTCTCTCTGCTTGCTCAGAGGAGTTTCTCCATCAACATCAATGTCTCCTGAACTGCTCATTCACTTTGAATTTATCGACACCTGAGTGCTGACAATTTGTTTTGGGTACAGCAGGCTGGTCAAAACGCTGCTGTGGAATAAAGGGTTGCTGACAGGAGTTACATAACCATATTTAAAAATCCAGCTTTTGCTCTTTCTAGAGGTTTAGTTTTGTGCTTAGTTTTCCTCTGCAGTAGGTTCTAAATCAGTTGCAAAGATCACTTTCTATAAATTTATTGGACCTATATGCACTTAAACTGGCTAGCCTGGATCTATGGATGCTCACATACTGATAATGTAGCTCTTGAATATAAACATGTGGCTTTGTCAATGATATGTACTTTCTAAATAAAATTTAAAAAAACCTTTTCCTGCACAACGTTGTGCAATACAAGCTATAAACTTTGTGTCAGAGATTAAAACTTTGTGTTTCTTGACACGTGGTGAGAGGATGTCTGAATAATTTTGCAAAGAGTGATATGTCTTTAATATATCCAGTTATTTGTCCTTATTTTGAGTTTTGCAGCTAGATAAAGAGCAGTACAGAATTGTTTTCTGTTGTATCATCCTTGGCATGAGCACACTGAGAGAAATCAAACCATAAATTTGTGGTTTTGCATAGAATTCTACCAGCTTGGAATAAAACAAAGTCATTTCTAGACTAGATCTTCCTGGCCCAGCTCTATCACTTGCATTAATTGGAGCATTCTGCTTTAGATGTTTCTGTGCTCGTAGAGCTTTATGAGACCCACATCACCAGGGTTTTGTTTGACTTTCACTCTAAAGCCCTAATATTTGCAGAAGTAAGCATATGCAAATATTTGACTACAAGCATCACTTTCAGGGAGTGCAGCTTGGTTTCAGTTCAGAAAATGCCTTTCCCTGTTTTATTTTCCAGCAAGGATGTGAAATCTTCTGTTAAGTCATCAGACAACTCTGGAATCTCAGGGCTGGGCTCTTCCTGGTTGTGCTTGTTGGGTAATGATTGATGCAAATACAAAGTAAAATGCTCTGAACTGGTAATTTGAAGCTCCTACAATTGACTACACAGCAAGCAGAGGAAGAGGAGGAATAGTTTCCTAATATATTACAGCTGACATTTGATTGGTGTGAGACCAGAAGAGAGAAAAAGGGGAAGGTTATTGTTAATTATTCTTCTGCTGAAAATTGAGAGTTTGAAAGACTCTTTGATGAATTTATTCCTTGCCATCTCCTTGTGCTGGGAATGCCCTGTGTGTGCTGCCCTCCTGCAGCAGCCTGACACTGTGCAGCAACAGCAGAAGTGACACTGCCAAGGTATGGATTTGATGTGTCCTAATGACTTCCAGATCCAGTTTTCTCAAATTGAAATAGCTCCTATTTTCTTATTTATTTTTCTGAATGTACACAGCTTACAGAAGAGTCAGTGTCCCACCAGCTGCCTCTCCAGCATCTCTCTGTAGCTCTCTTTTTGTTGCTGCCACTTCTAAATTACTTGGTGTTAGCAAGTGAGGATGAACCACACTCAGGCTGCAGAGAAATTTTTAATATGAACTGGGAACAATATTTGGAGCCCAGGTGCACAGAAGGACACAAAGGAAAATAAGAGTAGATTGCCTGTTGCCACTGTGATGGTTGTGAGTCTTGTTTCAAAAGATTGAGAGGATGGATTTAATACAAACTGCAGAAATATGATGTTTAGAGTAGCAAGTCATCATGAAAATTAGAAAATATATTTAGCCCTTACAAGGGCACTGCATTTAGAGTATTATATTTTTAGACTCTCAGTAAGCCAGGCACACACTGCCTTACATCCTCTGACATTTTCATTATTTGAGGCTGGCAGTGGACATAAATATTATGGCAGAATAACAAAGCAAAACCCAGTGAAACCATCTCATTTTACCTTTGAATTTTAATAATTAATATTTATGCATATATGAGGGGAATAATGACACAGTTTTACTGTAATTGAGCCAGAACTTCCTGAGAGGCCAACCCACAAGATCTTTGGCTGGAGACAGCATTTTAGCAGCAGTGGAACCATTCCAGGAACCACAAAGGGAAACCCTGAAGTGCTTGAGAGCATCCCAAGGGTAAGGAATGGGATCAGGTATCAAAGCTGATGGATGGGCACAGCCCAGAGCATTGGTTAATGGATTTTAATGGGTTTTTGCCTCTCACAGTGACTGTTTTCCCTGTTATCCAGTACTGAAGTAAGCATTTCCTTTAAATTGAACAGGGCTGTGGGTGTTCCCTGGCCCAGCTGTGCCACCAGCAGCAGCTGCAGGTGGACACTGGGAGCACTGGGAGCACTGGGAGGCAGGGCTGGCCACAGCAAGATCTCAATTTAAGAGACATTTAAGATCCAAATCCAACAGATGTGTTTGGGAGACTGTTGGATTTCTGCTTCTCATCTGATTGCATCATCAGTGATGTCTGGCTAGAGGAGGAAAAGGGATATGCAGAATAAAATCCATCTTGCCATTAACTTCTTTAAAGTTTAATGCAAGAGGAAGTGCAGCAACAGGAGCAAATTATAAAAACCACCCATCCCTGACTTTGATGGATGTTCCCCTCACAAACTCACCACACACTGTTTTATGAACTAGATTATTTGCCTAAGTCATCAGCTTATGATTGATTAGAGAAGCAAAATGAGGACATAATCACTTCTACATATCTTGCTTACTACAAATAAGAAAGTTTTGTACAACAGTTTATTAAAAGCTGATTAGATTAAAACAAATTGTAGAGTTGGAGCCCTGACAAATGGTTCTTTTACATTGAAATACTCGGTGGTTAAGTGGTGTTAGCAGAGCAGCCAGTGAAGTCTGGCTTCATTTCTGCATCCAGGTGCTGGGGCAGGAATTATTTACTATGGGAGTGTCCAATGTTTTTGTCTATTCTGTGCCAACTGCCAATGACACCACTAAAATAATTATTCCTTTGAGAAGCCAGGAAATGTTCTTTCTTGCTGTTTTTTTAATAAGTGAGAGGGATGGGATTATTGACGTGGAAAAAATCATAAATTGTAATTTTTCAGAGCTTTGTACTGACAGCAATTTTTAATGTGTACAATATAAATTCCAGGTTTAATGAATAAATGCATACATTTATTCAAGTATGTGGAATAAAATGTTTAATCTGAAATCTAGGAATTATGGTGGGACACATTTGCTCCTCTTTCCCAATGGTTTGGCATGATGTATTTGAGCCCCAAATGTAGAACAAGTACTGAAGCAATATAATATAACTTGTCAATTTTAAGGGAAAAAAAAATATGATCATGCTAAGCAAAAGAGATTAAACACTATGAAAAATGAAACTATATTGAAGAGCCATAGATTTTAAGAAAAATGTGCTCCCAAGGTATCCAAAATTGATTCAACTTAATCTATAACCAGTCCTGAGTAAGAGGACTGAACCTTATGTGAATAAAAAGTATCTTTGGGCAAGGTCCTGTCTCTATCCAGGTCTTACAAACTCCTCAGTTTACTTTCAAAACTCAGTCTCTGTCTCTCTGTCCTCTCAAATTGTGAACAGTGGGGAAATGAGTAAGGGAAAGGCCACGTCCTTCATTTGGAGAGGACAGGTTGTGTGGGGATGGGACTGTGTAATGTAATGCTGGAATTCTCTTCCACCTCCCAGTGAGTGCAGAAATGAGTCACAGATTCCCAAATCTGAATGCAGTCATCTCCAGAATTAACTCGCCATTGCTATCTGAGGTCTGGCTATCTCCAGCGTGGCAGAAACCATCTCATTGCAGCAGCTCCACCAAATTCAAATGAAATGCAGTCATGGCAGGACAGAAATAAGACATGGTGGAGGTATTTCAGCTTTTTTTTTTTTCCTTTTTAATAGGGGCTGAAACAGCATGTAAGCAGTGAATGGATGAAGTGTTAATGACTGATTTAGAATGTCCTTAAATTGAACACACCTTTCACACTGAGTTAAAATCACACTAAGTTGTTTTAAATAAAAGGGATAATTTAACTTAAGTAGACCTTTTACTGCATAGCATGGTGGTGGGTTTCTTAGCAAAATCAAGAAATTTGTAAGCTCTTCTGGTGATATTTTTACCCAGCTCCATTCTATGAACATGTTTTCAGCAGGAAAGGAAAACACAATCGTATGTAGTGAGAACTTGAGTAGCTTTAATTGTATAGCCTTGTTTGCTAACTTGAGATGCAGAATGATTTCTAAGCATGTAATTAAACTTACAGACACTGATGGCTTCTTACTTAAATGGCTTAAAATTGAGCATGTGCTTTTGTTGGTTGATAGACTGGTTAATAACAAGGTACCTGCTGAACCATACAGCTGGCTGCAGGCTTGGCATGGCACAGAAAAGGAAGTTTTATCTATAAACATGCTGTGGTCAGGGTGTATTGCAACCTTATTTATCATCAGGAAATTATCAATTCTGCCCATTTTTAAAAATATTTTTTCTTTTAATAGGAGATAAAAATACTCAAAGCTTTATTTAGGTATTTTTTATATATTTATTTCAGCTCTCTATAATGTCTGCCTGTTACCCATTATAAAGAATTCCAACTTGTTTCACATGAAAGACAGGCTTATTAATGTCTCAGTGCTGTGCAACACATCATTTAAACTCAGATATAGTCATTACCCCATGCTACAGTGCTTGAGATTATTAATATTTCCAACACTATGAGGACACAGGAGATGTGCCACTGATGCAGGCATCTCTAAGCCCTGTGATGGACTAAAAAAGGGATGCCTGGATACAAAGCAAACACTGTTCTGGCCTTTTTAGCAGGCTTTATTTTAGCATTCAGGAAGATTTTTCTGTTGTTCCACCAAGCATGTGGTAATTAAACCGATGGGAAGACTGAGAGCTAATTGATGACAGGGTGGGTTTCCAGAAGTGCTGTGCTAAAGGCAGTAATGTTAGATTTGCTGTTGAGAACTCATGGTTTTAGGCTCTGACATGTGCAGGTTCAATAGAGCAGGGACTGAACAGGACCTGATCCCCACAGACCCAGCAGGGAGGCTCTCAGGGAAGTTCATCCCACAGTTTTCAGGAGATGCCCTGCAGAGCAGAGGGGACAGAACACGTGAAGGGACACACAAACACTGCATGGTCCACATGGAGAAGGCAGATCTGACACCTCCTGAGTGCAGGGGAATTGTCCCACTGTGTATCCTGGACCAGGATTCCTCCCTGGACTCACTCAGGGGAGGCAGGTGCAGGATGTTGGACACAGAACACTGACACGAGCATCACGAGGGTCACAATGAAGTTGGGTGATAATTTTGTACCCCTGTGACAGGTACAGATCTGTGTTATATCCCCCTTCTGTAATGGGGGTCAACACAGTGCTGGAAATGGGAGAGATCCCTGGCAAGAGGGATTTTAGCAGCATGGTTGATTCCTCAGCTTAGAACAGATTTCCAGGTTGCTTTAAGTAGAGGAAAGTGGTTGCAATGATGTTTATAACTCTGCTGGATATTATTTCTAGGCCAGATGAGATAACCAGAGGATTGTGCACTGTGCTGGTGTGTCCCTGCCTGGGTGCTGGGTGTCCCTTCTGTCAGTGTGGCTAAATCCCCTTTTTGTTTCCAGTTTTGCTCTGGGACAGATGAGTCTTGAATATGACAGAGCAGATTTTTATCACCAGCCAACATGAGAACTTTAGTTCAGTGTTTGGCTCATTGAACTCTTCTTTGGTATTACACAATGGTTTTATAATTATTATTGACTGAATTGTCCTTTTCAATACTTAATCCTCTTGTATTTTGCTGACCAAGGCAGAGATTCTTATCGTTGATATCTGCAAGATACCCCTTGAGTTTCCTGTATTCTCTCCTTGCTGCAGAACAAACTTTGATTATGGAAGTTTCATGTATAAAATGAATGAAAGAATAACCTTGCTAGAAAAGGGTAGTGTAGAATGGAGAGATAAGAGAGCCCTGAGACACTGGAATTGGAATTCTGTCACACCATCTTCTGAACCAGCTTCTTTTCTTGCATTTTGCAGAGTTTAGAAAGTAACTGAATATACATTCTCTCTTCTGAGCTTTGAATGTTGTCTTTCCCAATAATTCCTCTTTTACTGATGCATTTTAACAATTAAATTAAACTTCGTAATTGTCATTTTGTATTCCCCCTGCACAGAGGCTGGCAGGACTGTATTCTCAGGTGGCTGATTCTGCCTAATCCCTGTTGTGCTATAGTTGTGAAGTCTGTGGATTTGTTGCTTTCTAGGAGAAAAAAATCACCCTCCTATAATGGTAAAACTTCTTTATTATTATGGCAAATTATTTTTGTTATAGCACAATGATTTTTTTTTATTTGAATGCTGTTTTGTCCTGGGACTGAGCCCTCCTTCTATTGTAAAGGGAAGTGGCACCACTTTCTAAGAACCTCTGAGAGGAACTGCACCAAACACATGTTGACCAGCACAGAGAGGAAAAGCAGCTCCTTAGAACTGGTAGTGGCTATTTTCCATCCCTGTGAGATGAAAACAAAGCAACAGAAAATGAGGGGAAGGCAAGAGCAGTGTCATGGGATAAGCCATACCCTGTGCCATGTTGCCATCCTCGTGCAGGGAAGTTTTGTCTCCCTCATCCTCAGAGAAATTGTTCACCTCTGGCACTGGATCATGTCTGGACCTCTGAGGGTCCTTGGTTAAGGAGAACATTCCAAGAAGTGGGTTTGAACTCAGAGATTCTCATTAAGTTTCTTACTGGTTTTACTTCTCCTTCTGCAAAATAAATTCTTGCCTAATTGTCCACTCACCCAGTGTTTCAGAGAAACCCAGAGTACTTTGACACCTGGCCCCCATTGACTTTGCACCTTAGTTATAATATGGGTTAATCCAGATCATTTCCATGAGCATTGCAAAAGCAATCAGCTCCCCAAATCAGCTGCTTGTACTGCTGTCTGTGTTTATTGACTGGTGACAGCTTCAGAACTGTTATCTGTCATGATTCCTGCAGCTCAGCAGGTAGTAAACATTCTCTTTACTATGGCAAATTGAACAAAATTGGTATGCAAGTCTATTAGCAAAGCTTGTAAACACTTGACTAAACTATGTGGCTCAATTAGCAAAGAATAATGGAGCAATAAGTAAAGTGTGTGCAATTTTATCAACTGTTTTCAGCTCAGTGAAGTCTACAGCATTATCAGGAAAGCATAAAGAGCAATTGTCAGTATATCTCACTGGATCCTTGCACATTACCTTTGACTAAATCAAAAAGGTATGCCAGAAAATCAGAAAAAATTATTAACAGCATCAGCACAAAATGCAGCACAGGTGCATTTGTTTATTACTTAACAAATGTGTGTGACTTGGTTAATTAAGAATATTAAAATGTTAAATCTGAAGTGTGCTATTAAATTATTGAAACAGCAAGGTTGATCACTAACAGACAGTACACAAACAGCTCCTTCATGTATATGTACAACACAATCTTAAAATTATGTAAATATGAGTGCATTTGAAACAGTGCTTTATAATCAGCACATGAAATGGGTGCTGCTAGGAACTTCTCTATTGGATCCAAGCTCAGCTTAGCCTAAGGTTCAGGCAAACATTTGAAGACTAAAATTTTGATTCAGCTGTAGCAAAGCACAGGCAGCTGCCCTCAGCATTTCATTTTCTTCCAGCATTTTCAGTTGCTTTTACACCTGGTTCATTCAATAGCTTCATTTCTTGTTTTTATGCTGTAGATGAAAATGAAATCTGCAGGCAAAAGCCTGTGATATATGTGGCTCTATTCCATCCTGTGCTGATGCAGAATTGCCCTTTAAAGACCTGTGCTGCAGTTCTGTGCTGCATTGTCACAAGTCTGATGTTCTTGGCAGACTGTGCCTGTTGCAATGGAGCTTAGGGGTGTGCCAAGAAAGCCAGGGCAGAAAGGAATGTGTCGAGCACCACGAGTCCTGCAGAGCACTTGGCACCTTGCAGGATGCTGTACCCAGGTCATCTAAAGGAGGGATTCTATTCCTTTTTCCTCCCACCAACAGTAAATCAGTACCTGACTTTCCCCTTTTTTAAAGATCTTGATGCCAGCCCAGCTGTGTGCAGATCTGTGAGCAATCTCTCTAGAAGCATGGATCAAAACAAGGAATGAGGGTGGCACCTGTATTTTCTGCATCCCACAAGGAATATTCAGTGAAAGGCTGTCCTTGGTGCTCAGAGAAGCTGCTTTGACCAGCCTTTCCAGCATTGTGCATGTCTCAGCTGCCACTGTAAGATCAGGAAGAAACACCATCAAAGGGATAGCTCAGGTTTAATCTTTGACCCCTTTGAAAATAAAAATCAGGATCTGGTATAGTGTAGAAATTGTAGGTGTATAAAAACTTCTCAGGATTATTGGAGACTTTTTCAGTATCTGTAGCAGCAAAAAGATACATCGATGGTATCAAGAATTTTGACTTTAGGGAATTTAAAGATCTGCTTCATTAACAGATTATTAGCCATGAGGTAACTTTAGTTTCTCTCCCCACTTTCCTGCCAGCCTTACCTGGCTCAAGAGCTGGAGAGTGTTGCTCCCAATAGGAGCAGTAACATCAGACAATGTTAGCTGGGTCGGGATCTGTATTTTCTGTCCCACTTCTCTCATACCCGTCCCTCCCAGCCCATTTCTCTTTCCAGGAGCATGGAGCTCTCAGGCTGGGCTGGCAAATCACCTTGGCTGTCCAAAGCCTGGCCCAGCAGCCCATATGACTTTAGTCTGAGTTTCAGCTTCCTGAGGGAGCCAAGAAATTCCTGGCATGGCATTCCAGGTGGAAATAAAGCTGAGAAACTGAGAGAGCACAATATTCAGACTTTGTTCACTCACCCTGCACTTGCAGAGAAGCCATTTCCAGTGGTGCCATCAATAAGGAAATCAGGAACACTGTTCCTTGTGCCCTGAAGTGGGGTGAATTTAACTCCTACTCGTTCATCAGCTGAATGCTCAGGTAGAAAATGTTACCTATTTACATGCTCTGTTCCCATTTGCCTGAGCTATATGGAACATTCACACGTGAAGGTTTCAGTTAGCCAAGCTTTTGCTCTGCAAAATCAAGGCTGACTATCCCCAGCCAGGGCAGGGACCTGTCATGCTGCATTAGGTGCCTGTATTTCTTAAGACAAAGAGAACAGGATTCCTTAAGGACAGAATAAAGTGCCAGGCAGACCTCTGGAGCACCATGGATCTTCAGCCTGGGGGGCTTTTTCCATCCTGAAGCCATTAAGTGTGGCATTAACTACAGCATATGAATGGGTTCCACAGATTATAGCCATAGGAGGTACTGGGAACGTGGCCCCTCTTACACTGTCTGCAGAAATGCACTCCTGTTGTGAGGATATATGTTTTCATTACAGAACAATTCCCATAATAACAGCCATTGAATAGGGATGCCTAATGTGGAGTACAGGAGGAAAAAAATAGAGCTACGCTTCAAGTAATAAGTTTTGATTGAATGAATGGCTACTTTATAAACTTTCATTACTATGATTTGGTCTGAGGGAAATAGCAGCCTGTCAGATTTTTTCCAATGGAAAATTTAATCAACAGAAAATGATGCATTAAGAGGATGAAAAGGCTGCTGGCAGCATTCTGCTGGACCTCACAGCTTTTTTCTGCCTTTCTCTGCCTTTAACAACTTGGGGGTTTGGGATCCTGCCCCCTTTTCTTAGGCTGCTGCTGGGATTTTTGTGTTGGGAGCCTTCACAGAGCCAGCATAAACTCTTCAGAACTTTTTTCACGGACCTCATGCAAAATGTGATGTTCAGTCACCCCCAAGACACGGAGACTGGCACTGCAGAGTGAACAGCACTGTCCTTGCTAAACCCTGCTGGACATGAAGCTGTCCAAGGTCAGGTTGGGTTTTTGGCCATGCTGGAGTCTCCAGAGCCTGTTTAGTTCCTTTCTTAGCTCAGTGGTGCTTGGCTGTGCTCAGTCTTTGTTTATGCTGTCTCTATGTAGGACAGAAGTGTTTTTACTGGGAAATTCATCAGCACAGTGTCATTTTCAGTAGAGCTGTGACTTTGAAATAGTAGTGAAACATCATTATAACTGCACAATCTGCTTGTTTCTTCACTACAATTTAAAATTTCCCACAAATAATATATAATGCCAGTCAAATTCTATTTTCTTTATGCAATATTTTGATCAATAGAAGGTTTTTCTCTTGACAAGATATCTGATTGCCAGGTAGTTTTTTAAGGATCACATTTTATCCCTCTGATTCAACAACACTTATGTACCCCTCTCCTCTTTATTCTTTCTCTCCAGAAAAGAAGAAATCACAAAGTTTAACCATATCCTTTATCTTTCTGTTTCCTCTAGTTTGAGCAAAATGGAAAACAGGGAAATATGTTTAAAAAAAAAAAAATTCAAACCAGAGAAAGTCTCTGGTATCCCCTCAACTAAAAGGGACCTTGTAATACACGTGGGTAGAACATATGAATGATATCTATGCTGGTTTTTCATCTTTAATTTTTTCTTAGCAATTCTACTACTTTTATTCTGCCTGCCTTTTCCATCTGTATTTCATCACAGGCTCAGTCATCTTCGTTTAAACTTCTTTCCTATTGATTGTCTTCTTTCCCTCATGTTTTTTCTGCTTGGAAACTCTGATTTTACAGCATTAAAGTTTTTGAAGGAAACCTTCCATATCTGCTCCAATTCTAAATTCTCATAGCAATTTGCTGGTAAATTTATCTTTCATTTAAGTTGCTAAATGGTTTCTTTTCCCTTCTGTTGCACTGTCATTTTTTCCCAATTATCCATCAGTTTCAGTATTTCTGTGCTTTAAAGATGAACAATAACAACTTCAGGCAGTGTGCTGTATTAAATGATTTATTCTGCTCTCCTTATCAGCAGCCTGGTAGTCTACAAACTCAGAAATTTACAGGACATACAAGGAAGACTTGGAAATTTAGACTCAGAGTGCTTTTGATCTTAGAACTATGGATTTAAACACATGAAAACAAGCGGCCATTCAGATAAATTTACCATTTAAGAAGTTTTTTGGACCAAAGTACTGGAGAATCTACAGCTGATTATCACAGCACCCTCCAAAGAGCATCTCAAGAACTTCAGTCTTGCAGGCTCCTCATGGGTTTTGGCCAGATTCAACATGCTATTTCAAATTGCCCTTTATCTAACAGCTTCTCCCATTATTTGAACTACTGATAGTTAGCTTCACCCTGTTCATATTAATCATGGATATGATTAATCTACATT
The DNA here is from genome assembly GCF_052056855.1 of Sturnus vulgaris. Classification (NCBI taxonomy): domain Eukaryota; kingdom Metazoa; phylum Chordata; class Aves; order Passeriformes; family Sturnidae; genus Sturnus; species Sturnus vulgaris. Next base: position 5,068,200 of record NC_142262.1, read on the forward strand.
AATCTAAATTATTAATATACATTAGTAAAACCCCACTGCAGCAAAGCAACACAGTGAAGCACATTATAATTGAAAAGCTACAGTTTAGGGGGCAAGTTTTACCCTGCCAGTGGATGTCACCTAACACATATTGCAGTGGCTGCCAGCACCAATTCAACATTTCATATGTGCCTCTGATGAGACCTGTGTCATCTGAGGATAACTACATGAGCATGCTTGAATTCTGTTTGGCTGCCTGGAATAGCCTGTAACTCAAAATCTTCCTCTTCTCTGGCAAGAAATCCTCATCAAGCAGACAAATCTGTGAAAATCTGGTCTCTGACGTCAAGAAATCCCAGGCTCTGGGTCCCCTTGTCAGCTCACGGGGCAGCTGCAGCTGCTCAGCTGCACTAAAATATTGACAGCACTCATGATGGAGCTGCTCACCTGTTGGGTACCTGACCCTCTCCATCACTGCCCTTCTTTACCTGCCTCTCTGCTTCAAGCAGTGAGTGAGAGGCTGCAGGCTCTCAGCTGGAGCTCAACTCTTCCTGCTCCTCTTGCATATGGATCAGGGAATGGTGCAGCAGCTCTGCCTTCAGCTCTGCATTTTACTCACTTGCATGGAAAAAACAGCACTGTGCTCCAGCTGTACCATTCTATAAAGAAGTCAGGGCTTTTTATTGACTCCCACTTTTCATGGAAATTGCACATAGACCCTAAATAAAATAGTATTTGTTATTAAGATTCAAAACTTTTAACCAGGCCAAATACAGAAAAATCTATGGTTTTCACCTGAATAATTTTGTCTGATTATAGATCTGAGTGAGAGATACAAACTGATTTCTTCATATGTTTTTGATAAGTCCCTGACTAACCTGACTAAGATCTGACCAACCTTTTGAGGGCACCATCCTGGCACTGGTGACAGAGGAATGATATGTTCCAGTGGGACATGTGCAAATTTAGTTCAGACCTCTCCAAGCAGGATGGGAACTAAATGTTTCACATAGCAGAGGAACTTTTTAACCAGTGGCTACCAAGTCTTTCTTCCATTATCTGCTGCATCATCTAAAGAAAAATCCTGGAAAGGTCTCTCTTGTTTTTAATTTTTTTTGAAAAAAACCCAATATTTCCAGGTTCACACTGCTGACAAAGCATCTGTTTTGTTTTCCATTCCCCCTCACAGCCTCAGCACAAGTACTTTTCTGACCAATACATTTATTTTCCAGAGCAGCTTTGACATGCAGAACTAGCTGAAACAGAGCTGTATTTTAGCACCTTCTAGGACACCCCTGTCAAGTTAGGATTTAGGGAGGCTCATGAAATCTGTATGAATGTTGCTAAATTTAAATTGTGCAGAGAGAAAGAACCACATTTCCATGCACCACAGTCGAAGTGTTTACATTAATAAACTAAAGCCATGTGAAAATAGGGTGATGGTCTCAAGAAACACAAACCACAAAACTCTGTGTCTGTCTAGCCAGGCCCAGGGTATTTAACAATCCTCATGTAGTAGTTTAACCTTCTGTATGTTAGGTGAGAAGTTCTGTGCTGCGATTGCAAGATCCTGTCCTGGCTGTAGAGTTTCCTTCACAGAGCTCCACTCACCCTGCTAAATAAAACACCTACAAGGAGAAATAGAAAAGGAAGGAAAGTTGGGGTTATATCCCATATCCACTGGCACTATCAGGCTTCTCATGAGAGGTTTCACACTGGTTTGTTTTTGAGATTGTGCAGTGCTTGAGAAACCTCTGTCACTTAGGACAAATCTCTTCCAGCAGGAATGGCTCATGGTTCTCAATGTCATTTCCATCTATTTTTTGAAGCATAAGATTTAAACCTATCCTTCAAACACTTAGAAAAAACTTCACTGGTATTTGATGAGTGTATCTTTAGGTGCTGGAAGGATTTTTACTGCAGGGTGGCTTTAGGGTCCTTTCCAAAACCAGAACGTGAGGGACTGAGGCAGATGAAGAGATCAATGCAGCTGAACCCAGTGAACCTCCTCTCTGTGAGCTCCTTCCTAAATCCCACCCTGCTTGGAAACTGTGAAGCAGCGAGGGTGTATAATCTCTTTACTGAATTTGATAAAAAACCCATTTGTTTCCGAGTGTCCTTGGTGAGCTGTGTCAGCCGTGCTGTGATTCAGAGCAACTCGGTGTTCGTGTGGACACAGCAGCTGGGACAAAACACATTTTCCTGTGTAGACACAGATGGAGTTGGAAGCCCTCGGAGCTGTGAGTACAGAACAGAAAAGCTGAGCCTGTGCCCAGGCAGGTGGTGTGAGACTGGGCAGAGCAAATCATTCCCCTGGGGCATGACTGCTCCTTTCAGGAGCTGCTGCTGGGGTGAGAGCCCCAACAGCCTCCAGCAAGCTCAGTCCAGCCTTAGATCGCAGATTTCTGTGGGTAGAAATCATCTCTGTTTATCCCAAGTCCTCGTGTGTTGAGTATTAAGGGAAGTGAGAACAAGTTTTACATGATGAAGCTCTGCCAGGGACAAGTGAAGCTCACGGGGCACCTTCCATTTACCACCCCTGGCACAAGTAACACAACTGTAAAACTTATCATAATCCACGTCAAAATTATTCCCATGGCAAAGAAATCTCCATGCACACATGTCCTGAAGTGCACATCAGCTTTTGCTGATGGAACCTTCCCTTAAAAACAAGCCCTTGGAAAGTTTGGTTGGTTTGTTTCAACTTCTGCTTTTTCAAGGAGATTTCTTCCTTCCTGGAAAGCATTGGGTGCTTTTTGGGGGTGTTCCTGTGTGTATCAGCAGCTCCTGAATACAGGACTTTGCCAACCTATGCACTTTCTTGAAATATATGCTCTGACTCTTTCTCACCTCCTACATCAATCTCCTTGGCAACAGAGTGGCACCAAGCCACTCTCTGCTCTTATCCTGGCCTTTTCTTCTTTCAAAGGATTTGGAGTTTCCCCGTTTTTTATCCTTTGTGTGCTCATCCCATTCGTTGGACTCTGGTTTTTGTGTTTGATGATTTATTGATAAATAAAACGTGTCCTGTTTCTTTATACAATCTTGATCCTCAACCAAAACACCCCAAAGCTCAATAAAAACCCAAGCCACCAGGAATAAACACAGAAGATAGGAGCAGACAGTAAGAATGGAGAAGAGAATATTCTAATAATACTTTTTTCCTAAACACTATTTCCTCATGCATTTATATGAGGTTTTCTAGACCCAACTTTGACCATGAGATACAAAGTACTAAATCATTTCTGTTTCAATTAAAAATGGCTGAAACCTCCTTTTCTGTTGGCCTGAATGTAGGCATATGAATATTCAAAAAATATATCTACATTTCTTTCTCTGTTATTTAATTAATGGATGATCAGGGTCATAATCTGTCAGTTATATTCAAATCTTAAAAAAAAAAAAAAAATCACATCTATAGAAACGGTGAAATATCCAAGCTTTAAATGAGCCCCTCTGTGCAAGCTCTGTAATAAACACACCTTCAACATATTCTGACCTCTTCATTTTTCATTGCAAAGATTAATAATAGGTAGCTTAGCAACGATGCTGTATTGTCAGTGCATGCTGGGGACTTGGCAGCATTCAAGGTCGATCTGCAATAAGCTTAGATTGAATGCCATTAACTAGATGCCACTTTGCCTCTGGATTTTATTGCTAAATTTTTATTCCAGGAGGGGGAGAAAATACAGTGCTGACACAGTTAATATTTGGACCATAGCAGAAAGGACTGGATCACTTGCATGACTCATGTGTTGTAAAAGCCCTGTAATAAATTATATTTTAGCCATTTGAAAACTATATCTCTTTGGGGTAATTTCTGCATGGAGTAGTCATTAAACTGCATGCAGTTATGAATGCAGTGGTTTTTGGTTTGATTCACAAGAGTAGGGGTTCCAATGTCAACCCTGAACCTGGGGAATCAGGTACATTTGGTCATCTCTTGGCTGACTCCTCTGGGAGAGCCAGATCCCCAAGGTGATAATTGGTGCCTAAAACAGGGATGATGTAACAGCATCCAAAACTTTTAACTACAAAATCCCTCTTTAGCTACTGCTCAAAAAGAGCCATCAAATAAAATCTGTTTGTGGGGTTCAGGCAGTGATGGGCTTTGGTGAAAAGGGTCAAAAATTAAACTGTTTATAGTTTTTAGACCTGCAGAAGTCTCAAATGAGAGATTAATGCAGTTATTTTATTCTCATGGCTACAGGAGGGACAACCAGTAAGAACATCCATCCATGGTCTTCCCCTTCACAGTATTTGATTAATGCAGCAGTGAACTTCCATTGCCTTTTGAGGGCAGAGGAACCTCACCCAAAATTTGATCAGTTAAGGCTGAAAAATGAATAAATTTGGGAAAGTGATATGGATTGAACCTTTAAGGGTTGCCAGTCAAAGTTTTGAACCTGCTGTGCCCAATCAGACAGGCAGAGCTCTGTAATTCCAGGGTAGCTTTCAGAGTACCAAATAACACAAGACAAAGGGCTGGAAATTTCTTCCTGAAGCTTTAAAATGCTGTAACATTTAACATCTGTCCCTTGGCTCATCCCTGCCCAGTGATAGCATGAGCTCAATAATTCCCTACGATTTTGGAAGAGCTGCAATTGCTCATTCATTTTTTACTGCTCCATAGGCCTAGACATGCCTGTGTCTGCCCCAGCATTTCCCTTTCCCCTGATCCCTGCTTTTGCAGGTTTTCATGGGACAATCTGACTCAATACCAGGGTCAGACTTGGATGGGGAGAACAACAAACCTGTTCTGGAGCAGGTTTTTAAACTGTCACACATGAAGTAGGTGGCCCATGATCCTTGAGATAACAAGTGTTGGCTGATTTCCTTAAACTAACTCAGTTTTCCCCTGTAATTACCATGTTTCTAGTGTAGGGAATCAATTACTAGCAGAAAAAAATGAAGCATTATGACAATAAAAAAAGAGAGAAAGTCATATCAATGCTTCATTTATTGTTCCTGCTACCACATGGTTAATGGCATGATTGATTTTTTTCTTTCTCTTGAAAATGTTTATACTCAGTAAAATGTCATTTCTTGCTCTTGAGATTAGAGAAAATGCAATTATAAATCCAGATCTGATGCATAATTTTCTAATACAGTCAACTTTTCCCACTGTTCCCATACTACAGCCATCTCTAATTTATTTCTTATTAGGCTCTGGCATCACTAGTTAGGAGTAAAGCATTCAGAAGTAAATCAACAGACCTGAGAAGAATTTTTAACAATTATTCTTTTAAAATACACCAAAAGTTAAATTATTCAGTCATATAGGACTTTTTTGCTTTAATTTCTGTTTCAGCATTTTTTAAAAATTCAACTGCCCTCTCTTTTTTATTCACATCCATTAATCTGTACCCTGGGTAGTCTGTCCCAAGTGCATTTACCATAAATTGGTTTTCTGAAATCGTTATCACCAAAGAAAATCAAATCAAAGTTTATTCCAGCTACTCATGTTATATTTCATATTGTATATTCCCTGGAGACCAGATTATGAGCTTTGAAGTCTCTCTCTTGAGAAGGAATAGCTTTTCCTGGTTGGCACTCCATCTTGCTTTGCTGGTTTGGAGTCAGGCACATAATAGCAGCTCTTCACTCTCTCTGTGGTGTTTGATATTTTATGGACAGGAGGAAAAAAATCCAAAACTATCAACATGCAAACTGCAGCCTGCTCTGCTTAGCCTGCAGGTTCAGCAGTCCCTGCTGGGAACCCAGAACTGCCTTTGGCCCCGTTCAGTGATGCTTTGTGTCACCATCATCCAGCCAACCTAAAAATGCCCATTGTGGCCACTGCAGGCCACAGCACAACTGGGCCAGCCAGGGACTTTGTGGTGTAAATACAGAGGGAAGGGAATGATGGAGCTGCCTCAGAACAAAGAACTTTTAATGCAGAAATAACAAACACAGAAACCACATGGTGCAAGGGACAACTTGCAAAGACCCCAAAACCCAGAAAGCACAGAGGGGTGTGGGTGGGGGGCACAGGGTCCAGTCAATAACCAGGATAAGGAACAGAACCATCAATGTGGCTGGCCTTTAGCCAACCATACATTGAAGCCAAGAACAGCACCTGATTTGTAACACACTGATTAACATTAATTCCCAAGAGCAAGTCTCTGTTCTCTCTCCATGGTGGTCAGGATGTCCTCTCTCCCAGCTGGGTGTCTCCCAGGGGTTGGAGCTGAAGCTTTCTCCATCTGCAGGTGAAGCCAAGCTCCCTGCCCACCTCAATTCCCATAAAATGCAAAATAATGCTCTGAATTTAATTCCTTGTCTCCAGTCCTGGGGAATTGTCCCTGCTGAGTTTATGCAGATTGTTGTGCTGATGTGTTTGTCACCTCACCACACTTTGCCCTGGTAAAATTCCTGTGGTGCTTTTTTCCCACTTGGAATTTCGTTCACTTTTAGTGGAGTGGGGCCCCTTATTCTCTAAAGGGAATTCCCTGGTGCCCTGAGGCTCCTGCACAGAGAGACTTCTACTTGTTAATTATTCTAATTATTAAATGAGAGGATTTATAAACAATTATTAATTTTTATTTACTCCTCTCACAAATGCCACTTGATTTGTTCCATTTAATTGTATCTAACAGAGCTCTCTGTGATTTGATAGTGTATTTTTACTTGTGAAACCTAAGGCTCATTATATTCATTAATAAGTGAAAATATGTGATAAAAACTTGAATTAATGTACTTTTCTCTTTTGTGATTGCATTTTGCACCTCTCCAAAAGAATATATTCAACATGCCTTGCTCATTTTTGCTTTTGCTTTAATCCCTTGCACCATAATTCCTTATTAAAATACTGAATTAGAGAGTTAATGAGGATACACAGGGCCTTACACCTTTAGGTCTCTTCTCCTCTTGTGCAGATTGAGAGTGCTGAAGGAGGCTGCCCCTGTAAAGAATATTTAGTGCCCCTTTTCCTATGAATTCTGTTGGATTATCTGCCTTGTCTATGGCAGGTAGGAAGTGCTTTCCCCTCAGAACTCAGGAGGTCACATCACTTATATTTTATTATCCAAATCAACAAATCAGTGAATAACCTGTACTGGAATTTTGGTGCCAGTCAAAGAAAATGTTGGAAACAACATCAACAACAATGATAAAAACAATAATATCAACAACATAACAAAAATTAAAATTAAACCAATGCAGTGATCTATGAAATCACTGATGGCGATAGAAAAGTATTAAAAAACAGAATAAATAGGCAGTTAACTTTATAATGACATAAACTGTTCTGCATTATTTGTACATTACTTTTCCCAGTGTGTTGTGAAAGCAACAGCAAGCTAATAGTGATGCATAATATGGAAATAACCCATTGCCAAATGAACATCTGCTTTCAATTAAACAGGTGTATCACAAATTCAGCATATTCATAAGCTTAATTACGGATTGTTTTTAGTGGGAAGTAGAGAGATACTCTAATAATTAAACATAGCTGAAGATTATTGTACTCTTTCTTTATAAACTTTGCTTGTTTAAAATAATTTAACAGCTCTCAAATTGATCGTGTTGAGGAGTACATCCATAATTCTAACAAAATTTGGCAGTGGAAATAGTTTATCTTTAAGATGCACGTTATTTACTATTTTGAGGTTTTTGATTATTGACTTCAGGTCAATCATGCTGCCAGTGCTTTGCTATAGGCAACATCAAAAGCTTTCCTCTCAGAAGGTGGTGAGTTATTTCCCTTCTCAAACACTGAATATTGAGTGTCAAAAGTTCAGCCTCCACAAATGGAGACACCTGACACTGGAATTCCTATTAGCAAACATTGACCTTTTTCTCCTGTGTCTCCCTAAAGGCATTTGATTGAAGAATTCCTACATGAGATAGATATTGACCAGGGATTATAGACTAAAATGTCAGAAGTGCCTGAAAAATTTATTGCCAAGTGAGTCTTGGTTTTGATGAGCCAACTTGAGACAACCAAGGAGTCATCACTGCCCAAAAGAACAATGGGTTCTGGCAGGGTCTGGGGCAGCATCTGCAAGCTGATAAAAGATTTACAGAGAAGCAAAGCCAGGCCAACAAATAAGAAAATAGGTAATGTTACAAGCAGTTGGTCTATATGTAAAGTTAGAAAAAAATAAAAGAGTATTAACCCCAGTCATGTTACCTTCTAGTAGAGATTTGTCCAAGTGGCAGCAATCTCCTGCAGAGCAGGTTTGGCCCAGCCCAGCATCTGTGAGGGTCTTCCTTGCTCACTTTTGGACAACTTCTGCATGAAACACTGAAATAAGTAGTGGGCTAGTCAGCTTTTTCTCTCATTAAAAAAAAAAAAAAAAAAGGTGTGTGAGGTGTCTCTTAACCAGTTTGGAGAGCCAGATTCAGTCAGAATGTGAAACAAGAAGTAAACATGTGTTGCTGTTTCATGAAATCATGGTGGCTTTCCTTGACTTGCCTGTACTTGGGGAGGAATAAACCCCACATTTTTGATGTGGTGTTATTTCATATTTTCCTCCTCTGCTGCCACTAGTTTAATTGACCCCCTACTTCCCTGCTGCTCACAGACAGCACACTTGTGTCTGCTCCTCTGTGGTTTATGCCCCAGCCCTCATTTTCAGCTGCATAAATTGGCTGACTCGAAAACTGCTGATACAGACCTGTCATGATGTTTTCCTCAGCTTTGTAAATTATGTTTTCCAGGTGAAGGACAGTGCTAATGAACATTCTGTATGTGCCTGCTTCACTTCAGGCTGTGTCGTCTGAGAAATGGGAAAAGTCAAAGTGAACTTCATACAGTTGAACACAAGCAGGGTGAAAGATAAAAACAACAGCTGAGAACCTCTTCAGTATGAATGGAAAAAAAGATTAGATTCCCCTCACAGACCAGCACCCAAATATTTTTGCTTGTATCACATCCAAGGGGTGAGCAGAGAAATTTCTGTCTTTAGTTTTCAAATTAAATGAGCTTTAATATCAGCTTCTCCAGCTACTCCTGCTGTGGGGTCATGGGCACAGCTCAGGAGGTTCAGAGCACTGAGCCAGGCAGCAACTGAGTTGAGTAGTGAAAACTGTACAAAACTCTTTCTTATCCCTGCACATTAATGTGGGAAGAACCAGATTAACTAATTTATTTCTAAACCTCTCTGCTTCCTCTAGTGGTTTTCCCTCCTTCTCCCACTTTTCTGTGACATATCCATGTAGCATCTCTTTATGTTAGTCCAGACTAACACAGTGGAAGGCAAATAGGTTTTTTTCCCCCTCCTTCTTTCCCAGCACACCGGACTTAACTCAAGCAGGAGTAAAAATAAAGAGCAAGTGCGTGAAATGCTGCCCTTGTTCATGTAAGTCTGAGATAGTAAACAGAATAGATTGAAAATGGAGTTTTCATTCCATAGGCATATCCTTTTAATTTAGAAACCACACCAAATGTAAAAGGGTTGAGGGAAGCAGAGTTTAAATTTAACGAGATGTTTTAATTTCATAGTTTCAAATTTTGTTTCACTTCAGTGACTTCAGTGTTTCTGTTGGATGGTGCAGCACAGCTGAGACAATGGAAATGAAATGTTGTGATAATGCCACTGAAACTGCAGGAAAAACAAAAAATTCTCCAACAACATTTTTAGTGTTAGAGAATGAAGGCACTACTTTATTCTGGCCAGGATGTTTTTCTGGCCAGGATGTGCAACAGAAATAATTTCATCCACATATTGCAGGTTGTGCAGAGAAAATCATTCCATGACTTTTCACACATTTTATACAGTCAAAACCCATAGAAATTCATTGGTTCAATGTTCATTGGTTCCAAGTCGTGCAGTTCCTAGTATTTGGTTTTCTATTGGATATGGATTTCTTTGCCTTTGATGTTAATTATTATCATTTTTATCTCTTTTTTTCCCCAGACCAGGTGTGATTCCAGGGGTGATGTTTGGCGTTAATGGTCATTAATTGTCATTAATGGTTCTTATCTTTTGTGGCTCTTCTGTACTACTCCCAGTCTGTTGAGATGTTCAGCTCATCAGATCTCGACTGGTGGAAGATCCCATAAAAAAATACTTCAATAATACTTCAATTCCTTTCCCTGGAGCAAAAGCAAACAAAACTGAATAAAGTTACAAAAAGCATTTTAAACTTCTGTTTCATTTTCCACAATAACTTTCCACACAGAAGATTGAGTAATCTGATCTGTTATCATGTGTTCTGATTTTTGTACATCAGTTTTATTTGGTGGAGCAAGGATCTGTAGGAAAGCTTTCAAGCAATTCCCCTGTGTTCACCCCAAAAAATGACATAGATTGTATTTCAGACAAACCTGCAGCCAGAATAACCCAGCTGAGTTACTGTACAAACTGCAGAGCTGCTTCAGACTTCCACAAGCACATGGAAATCTATCCAATAAATCCATTAACAATTTTCTTCTTCTCTATCCTTTCACCACCATGACACCTTCAGTGGACATACAAATTACTGGGTTCATGCAGTTAATAATTACCTTTTAAATACTCAGCTGGCACTTGCAACAGCCAAATTTAGCTGGTTTATTATCATGCTAAAAATAACCATAGGTATTTTGTCTATTATTCTGGTTTCTTGTCACAAAGGCTCTGACTGAACACTGTTTCAAACTATTATCAGCTACTCCAAAGGTCTGTGTTCCCTGTCACTACCCCACAGAGAGCACAGATTATTTAGGTTTGGAGTTGATGTTAGAAGTCACTGGTGAATGAGATTCAAGTCAAGTTGGAAAGTATTCATTTTTAATGTCTTTAAAAAAGAACTAATCAAATTGTAAATACGTGAAGTAGTATTTGCTGAATTGACTTTTTTCCTCCTATTGATCCATAGCCAATTTATAAGGTGCTTTGAAGTAGAATAACTTGAAAAAAATGAGTTGTTTTAGGAACATTTGGAACATCTCCTATCAAAGAGATGCAGCTTTTGCATCTCTTAGCAGCAGCATTTGGGCTCATTGGGAAACCCCCCTGTTTGTCCAATATTGTGGTGAAAACTTTATATAATGCAGGTGAGTGATCTTATCCTTGTGTCTTTAGTTCAGCAGAACTAAGTGAACTAAGAACTAAGCAGAACTAAACTCTTCTGATCGGGTTTTACAAGGCTTTTATTTCTTCCTCCTGTCACCAGTAATCTATATTTTAAAGAGAGAGTTGTGTTTTAATTTCTATTTTTATTTTCACAGCAGAACAAGTGTTCATCATACTTCATACAATGAACACAAGACTAAACCTGGTCTCACTTTCACAGCTCTCAATTTGGATCAACTTCAAGGGAACTGGTCCAGACTGGAATATTTTTAGTGGGAGCAGGAAAACTTGATTCAGAATGGGTTTGATTCTGATTTCAGATGTGGTTGTTGACACCACAGCTCTTACTTGATTCAAAACCTTGGGTTAAGTGCATTAGCTGTGTGGCCCCATACTTTTCAGGTGGAAATTACTGCAGGACTATTTAAATAAAGTCTTAATCAGGTGCCATACAAACTCCTGATTTAGGTTTTTAAATAACAAACGTGAAGTTAAAACCAGCAGAGCATAAGAAATTCCCAGAGTGGTGAATACAGAATCATTAATCTGAACCACTCTGAGTTTCTGCTCTGAATGTTTTAGTAGAGTGCTTAATTAAATTGTGATCCTACTCTTACAAAAGTGTCTGCTTTGAGCATACATTCATTTTTTGCTAATCAGAGATGCTATGCAATAGAACTCATAGAAACAAGTTGTCATTTAGTATTTGAATAAAAGAATTTCATGGAAAAGATTTGTTTTCTCTTAAGTAGCAATCACTGCAACAAGAGATCAGCAAGAACATCAGTATGGAGGTCGGAATCATGGCAAATCTCCCAGAACTGTGTGGACCAGGATGAGGACAGGGCTGGGCATGGTTCCTCCACATCCCTGTTTGTAGAGATGCAAAGCACAATTAACTGTGATTCAGTGGAGTGATGTCAGTGGAAAAGCAAAGTAAAGCAAGTCAGAATCAGAACAGAGTTTTTTCGTGTTTCTTTGCTATTTAGCAGCCGGGTTAGCTGCTGTTCCCAACCCATTTTGCACAAGAAGCCATCACAGCCATGCACGAGCTCGATGCTGGAGAGACCCACAGCAGTGCTTTGCATCTTGGCCAGGATCTTCCACATTTGCAGTGCGGGGTATCCATAGGTGAAACTCAACCTCAGTTTCCTCCACTGCTGAGGGAACATCTCCTAGTCCCTCCCTCAGGGGCTGGGGTCAGTTCTTTAGCTGCAGTTGTCTCTGTAACCACACCGGTGAGGAGCAGGAGAGCTCCCAGGAGCCCAGGTTCTGGAGGCAGGTAGAGCAGGTAGCACACATTCAGGTGGCAAAGCTGCTGCTCCTCTTCAGGTTGTGAACAGCTTTGCCTAAGACATCACCTGGAGCAGAGCTGGGATTCTGTGGAGCTCCTTAGTCACCTAAAGGCATTAGATATTAATGATCTTTTATAAATATGCATGGAATGGGGATGAACAACCTGTAAATTAATGAACGGCCTCTGTGCTGGGCTCTGCTAAGAGTTCTCCTTTCTGCTGCTCTTTTCCAGACTCTTCCATACATTTCCTAGTCTGGAAGTGCCCAGCTCCTGTTAATCACTGGGATGAAGGGTGCTACTGATTTTTGACAAAGGTGGCATTTACCCCAGCTACAAGACACAGCAAGACTCAAAATGAAAACTTCCTGCAGATTCAAAACATTTTCTGTGTCCTGCCAGAGATCTAACAAGTGCTCAAAAGGGGTCAAACCCTGTAACAGGAGGCTGAGGGAGAGTATGAAATCTCCATTCTTGAAAATATGCAAAACCCAGCATGACCCTGAGCATCCTACCACAGCTGACCCTGCTCCAAGCAAGAACTATTTGGTCTCCAGAGCTCCCTTTCAACCCCACTAATCTTATCAAATGATGCCTTGGGTTTTAGCTTTTATATTTTTTAGATTCTCTGCTGATTGGTGTGTGACTCTGAAACTTCATGTTAGGTGTTAGTGAGTTCTCTTCACAGGGTAGTGAATAAACAATCCTTTCCTAGCTAGAGAATCAAAGACAACCAGTACCCAAAAAGCAGAAATGGTGAGGGAAAGGGGGCAAGCCAGGGGGCTGAGATTTCATAACCTGGAGCTGTGGTTGGACAATTAACCCCAATGTGTAGATGAAACAAAATTTATAAAAATGTAAAAACTCATGACTGGGATCCATCTTGGATTAGATTTGGGTGTAGCCCCAGCCAGGCTCTTGCACTGCCCAAGGTGGATCCTTTCAATAAATTCCTATTTTATCCCTTTTGCCCTGCCTAGTCTCTGTTCCAGGTCAGCCTTTCTAGGCATCAGTTCGATATTTAGTAAGATTCTAAAACTTGTGAGTCATGAATTATGTCAGGGAATTGAGTAATATATTCTTCAATTCAGGTGGGACCTTTAATCCACACTATTCTCAAGGTGCCTTATACACAATAGAAAATATGAAACACTTCATTAGCTTTTGAAATGCACCCAATTCTGGGGTGAAATGTAGAACAGTTTAGTAGTTACCAACAAACAAAAAAAACAACAGAAGCCAAAGAATGCCATATGCAGCTGAAACTACTGGGGGAATTATGCAGGAAGAATTTAATTATCCATGCTGGATTCTGGCCAGAGCTAAAAGTAATCAGAAAGTCAGTGAAAGACTAGATCAAATTGATCTCATTACTCTTGCATTACTTGGATCTATTTCTAAATGGAAAACTGTTTCCTGAGCCTCCCAGACTGATACTGTTCACACCTAGGAGTGTTCAAAAAGATCATTTCACCACCAGTTAAAACCATGGGGAGATAATAACAAAAGCAGAGTCCCAGGCTAGGCTGTGATAGACTGGGATTTGAGTCTCCTGCTCCTGAGGGCAGCAGAATTTTGGCTTCACTGAAGCTGTCTCTCCTGAGATTTGGAATTAAAATGAATAGCACCAGGTAAGCCACTTAATAAATATTATTCACTGCTTTCTGTAGAGCACCAGAATTTTGCATGCAATGAACACATATGAGCAAACCAAAGGCTGATCCTAAGATAAAATCCAGTTTCTCTTGGTAGGCAAAAACTACAAACATCAACTACTGTGAGGAAAGTAAATGGAAAGTATTGTCAGGGAGAAAGAAACCAAATTTAGGTGCAATTATGTATACTCTCCAAAAGTTAGGAACAGTTTGGAAACCAGTTCAAAAATTAAAAAGATAAGAGAATGATGAGCAGGTTACTGAAAACGTAAGAGAAAAAAACCTGTGTGAAACATGGGCAGTGTTCAGAAAAGTGAATAAGGATTTCCAATATGAGTGACAGCAAAGGGTGGTGGGGAGGAAGAGAACAGCAGCTGCACAAAATCTTTGGAGATTCTGCTTTGGTTGTCAGCTTTGTTCCAGAGTTTATGTCCTCTAGAAAACACATAAGCAATATTCAAGGAATATTTTTCTTCAAATTAATTTTCCCCCTTTTCACAAAAATAACATTAAACATATTCATTAGAGAACATCTCAACCCTCCAAGGCCGAACCCACTTTCAGGCAGAGCTGATTTTTTACCCATTATCAGGCTTCCAGCAATGAATAGTGTGTTATTTCAGCAGTGAAGCCTTGTACCTGACAAACAGCCAGCATTGTGCTACAGGGGGAGAGAATAAATGGAAAACAGAAAGATTTGGGTAAGGAAAGGTGAGAGAAAACATAAATAGTGATCTGTTCCTTAAGTATCAATAATACATCAGTTCTGAAGCAGCATTAGGAAGGCAGAAAATTTTGGTGCTGGATTCTTCTTTTATACTACATCTTTCCATCCATATTAGTGTAGAGTTTTTCAATAAACAGAAACATAAATCTCTGATGGCAAAAGCCAAGAGGAGCACACACCTCCCTGTCTCCCACAATGAAAGCTTTCACAAAGAGCAGGGTTTCAGGGATTCTGCACTAAAGCCCTGAGAGTGGGGTTTTGAAGGATAAAAATGCAACTTCACATCTTGCCAGCACCTGCAAAGGACCTACCACTTGTTTGTGAAAAACCAAAAAGGGACAAAGAGCAGAATCTGATCCATCTTCTGGCCTGACACAGGGCACTCACAGCTCTGTGAGCACCCTGAGGATGACCACTCAAAGGGAACACAGTCCTGATGTTCCTTAGGGAGCTGGAAGGGCTCTGTTACTACACAGGAATTTTACCCCTGAGACATTCCCACATTTTAAGCAAGTATTACTCACCTTTCTCAAACAGCTCCATGAAAACAGAAATTACTATTTGGATTAATTATGCCAATGATTAATTATCCCCACTGTTGAAAAGCTGGCCTTTTATTTCCAATTTGAAGGCTTTTAGCTCTCGTTTTCAGAGACTGGCTCATGTCTATGGAATTTATCCAGGAATGGGCTGCCTGGGGAGGTGTCACCGCCCCTGGAGGTGTTTAAGGACAGACTGGATGTGGCACTCAGTGCCACGGTCTGATTGACAGGGTGGTGTTGGGTCACACGTTGGACTGGATGATCTCAAGGAACTTTTCCAGCCTCGTTCATTCTGTGGTTCTGTGAATGGGACACAAGTTCCCACTACTGTGGCTTCCCATCCTGAACTGGTGTGGTCCCAGTATGGCCACGGGCTCACCCACCAGCCCAGGAGCTGGTTCTGTGCAGTCCCAGCAGCACCCATCCTCTTTTTCCCTCTTTATTGTACTGTGCCCATTTCCCCCCCTGGAAACATTGATTTATCTCTGTGCATGTGTGTGTTTTTATCCACGTGTGCTCTGCTTGTTGTCCATCCCAGGCAAATCTTTATTCTCTGAGCATCCCAAAAAACATGTTCCACTTAGAGTCCTAATTTCTAATGGGGTGTTGCAAAATCGCTGCAGTTAATGGAGTCACCACAAAGCCCAGACAAATCAGGGCTCTGCTGGGTGTTGGCAATTGTCTCATTAAGCACAAGCATTTATCAACTGCAGATTTATGTAGAGGGGAAAAAAAATAAAAATCAACAAGCTGTCTCTATTTTTCTAAGAATAGAGAAATGCAGAAGACAAAGAATAAAACTAAAACATGTGAAATTAAAAATAAATAAAATAATATTAAAAAATCAATCTTTCTTCCTTTTTGCCATTTCACTTATTGATTCCAGCTTCCCCACTAAAATAACACAGCAGTAGGGTTGTTAGAAAAAAACATAGGTGGATTAAATAAAATTTCATTTTAAAAGATTCAGGTGATAAAGCTGATTAGATAAACAAGACAGATAAATCAATAGAGAGATGAATAAGTCAGATACCAGATTTACTGTCTGGGGATCCACTGAGCTCCTTCTATTAGAATCTGAATGTGCCTTGGAGATTTCTCAGAAGCTGCCATAACTAACAAAATTCCCCCAAAATTATTTACCATCACTGCTGGATCCCAATCCAGAGGCACCTACTTTAATGTTACCCTTGGAAGGAACATGCTCCACTACAGAAATCATGCTTACAAACACACCTCACCTCTGCAACTGCAGGCCAGAGAAGATTCTGTGAGGAAATAAATATTCCTTTATGTTGAATCAGAAATATATATCAGATCTCTTGCTCCAGCTACAGGTCATTAAATTGGCTTTATTACCCCTTCCTCTCAATCTTCCTGAGTTATTTATCAGGATGAGTTTATTCTCTGGTGAAACACTGCCAGCTTGGTCATGCCCCAGCCTTCCCCCCAGCCCCCAGAATCTGCCCAAGTGCTGTTTGACCAGGGTATCAGTGGGTTCCTTTCCTTCTGGGGCAGCCCCTGAGGCACAAGCTGCAATGTGGGGAGCTCTGAACACACCCCAGGCTGCTCCATGGGTAGAACTGGTGACTCTTCCCCAGCGAGAGAACGTAAAATCCACTTAAATTCTCCTTTTCTGGGTCACATGAAAAATGAGTTGCCCAGCTGCAAGGATTGGATTACAGCCAGCACACTCACTGTGTGGGCTGTGTGAAGATTTATGATGTCCTTTAACTAATAATTTTCTAGCTGTTAAGTTCTTGAGATTTGTAAATAATGTGGCAGATAAGTGCACTGCAATCACTCAGCATCTGCACTGAGTTTTGAAACAAGGTTATCTGCTTTTAGAAGAGAGGAGGAGGAGGATGTCTGCACACCCCTCCCGGGGAGAATGAAGTACATTCTGTGTCAGTAAGGAAAAGAAACACCTCCTAAATGGAGGGAGGAAAGAAACACTCCAATCAAATGGTGTTTGGGTGGATGGGTTAATTTTCCAAAGGCACTGTGGACCACTAATGGGACAGCTCTGTTCCTCTGGGGGACACCTGTAGCTCAAAAGGGTCCCCTTTTGTCATCCACTTGTTGGAGAACATTGCCTGCAGAGCCCACACTCTTGGAAATGGTTTGCAAAGGTGAAACCAAATGACTGATGATGGTTTTCCTACAAAAGTTCTGTGCCATCACTGTGAAGAACAGTCTGCTCATGTTCCAGACATCATCTCCAAGGGATGCCTTAATTCCTGCATTATGGCTTTGGTCCATGGCCCTCCAGGACAGCCTGCCCTGCTGAATCCTGGGACATCTCATCAAATCTCAGTTTGTTTCCACTCGACTTTGTGGTCTACACAAATACATAATTATATATATAATATATATATAAAATACAGAATGCAGCACCATCAGTTTCTGCTGCATCCAAACCAAACCAACACTCTAAAGCACATTAGCACTAATGCAGTGTGTTACCCACCTTGAGTCCCAAGTCTATTTTTAAGAATGATTTATGAACAAAAATTGACACGCATAATTAACCTAATTTGAGTATTCTGTGGTAAATGTTATTATAGAACTCTGGTCTAAATTAAACAAAATTAAATCCTGATAAAAATTTACTATCCTGCAGTCCCCCAATGAGCCAGTGCTTTAACAGAAGATATCATGTAAAAACCATTAGTTTAAAACTGAATGAATCTCATTCTTGCACTATTAATTTTAGTCCTTTAGTTTCATGCTTCAGGTTTTTGCAGATTATGCTTAATTAACTTTTTATAATGGTATTTAAATTAGCTGTTAGATATGTGATAAGAATATCTTGACAGATACGTTTCTAATTTGACCTGTAGGATTTAATTTCAGAAAGTTGCCCTTAGTTTGATGTCTTTGCATCCCTTCTTCCTTGTCCTGGCTTCCTCTGTGCCAAACACTTTCCTCTCATGCCTTTAATATCCTGGGAAAGCAGATAGCAACAAATTTTCAGCTCCAATCATGACAACACATATTTATTTGTATTTTAAGTGGCATTAGAAGAAATTTATCCTAAGGCACTTAAAAAAATCACTGTGTTAAATGTATATCTGGGCTGAGCACAAAATCACCCTGTTCTGAGCAGAGAATGCCCCCTTTTTGTGCCTTTCTTTTTCCTGCAGAGCAGCAAGCTCAGGAGCACTCAGGGAGATAAATGTAAATGTAAATAGAGATGGGCAGGTGGGAGATGTGGTGGCTGGAGCTGCTTGGGGCACAGTGATCATGATATTATAGAATTCTCAATATTTGGTGAAAGATTGAAATTTGAGGAACATCAATAAAACTTTTACACTGGATTTCTGGAGGAGAGATTTTGGCTTATTTAGAAGAACTTGTTCCAAGAGTTCCTTGGGAAAGAGCCCTTAAAAACAAAGGAGTCCAGGAAAGGTGGGAATGCTTCAAAACAGAGATCTTGAGCAGACTGTCCTGTGTGCTGAAAGATGAGTCAATGACAGCCAATGACTTTCACTTTCAAATTCTCTTCATAATTTGCTGCAACACTAAAAAGATTGGGAGACTTGTAGGAAACACCAAGAGAAAAGAATTGTTTTTGTGTTTTGGAGATACACAGTCAAGCTCTATTCTATTTGCACTGCTGTAAATTTATCATGGGTCCATTCAGCCCAGCAGTCCCAGGATTGTGTGAGCTCCAATTCTAGAGCCTGGCACAGTCCCTGCCAAGCCAGATATTTGCAGTTCCTGATTTATTGTGATGAAACATCTCTGTGCTCAGTCCATCAATCATCATTCTTGTGAGATGCAGGAGGTAAACTGAATCATGGTCATTGTCCCAGACATTTCCACGTTTTTGGGTGATCTATCTTATCTTCATCCTCCTCCAAGAACTTCAAAAGTATATACAATGAAGAAAAAAAATGCAAAATTCTTTAAAAAATTTTTTTTTACTCCCCTTACGAGACTAATAGAAGTTTCTAAATGGTTCTATTCATCTAATTTGTAAAATTAATTATCCCACCCAGAAAATTCCTGCTATAAAATTTGTGACTAAGAAAAAAAAAAATTCTTAGAAATCTTCCCCAGACTCAAATATTTTAGATGAAACACCTGCAGCCATCTGTGTTCATCTCTAGTTTTAAACTTCTTAGAGTTTACTCAGCATAATAATCAGAGGTGAATTAAGGTTATCACAATCTAAAAAGACCTCTGGTGCTGGAGGATGTTGATACCTGAGAGGAGAGGGGGGAAATATCTATTCTCTACTGTTCTAATGAAACAGAAAAAACAGGGTAATCAATTTTTTTCTGTTTCCAGATTACAGATGGGAAATAAAAACTACTTCAATTTATGGCCATTCTCAGGATATTTCAGCTAAATTAACAGCATTTAAAATATATGTATGAAATATTAGATGGATGAAGTCTTGAATCTGAGAAGTCATTAAGTCCTCATTTGGCTTAACTTATAAAGACTGTTCAATAATTAGTAGAATTTTTTATATTCAAGAGGCAAGGATAAAACATTGATGATTCAAAAATGGCCACAGAAAACAGACTATAACTGTTAAAACTGTAAAATATTTATAACTGTAAACTGTTATAACTATAAAATAACCAAGGCAAATAAAAATCTATATAGATTTTATGTGAAAGGTAATATTTCATTTATAGATTTACATCATGTCACATTGATGATTCCTAAAGTGTTCAGTAGCAAATGGGAATTATCCACAGTGATTTCAAAATGCTCAGATTAATAGTTGTTAAATTAGATGGGTTTATTAGGACAAAAGTCATAAAATGTGCTGACAGTAAAATGCAGAAATAATGATTAAAAAAAAAAATGTAAAATTCACAAGACATCTACTGCTGAGATGAAATAAAGTTGATTTTGCAGGAGAATTTGCAGGAGCTCCTGAGCACGTGGAAAGTGTGTTCAGGAAAGCAGAGGCAGAAATTTGTTCCTGCACAGGGAAATCATTTGCTCCTTCCCAGGCTGAAAATGAGAGCATCCCATTTGAGAACAGCACCCGAGCTTCAAAAAACCCTCCACACCCTTCAGGGAGGTGTGACATTTGATAACACAACAATACAGAACAATACATTAATTTTTTTAACATTTTGTGATAATGTCTAGACTCCTACTCTCAATCTCCTGTTCCAAAGTTCAGCCTGGCTCAGCTCTCCTCTTCCTCAGGTTCATCCCTTCCTGATCATTCAGGAAATATCCAGATTTTGCCTTCCTTTCAGTCATATAATTAAATACATTTTTTTAATTCAACAGCTGCACTGGCAGTGAATTGCACAAGGTGCAGCTTTTTCCTACTCACATAAGAGCAGATTTTAAAGGACAAAAAGGGATAAACAGGACAATTTTCTGTGCTGCCTTCCCAAAAGCCAGGCTGGTGTCAGTCACACAGCAAAGCCAGCAAGGACATAACCCATTGAAAACTCAAAGAGAATCAACATAAAATAATAGGGGGGATGGAGGAACAGCTCATATACACATGGAAGCTAAAAAAGACCACGTGAAACCTGAGATTCCCCAATACTGAGTGGCAGAAGGGCACAGCTTGCCTGCTCACTGAGAATTTCTGGCCAGCACAGCAAAGGCAGAACTCCTCCTTTTTCCTCTCCCCCACTGTATTTTTCTCCCTTTTTCATCTCTGTTCCCTCTGAGCACTCCCCACTCCATGGGCAGCCCACATTTAGTGCAGGGAACAGACCAGCCACTCTCCCAGGTAAAGGAATTAGCTCCCCTGTCCCTCACTGCCACCACAGGAACTCCAGCTTTTCCTGAGGGAGCAAACACCCTGCCTATAAACCCATTCTTATCAAACAACGAGAGCCTGGCTCTGCTTATTTGGGTTAATTACCACAGCTTCTGACAAAGGAAGGTGCCTTCCTTCCCAAATGTGCTTGCTTTCATGTTTGGAGAAGGAAAATAAAGAGAAAAATGACAAGCACATATTAATCTGTCGAGGCAATTGCTCCATGCAGGGCGAACAGAGAGCTCTCAGACCTCTCCTTGAAGCTGCAGTCACTGGCAAATGGTAAGGCTCCAAACACATAGATTAAGATTAGAAACATTTGTATAGAGCACCACAAGGATTAAAGCACTTCTGCAGATCTTTTCCTCTCAATGGCAAAAAGAAAAGAATGCCAGCCTATCAACACAGATTTAACTACAGCCCCAAACAGAATGTTAGCTAGAAATTGTTCATTCTATGCTTGGAAAACTCACTTTGGCCCATGAGAGCTTCTTAGTGCAGGGATACCCAGCAGGAGAAACATCTTCAGGCCTCCAGTTAAGCTGAGCTCTTTCCTAAGAGCCCTGCTTAATTATCTATCCATGTTAGATGTGTAATCCTGTCATTTCACTCATCTCTTCCTTGTGACCAGACAGCACTTTGCCCATGTACCTATCTTATACAGGAGTCCAAGTGACAAGATGACAGATTGTGCTCACAATTGTTATTATTTAGATAACATCAAATACAAATATAGGAAAATTATTTTGAAATCAATATGATCTGTTGGTTTAGCACTACAGTATTTGCCAGCCCTAAACTCCAGCAAGTCACAGCAAGGGACAAAATGGTTCCTAAACATCCTGCACAAACCAGGATTAGAAATAGATTTTTCTGGTTTTTGTATAATTTTCCTTACAAAAGGTGTCCTCTAATATCTGGGTGAAAACTCCTAAGTCCAGATAAGTATCAAACATTAATCTCCATTTCATAAAACATTATTCCTTTCAAAAAAAATTCCCAGAATGAGGTATTGAGAGCAAGAGAGAAACTAAGCTGAAATGTTAGTCCCGGTTTATTTCTCATGTCCAGATCTCAGCTCACATTTAGCAGTTCTAACAAGAACACACCACAGTTCCCACTGTGATTTGTCTTCAGAAATGAGGCCTTATGATTCTCATTTTTCAGCTCCCTCCAGAAAATATCTGGAGAAGTGAAAATCCCAGGCTTGTCATATCTGTCAAGCCGATGTTGCTTTGAGAGAGCTGAGTTACTGTGGTTAACTTAATCACAATATACTGCTTCCAGTTTGTTTGTGGCCACAGATACACAGAACACTCGAGTCAAAATTAAAACTGAGCAAAGCAGAGCAATATGCTGCATTGTTTCATTTATTTCCCCAAACTAAGTACACTGGTAATACAATTTAAATACAAAGTAGGCTCACTCAAGTGGCACCCAAGAGAAGATTTCTGCCCAGATAACTGATACTTGGAGAAAATCCTGTCATGCTCTGAAACACAACGATGATTATCTTGCTGCCATAAAGAACAGAATGGAAATTTCCTCACCCAACCAGTCTGTGCTAAGTGGCTTTGACATTCCAGACAACAATTACTGAAATCCTTGTCAGCAGCCACTGCCTGTCACCTCTGCCACAGGAACACCTTCCCAATAAAACACTGAACAAAGGATCCTGCCAGGCTGGGAGCAGGAGCAGGGCAGGATCAATCCTTGCAAAGCACTCAAATAAACCTGCAAGGCAACCAATGAACCGAGCCATACTGCTAGACTAGCCATGATTAATTCCTTTCAAATAATGTTTGGGTCTTTTTGTCCTAAATACTTTATTTTGTCTCTAATTTCTGAAAGGTTTATTTTGTGTGGCTACAGAAACCAGTTTTCCTCCTCAGGAGCAGCATTAACACAGTCCTGGTCAGGTAAACCAGGTGTGACAGTGCTGGTCATGCCCAGCAGCTCTGATGCTGTGTCTGCAAACACATGATGTCTTTACACTGAAATGTTTGTGGGGATTTTTAGCTTGGTTGTGCTTTTTGAGGGGGGAGGTGTTTTTTTTTTCTTTTTCTTTTTTTTATTTCTCTTTTTTGAACTTATCTGGCTCAAGGAGATTAGCACACCACACAGAAAGCTGATCTGGCTTAATCACTGCCTCCTTTAAAACTAAGTTACAAGTAAGCCTAAGGGCTTCTTCTAGACCCATTCTTTAAAAAAATGCATGTATCTGCATCTAAAACTCAGGTCCCCACTGTTTCTTCTGAGCTCTTGCAATAATAAATACTATTTTCATTCAGGATATACTGTCAGAGAACTGCTGCATCCAGAGGAACAACTTCTGTTCAAACCATTGACACAGCAGGATGTGGGCAATAAGAAACCCCACATTTGCTCTTTGCCCATCTTATTGCAGCAGTGTCTTATTGCAGTAATTCGGTCTCTGCACGTTCTGTAGCATCAATCAGCCACATATATTTGTGTTTTGACCTCCCTGGTGCTACTAACACAATGAATAAACAGATCCTGCAATACCCAAACTGTGCCTTACTCCTTTTGCTGCAGACATTTAAAATTTGCTGCAGACACTCTCTGAAAGCTGGGCAAGTCGAGCCAGTCTCCTCTGTATCAAAGAGCTTTTGAATTTCTGATCCAGGAAGGGGTTATTCTCTGCAGGTCTGAATCTGCCACAGTGGGAAATCAATGCTCCCCACTGCAGCCTGAAACTTCTGGCAAAAACTCGTGCTGTGCCTCTGTGTAAAAAAGTCACCCTTTAACAGAGCTTGCAAATCTGTTTACAAATAGCTGCAGACTTCCCTGCTAGATACCCAGGTTTAAATAAGGAAGGGGGGAAAAAAAAACCACATGAAAAAAGGACCCTTCAAAGCTGAACTAAAGCATATGATGATAATATGAAACAAACTGTGCATGCAAGTCTGTTTGCTAAATAATATATTGCTATAGCAGGGCTGTAATGGGCTGCAAAAATCTTGGATCTTGTGATTTTCTGCGGCGAGCTTTCCTAAGGAGCACTACAGAATTGATCAGCTGCTGAGAAGCAATGACTCCAAAGTGCTTTTTCAGCAAAGAGGCCCCTGCATTCTCCACCCCTGAGCTCCCCTGCCTCAGGTACCTGTTTCAACAATTGTCAGAAGCCATGGGGGATTTGGAAACCTCTTTGTCTGGGAGGTGCCTGAATGGAGAGAGATCCTCCACCATCAAAGCTCAGTTTTTAGGAGCACCCTGATGTCTCTGAAGAGGAGAAATGAGCTGCAGAGGATTTCCCCATGGGCTCAGGGGGAGAAGCTGCAGAAACATTATCAGGGGTGTTGGAGGTTCAGAAATGGCCAAACTGGCCTGATGCAGCACAGCAGCCCCATTTACAGCAGGAAGCTGGAGTACAGCCCCCCGGAAGGACATTCCAATCACACTTCTGTGATTAAAGGATCATTTGTTTCGTTACCTGATGAACTAATGAAGGTGACAGGGCCATGGTTTTCCTCTGGTTCTCCAGTGCCCACGTCAATGTTTGCAAACCTCATGATAACGTCCCAGGAGAGGCAGGATTTGAGTTGTTCCTATTTCTATCACCAAGAGCCTCTTCTAAAAGCTGGCAAGTCAGAGTCTACTGTATATAGTAATGGATTAAGAAAAATCACAAATACAGTGTATAAATCCAAACTTTCAGAGCCCTTCAATACACGTCTGAGAACTTGGGTCTTGTGACTGAGACCACCCAAATACCAGGTGACCAGAGCATCATATTCTCAGAGAATGGGGACTACTTGGCAATATTTGACTTCTTGGAAAAGAAAAATATAAATGAAGTAAAAAAACGAGAGAAGATTACATCTAGCATGGCTTGCTAAAGGCTTTAAAAGGGAAAAGAAAAAGAAGAAAGAAAACATGAACTCTTTGTCAAAACCAGATCTTTGATTTGCTAGAGCAGATAAGGATCAAAGTATGGTGCAAATGACAGGAGGAGAAAAATTTAACACATCTCTCAAAATGAAATAGCTTTTCTTAAACAGAACCTTGTGATAATGTGAGTGTTTCTAATGAAATGTTCTAATCAGCTTAATGAAGAGCTAATTTTAAGATCTTTGCAGAAAGAAATCCAAAGGACTTATTCAAATCATCACTAAAAGGATTTAGTATCATTTCCACCTCTGAGCTGATGCACAGGGAGGGGGTTGTTGGCAAATTTATATTGCTATGGAATGCAAAAAGAAGGATAAAATCCTCCTGGAGTCTGTGCCTGTCACTGTTAGAGGAGGAAATCAGGAATTCCACACAAAGACAGGAAGAACAACATTTTTTGCACACCAGTGTAACCAAGCACAGACAGATCTGGACTCACCCACTCACTCTCCAAACACACAGTGCTGTCCTCTGGCAGGAATCCACTCATTACTGGAATGATGCCTACGGTGAATCCAGTACCAGGGGTGTAGCAAAAACTGTGAATAATTAAGCAGCCGTATAAACACACGTTCACACACTTGAATAATGGATAATCTTCTACTCACTGATAAGCCTTGAATGAAAGCTGAGTGAGAATAAAATGTTAATGCATGGAGGAAAAGAACTTAGACATAAAATATTCTCATTTTATGTTATTGGAAATCCATGCTATCAGTGGATAGATTTCTGTTTATGGGGGGAGCAGACTTGTTGGAATTGCTGACATGATTTATCTTCATGATATTTTAGCCTCACTTGCAGTGTTGAACTTTCTCTTTTGTAACATTTATAATTATGCCACGTCTCACTAATGGGACATTTTAAAGGCAAGAACATCTATGTCTTGCTCCAGCATCACGGGGGTTCCGTGGCTCTTTGCTTAAAAGAACAGTGACATTCTTAAAGACTCTCTCTGTGCACTGTGTGTGACATTTTCAATCAGGTGAAGCTTCTCATATCCACCCAGGCAATTAAATGATTTGCTGTTTCACAGAGCTCAAAACATTTTCCTGCTGGAAATGGCACTGGCAACTGAGGAGCATCAAACAACAAAACTGGAACCTATTGTGTTGCCTTCCATTAGTGGCCCTGTCCTTTGAGCAATTAAATGTTTCAAAACAAACACTGGCACTGCCAAACCCCAGACAAATAAGAGAGAAAGCATCAGAGAACAGAGAGGAAAAGCATCATTTTTGGTTTGTTTTTTCCTAAGACAGACACTATTTATACACATGAGCACACACACATCAAACCCAGCACAGAGTGGGAGAGAAGGAGCTGTCCCCTGGAACTGAGGTTTGAAATGCTGATTACACCACACCTCTCACCCTGAGGAGCAGAATTCCCTCTGCTCACAGAGGAGCAGCAGGAGAAGCCCAGCCCCTTTCCTAACAACATTCCTGGGAATCACCAGCATCCCACCCTGTGAGTGCTGTTCATGGTTATTTATGTCAGCCAGCTCAACAGCACCATGCAGGGATTTTTCCCCAGCCAATGCTGCTGTTGAGTTTGTTATAATATACTAAATAAGCATCACTGAATGACACAAATTCTGGGAATATCTCTCTTCCATTAACTGTACTTTTCCTCCAAAACCTTCTTGAGGTGCTTATTCAACTAGAAATTCCTTGTGGGCAGAGAATAAATCAGACTAAATTTGAATACTGATTTAATCTGTCATTTTGTGAAAAAAAAAATTAATGTTAAATTGGTAACTGGATCTTCTTGGCATCCTAGAACATTCTTTAAAAACTTAGATAGTCCCAGAACACCCAATACTTTGAGTCTATTTCTAAAGGAATATTTTACAAATTTGAAGTTTTATGGCTAATATAGCCCTTGGACAAAAATCTGAGCATATTCAGCTTGTCTATGTAGTCACAGACAGCTGCAGATAGATCTTGCTTCTTGAAAAAAAAACATTATTAACTCCCTATGAAAGCACTACCAGTGCATTATTATGGCAGACAATTACTATATAAAAAAAGATAGGTGAGTCAGAACTGCCTCAACTGCTCATTCCACTGGCTGTGGGATGAATTTTGAGGTAATGGCAATTTTGCTTTTCCTTTAATGCAGCCAGGACTTGCCTCTTACTATTTTAATGAGTGAGTTCAGCAGCTGCACAGCAATGTCCACCTACAGACTCCCACACAGACACATAACCACAGCCTGCAAGTGCCAGAACTTCAAAGAATAAAAAGTAAATTTATATTTCAATGTTAGTTCAGTATTAAGGAAAAGTCCCATAATAATAACTCAAGCAGGTGGTAGAGGTGGGAATGTGCTTCAGCAAACTGGTGTTTTGAAGTTGAACCCCCCCCTTACATCTATAAACTGATAATTTACTGTGCAATGATCTATTTTTATGGAAGGCATCATCATATGGAAACAACTCCACTCTCTTTTTTACATGGCCATTCATTTTTAATTGCATGGGCCACAGACACATTTATTCATTTCCATCTCAGATGTAGGTGTGTATCAGCATGTGCAAGAGCAACTGCAAATATATTTTGCACCTGCAGTGCACATTAGGAAAGCTAGCCAACAAGTAAGCCTGAAATCCACATTTGCAGTTTTGCAGGGAATAAAAATCAGGCTGACTCAGTAAAAGGTGCTTTGATGCTGATTCTCTGCACTTATTGCCAGAGCAACTGCTCCTGTTTGGGAGAATGGAAAGCATTCTCTCCTATAAAATACGTGTGAGAAAGAGGGAATAAATATATGCAAGCAGCAGGTTGAGATACATCAGGGAAGCACATGAGAGGAGCCACAAGCAGGGAAAATGAGCTCTGGCTGCAGGCAGGGAATGCTTGCCTGCATTTCAGAGTCCCCTGGCCCTGGATGGGCTCAGCTTTGGGATAAACTGAGCTGGGAACCTGTGCTGAGGCTTCCAGACTTTGCTGTTGATATCCAGGAGCTGCTGTGGCTCTAAGCCAGAGCCAGCAGCCCCTCAGGATGGGCAGGGATGCTCTGAGCAGGGAGGACAGGAGGCTTTGCACATCCAGCCAGGACAGGGAGGGGGGCACAGGGCTCCAGTGCTGCCCAAAGGCAAAGATTGATCTTCCTGACAGGTAGCAAAAGACAGTAATGGCTTTTTTTTCCTCCCCAGCAGCTTTCTTCACTGTCTTCTTTTGATTCAGCATGAGCTCCATTCTGCCAGTTTGATTTTCTCCTCGTGGTTCTGTTTAGCCCGACCTTGCCTCCTACAGCTTCCATGTTTCTTTGTGTTTGTGGTTTTGTTTGGTTGGGGATTTTTTAGGGTGGGATGAGTTTTCAGACTTGAGCTCCTAGAAACTTAGGGTTTTGTTTACAGACAGGAGTTAAGGAAACAAAATAACTGACTGTCCAATGGTCAGATTTCTGTTGGTGTAGAGTCTGAGCACCACTGAAATTACTGTTTTATACTGAAGAAGAAGAGTTTATAAACCACCCAGCTACTTTAAATTGGCCGGTATAATAAAATGTTGCTAAAGTTCCTTGTGCTTCAATTTTCCTTGATAGTGTTTCAAAATAGCATTTTTGTGGGACATCTGAACTTTAATTGCTCTGATTCCACTTCTGACTATGCACAGAATCACAGCAGCCCAACACA
Organism: Sturnus vulgaris; assembly: GCF_052056855.1. Taxonomy (NCBI): domain Eukaryota; kingdom Metazoa; phylum Chordata; class Aves; order Passeriformes; family Sturnidae; genus Sturnus; species Sturnus vulgaris. The sequence continues at coordinate 5,096,704 of NC_142262.1, forward strand.
GGCACACGAGGGCTTTTCTTTTTTCAGAGGCTTGACAGTACAAGACAAACAAGTGACTTTTCAAAACTCCTGAAACTTACTTTATCCCAAATTCCTGGTAGTCTTCCTTCCCAGAGAAATGTCAGCATTTTGAAAATGTTTTGTTGGTGATATTTCAGCTGAAGACATCCAGCCTTTCATTCAACTTCAGCACAGACAGTTCCTTGTCAGCATTCCTGGCACAAGGGAGAAGGGTTTGTTCTCCAAAGGACAAATCCAATTGGCACAAGGCTACAAAGCTTCCAGCACGTCCCCTGCATGTCCTAGGCAATAATTGCTTGGAAATACTTCCAGGTATCAGGACTTTGAGGCCTCTGAATGTGCTCAAACCACAAGGCAGCTGCAGATTCAAGTTACACACAGGGATGTTCCCAGACACACCAAAGCCCAGCACACACAGAGTTGAATTCCTCTGTCCATGAAAGAAATTAAATAAACCCTTAGTGAATAAGGCCATATGAAAAGCCTGCAATAAGTACTATACTCCAAACATTTTTTCTTTACATGTAATGGGAAGATTTTTGGAAATAACTTGTCCTTAAAGTCTCATTACTAACACAGGTCTCAACTTTATTTTGGCATATATACTTCCAGTAATTTTCTTTAGACAAGCATCTCCCACAAACAACAGAATAAATCAGCTTCTTTAGGAAAAACAAGTAGAATGGTTTTCAAAAACTTTAAAACTTTTAAATTACAAATACATGGGCTTTTGGAGCATAAGTCCAAGCATTGGTTCACTGAGGCTCTCCCTGCTTACCATTGATGTGTATACTGATGATTCTGCTATATTCCATGAAAGATAAAATGCAGAGAAATCCAATATGCTGCTTCTCCTTTAGGAATTCATTTGCTGACAAATAGTTTTCTGTCAAGAATTATAACCATATAGGGAGACATCAAAAGAATTTGTCTAACTTCTTCCTTTTGCACAGTGCATATCTGCAGTGGTTGCACTGTGAAAGCTGTTAAAGAAAATAAAATATAAATCCCCAAATTCAGGGCAAGCATTGTATGGTATATCTGCTGCCAGACCCAGGCTCTAAGGTGAAATCACTGTCTTTAAAGGACTACAGAATTGTTTTATCATATCCTATGCTTCTAAGAAAAAAAATGTATTCAAAATATACATGATGCACTCCAATGCAAATGAGCTGTGAATGTACAATTTAGCCCTGCTAATCCTGTAAATGAGGCTCACTGCCCTGCCTTCCCCATTTCATGTTGGGTTGGGAAACAAAAAGGTTTGAGTTTCATAAATAACCAAAGTGCTCTTGAACAACACCGTTCTTGACTCATTCTCCTACATTTCTATTAGCAGTGAAAAATATGATTGAGCACAGAAAGAGAAATAGCAACAAAAATTCAGGACAAAGAGTTGCCAAACACAGCTTTTCCTCAAAAAGCTGATTCATACAATGCTAACAGTCCCTTTTTCAATGCAGTAAGATGTGGAAGGATATATCATATTGTATTCATATAAAAATACAACAGAAAACAGTTCATTCTGATTTTATTCTCCAGTTAACCAATGAACAAGGTGTTTATGTACCTTACTTAAAGAGAAGGCTTTTTTTTTTTGCTCTGAAACACTTCACTCATCAGTAGATGTGAACTCTTATGATATAATTAAGCTGTCAATCTATTCCCTATTGAAGCCAAGACATAATTTCTTAATAATTTATGGCACATGCCAAGTAATACTGAAATATGTTATTGTTATTATTATTATTATAGACCATAGACCTTGAAGCTTGCCAAGTAATGATGAGTACAGGGAAAATATGTCAGCATGTTTCTAATGTGAAATTCATAGACTATTGAAGTTTTTAATTTCAAATTGGTAACTGTACAATAAGAGGTATTGTCTTTTGAAAGACAGCTGATAATATACCATGGACTTCAATAACAAATCTACCTTCCTTAATAGAATATGAATTTTCAAGTAAAAACTTGAAAAAGAGAGTGCTAATGGCATTACATAAAGGGTTTGGGACCCTGTCCATGGCCAGTGACAGCTCAGGGGTCACAAACACCCCGAGCCTGAGCTCAGCAGTTCTGCACATCCCAGCTGCATTCCTGGTCTGCACTCACCAAAAATCTGATTCCTTTCCCTGTCTCCCTCTCTTGGGGATTCTCTGGTGTTGGGACTCATTTCACCCTCATAACTCAGTCCAAGGTGATTGGATATGGATATGGATATGGATATGGATATGGATATGGATATGGATATGGATATGGATATGGATATGGATATGGATATGGATATGACAGAAAGGCAACCTCTTGTGATCCCATTTGTGTTTGTCACCTCTTTCCCCATTGTGTCCATGTTCTGGTGGGTGCCCTGAGAACCCCAAATTCATCCTATTTGTGTTCTCTTATCCTTCTCACACACATCCAAAGCCCCCAGTGACTCCCATATCAGCTCTGAGCAGCGCAGGCTACTTTTTTTCTTTATTTTTTCCTTTTTTCTTTTTCTTTTTATTTTTATGTCGAACAAAATGTCAGCAGGTAACTGCTCTTGCTTCTCTGATGCCATTCTGAAATGTAACAATGCTAAATATAGACTGATTTAAATGCAGCTCTTTTAGCTGGTATTTCATTATCTTGACTTTTTTTTTTTTAACAAACCTTTTGTAATGAGACAAATGGACTAGCAGCAATATGCCAAAGAATATATTATATTGAAGGTACCTTAAAATCCTACCTGCAATTGCTGCAAATAACTGACTAAAGAATATACATTGGGTGCAATAAAAATAGATTTCACACACACCATCACCTGTTCAGCTGTACTATCTTCTGATAAGGCCATTTCAGAAGTAAGGGTAATATTTAGATAAGTTCTCCTTAAAGATAATCACAGCAATGAAATCAAAATGATGATTAAGCTTGTAACTCACAATTCCTTTTAATTCTATAAGAAAAGTTCATGCATTTCCCTTTTTTGCAGAGGCAGCTTTTCCAGGAGCACCAAGGCTCCACTCTGGACACGGCTGGGCAAGTGGAGCTGGGAGAGGTTATTTTTGAAGCACAGATTTGTATTTTTTTATTGGGATCTCAGCAACATTATCTCTTTCCAAAGCTGTTTGAAGCATCTTTAGCCTTAATTACACACCTGTCTGCTTCCATTGGCTTCTAGAATCCTGTCTAAAATCCTTGTCTGCACATTTTGTGTTTCCATAGACTGAAAAGCTCCTTTTTAGAATACAGGTTCATGGCTAATTTCCTCTGCATCACAATTAGAGCTGGTCATTTCAGATTGGGAATCAATAGATTTAGTTTTGTTTTTAACTCTCAAAATAATGCTCTGAGGTTTTGCTGTTTGGGTTTTTTCTAAAGATAAATGATCAGATAATGCATTACCTAAATCAGAGGTTACTGTTACTGAAAGCACCACTACCCACAGCTTTAATTCTCAATAACCACTGCTTATTATAATGCAGAAAGCAGGGAGAAGTGATTGTTATGTCTGTAATGGTTTCCAGGGGTTTATTCTGTTTAGATGCAACTGAAATTGCAATATTGTTGCTGAATGCATATCGGTGTTACACTTAAGCATAAAGGATCAAGGATTTTTGGATGGAGAGCACTTCAAATTCAGTTTCTCAATATACAGGTGTTTATGCTCCTCTTGAGGGCAAGTGAATTAAACTCAGTGTGCTGGTACTGTACATGAAGACACCATAAAACAGGTAAGGCAAAAATTGTTCTTTTGCAAACCCATGGAACAAGCATGTAAATAGTCTCAATTGTTCTTAAATGTGTTAAATCCAAGTTCACGTGGCTAAGAAGCTTTGTACCACTCTATAAACACTTTGTACCACAGCACAGTCATTTCTGAGTCTGGAGGTGATTTGATTAGATTTGATTATTATGAGCTCTCTGACATATGTGCTGCACATAAAAGTCATCCTATTGCAGTATCAGCACCTGAGGAAGCTGCAGGTGCTCTGGCACTGGCAGAAGAAACGAGCCAGGGCAGTCCATGACAAAAAATGGGTCAGGTTTGAGCACTGTGGTGTCACAGGTGCTGTGTCCTCACCTCCTGGATGTGTCTCAGGCAGCCCAGGCAAACACAGACCAGCACAGGGCTCCCACAGCTCATCCTGCTCTCACTGCTGCCACAGAGCCCGGCCAGCTCTGCCCTTTTCTCTAATATTTATCCAACCTCTTTTTAAACCCTCCAGAGTAAGGAGCATAACAGGCTCTCTGCATTGTTTGTGCAAGCCCTCATGTATCCACACAAATGGAGCTCCCTCTGAGAATCTCAGCTACATCTCCCACTGTTATTATCTGAATAGTGATTCCAAGGGCATTTTGGATCAAAGGAATGTGCTTCTTGCCCTGGTGTGAAGAACGCTAAGATGACATTTGTCACTTTGCTTCCCTGTGGCTGCCAACTTTTTATGATATGTAGGGCAGTAAATGCAAATAAGACTCCTGTGGAATCACAAGGAATCCCATAAAGCTTCTGTCCATGAATCAAAAAAGCCACTTACCACAGCTAAGTGCAGCTTTTCTGTACAAATATTTGTTTTCCTAGAGGACGAAAATAAAGGAGCATTTAAAATAGATGAGCTTCCATCAGAATAAATTCAGAAGGGAAAGAAACAATTCAGGTAAATTAATAAATTACCTAAGCTTCTCAAATGAGCTTTGAGACTTAGATGTGTCTGAATATAGTTTTTCTGGATGCAATCAGAGGAATATCTGGGATTCAACTAGATCATTTTAAAAGCCTTTGCAATTTCAATGGATTATTCAGCTGAAGAATGGACAAGTTGTTATTTTTCCAGTAAACATGGCTATAACTTCCAAAGACTTTCAGAGTTCTATTCTGTTTGCACAGAATAATGACACCACCAAAAAAAAAGGAAAAAAAAAAAAAAGCAAATGCTGGCTAGGATAAGATATTGAAAAGCTAAATAAATGCAGTTAAACATGGCAAATGCATTTAAAAATAAAACTCTTTGCCAGCAATACTCCATTGAATTTCATTACTGAGGAGGATATTGCATAGGTATCTCCTTTCTTAGCTGTGTATTTCCCCTTGAGCTGTTTATGCCCTTAAAATATAATTAGACAAAGACTGTAAATGCAGTACTGGAATCCAGAATCAGAGTAATTCAATGAGGGTTTGGAAAGGTTTGAAACTGGTAAACCAGTCATTACTTTTATTTTAGATGCTATTTAAATCTCCCAATTCAAGCAAGTGATGTTTTAGTCTAAGGGAAAATCTCAATTGGCCTGAAAAGATCTGCTCTCCTGGGTCTAAACCAAAGACAAAACCAAATCACAAAGCAAGGTCTTTTTCCAGTCTGAGGATGAGCCAGAGCCCCAAACCAAAAACAACAAACCATCACAAATTTGCCAGTTTCTTATGAACAGAAACTGTGCTCTGACACAGAGATAGGAAACAGGAAAGAGAAAAGTGAGATCTCTGATTTTGGAGCAGGATCAGCCACTTGATACAAGTGTACATGACCATTGTCCTAAAAGAAAAATTACTTGGTTTTAGTACAGGGGGAGTTTCTTGGTGAAGTTTGAGTACAGCAGGAATGGACAAAGTAACAGACTTCAGAAATCCTAATTTCCCTAAATAAAACCCATCCTGCCAGCTCCCATGAAGTGGCAGTCCCAGCACGGGGCAATTTATGAACATCTGGACTTCTTTGCAGTCATTTCTGTTGTCACTTTCAGCTCTTCAAAAACGTCTCCTGTGGTTTCTGAGTGACCACACATAACCTGTGTTAGAAGACAGAGAAGCCCAGCAATTGAAGGAAGGCCAAAGCAGTTTCATATATTTGCATACAATAAAATAATCTCAAAATTCATGACTCCACTGTGGGTGGCTCAGCACTCCAGCCCCTGGGGCTCTACACCTGAACCAGCCTTTCTCTTTCTCAACTGCAAGGTAAAGACATTTTTAAAAAAGCAACCAAATAAAACATATACACACATACATATATGTAAAAATATAGATCAGAAAGGAAGGAAAAGGGTAGCACTAAACTAAAGTTTTGCAGATGATGTTCCTGCCCAGCAAGAGCTACAAAGAAAAGGAAGTACACATTCTCCTCTGCCTGCAACTGGAAAATTATTTTCTGGTACATAACTTCAGCTCTTTGATTAAATCCTATCTTAAGCATATGTTACCATTAATGCCCTAATTTTCCAGACTCTAAGCACGTACATAAGCACAGTAAATCACAGGATTATTTATATTTGAGTACCAGCACAGCATGTGAAGTTAAGCCTTTTTAAGATCAAGGTCTAAAAGGATGAAAACAGACTCAGGGGAATATGTGGTTTCATTCAGAGTTTCTGCATTGGATCAAATCACTCCAAGGTATGACTTCTCTTACACAGGGACTCTCCCATGCTGGGGAAAGCCCCTTAAAAATAAGTTGATATCTGTTTATTTAAATCCAGCAATTCAAATACCATGTGGAACAATAACCATTATCTGTGGTATTACAGTTACATAAGATAAAACAATCTTTTAGCCAATCAATCTTACAAAAAAAAATCTTTCCTAAAGGAAATAGGAAATGTTTTAAAGTCCAAAAAAGAGATCCTCACTTCTTTGTGGTTATTAAAGATCCTAAGACAGATTTTTCTGGAACAGGAATTTCACCCAGATATTAACTTCATGAACTGTAAACATGACTTATGGACACAGAGGGGTCTTCAGCAAGCCCACATTTATTTCCCAGGGTCAACACACAGTGATGTCATTCAGAGCTGCCTGCAGGTTCTAGAAAACACAAATGAGGGGATCATATCCACCTACAAGAAATACTCCAGCACTGCTCTAATTATTTAGGCAATAGAATTCTTGAAATGACCATATTTTACAAACTATGAAATAACATTTTAATCAGCAACCACTGAACATTTGATAATAAAACCAAATATTTGAACTGGTCTAATTTCTTGTCCCTATTCTCCAGGAGACAATACCATGGCCTACCAGAATGTAAAAAAAGATAGACTAGAATTTCACAAGGGCAAGTGCTCTGAAACGTTAACTCATACTTAAAACACATTTCCTACAATTATAAGGAAAGCAGCATAGTTCATCCTGTTAGAAATCAATTTGCTAAAGAAGGCAATTCTGTCAAGAATTATAACAGCATAAGGAGATATCAAAAGGAATAATTTATTTCTTTTTCTACAGAGAAGGATTTCTGCTTTGAGACGTGTTTTCCAGTGCTACAGTGCCTGTGCAGCAGATAGAACCAGGACATTTATAAACACATATAATCCCTCATTTTGCAGCACATTGATAGCTAGTGATGTGCAACCATTGTGGAGCAGCTCAGCAGATGCTCAGCATCAGAAATTTGAATCAGACGTTAAAGGCAACCTAATCAGCTTTGTGATTTACCAAACTTTAAAAATATGACATCTTGGGTCTGCCTGAACTCAAACTATTCCTGAATAGGTGCGAGTTATCCAGAGTCAGAAAAATCCTGTTTGAAAATGCAGGCCTGAGAGAAGTTAGAGCTAAAGTTTCTGAATAATAATAATAATAATAATAATAATAATAATAATAATAATAATAATAATAATAATAATAATAATAATAATAATAATAATAATAACTACACATGTATGCAACAAATTCTTTGGGACTTCATGGTATATGAGCACATCCACCATAACAAGGTGCATCAGAATGTAATCCGTGTCTAATAGTGGTTTTATTGAGAATTACAGCAATTAAATCTCTTCAGCACAATAAAAGATACTTTATGTCAGCGTGTTGGACAGTTTTAAGACGTTGCCAAAGCTACTCTAAAGAGCAAGTGACAGATATTGATTGTTGAATGTGCATCCTGCACAAAATGCTGAAACCTTCCTGAGAACAGGGAAGTGTTTGGAGATGTGATACTGCAGGAACTGGGGGGTTCCTGGTGCTGTCACAGGATAAAGAGGAGGAGAGAGATGAGAGAACCTTTGGAAAAGGTTTTGATTACAAATTTCCAACTCATTGACACATTCAATTATCAAAACAAGCTCATTTTGCAATATTTTCCAGTACTTTCTCATTATTGAAGAGACTTTTTTTTTAAACGGTGGAAGTTGACATAAAAATATTTGTAAATGTACAGTGGGTTGCAGCACCCTTCTCCCCAGAGATTAGGGAGGTTGGGCAGATAAAACTGATATATCATATACTTCCCATTCAGATATAGAAGCAAGACATACAGAAGCTGCAAAAGCTCCTAATTGCCCACTGATAGAATCTATGATCTTTTTATTGCACATTTTTATTCTTGGCAGTATTTCCTCTCCCTCAGGAGATAGTCCAATATCAACTACACTACACCACATAAATCCCCATTAAAATTAAGGACAGAGTTTCCACCCATCCCCATGTGTATTGTTTTCCATCTAAACTGTATTTGTACTGCAGAGAAATAGGACTCATCCTGTGTCTGAAGAGCATGAGTGGGTCTCAGGAGACCTTGGGATTTAGTGTTGTGTCAGACTGTACAGAACATTACAGGGAGAAGAATTTCAAATTTCTGTTCCTGCTCAAATGGTATAAATATCATTTGTATATGGCCCTGATCCTGAAGATGGAAGTAAGGAAGACAAACAAAATACTTTCCCATCATATTCAATTCCTTCCTGCTGTGCTTCTTTTCTATCTCACATATCTGAAGCTTGCAGAGGGTTTTTCAGATTTTAGCTCTGGGGACTGGCATCAGCGGAGTTAATTTTAAAGCTTCAAAAAGTAAAATCACCTCCAGGCAAGCCCCTTATGAACAGTAAGCAGTGCCATTCATTTCTAATCCCTGCTTCTCTACACCCACAGGAAATAACCATGAGAAATATGGGCACTATGAATCATTTATGGTGTTTCCCTTGCATGAAAAACTGCTTTCCTTACCTGTATGATCAGGGTGTCCATTCCAGTTTTTCAATGCCTTTCAGACAGCAGCAGCAGGTCAAAAGAGAGGCAATTTTCTGTCCTTACCCTCACAGGGCAGATGCTGGGGTGCTTTTACCTCAAGTTCAGCTGTTGCCCTGCTCTTATTTGGCACCCTGCCCACTTTAGAGGCAGAGACCTGAGGAAGCATCACCCCAGGATGAGCATCAGGAGAGTTCCTGACACAGAATGAGGCAGCTGCTTGGGCAGTGATGAATGGAACATTGTGCAGAAAGTTATAAAGTCATTGTTATATGATTCTGCAAACATCATGTTTGTGCTAATTTCATTTCCACTCAGTTCAGTGCTGTGAGTGTCTGCCTCTGTTAACTGAGAACTGGTTTATCCAATTACGGTGTTCATGGCAATAATCACTTTAAAACCAACAAATTCTCGTGTTGGTGCAAACGGGGAGTGTGGAAACCACCCTGAGGGGGGTGGGAAGCTGGAGTGGGGACAGGGACAGGACATGGGAGATTCCTGCTCCCCTCCACTCCTTCAAACAGAGCCCACCCTTCTCTACAGGAGATCTGCAAGGCCCCCTCAAAAGCAGAGGAGTGTTGGGAAGGTGAGAAAAACTTCCTGCCCCACTAAACCTCACTAAGATTGCAGGCTGTGGTTATAACACAAAAATCAACCACCCTTTTTTTTCTTGACACACTCTGTGAGTGTAGAAAGGTAAAATGCCCAAATGGAAGAAGCTACAACCCCTCACTTTGGGAACCAAACCTTGCTGTTTGCTGTGGCAGGCAAAGTCACCCTCAGAAGGGCAGGACATTAGTTCTGGGATAACCAGGATAATCAGTTTACTACAGAGCTTTTTAAAAATATTTTCTGCCACAGCCAAGATTGTCAAAAGGTTTCACGTTTTTGCTGGTGAGTTACTGGTAACATTTTAGGCTCAGCATCATGAAGGAACTGCACTTCCCTTCAACTGCTAAGCCTGAATAATACTTCAGAGCCACTCAGAACAACTGCTAAGGAAGAACAACATAAAAAGGAAAAATAAAAACAGGATCGATAAAACTATTCCTGAGAAGGGGAATGTATTTACTTAGAAACCAAGATTTTCAAAGGCAATCAGAGGAATTACATTCTATCACCTAATTACAGCAGGAATGGGAGCTCCACAGTGGCCACTCAAGACCAGCCACAATTTTGGTGTTCACTCCCTCCAGTTGGTGCCTAAACATGACATCACCCATCAGCATTTAGAACATCCTTCTCCAGTGTTGCATTGCTGGACTGATTAGCCTCCTCCAGAACTTTCCTTTTCTGACTCATTTAATGAAATGTGGGCTTTATTCTGATATTTACAGCAATCCAGTACTTAACTGCCAACTACCTGCATTTTTTATATTTATAAATAGCAATTTGCACATGCAATTCGTGTTGTATTTGCAGCTCTCAAAGCACTTTGCAAAGGGCATTTTCCCAATTTGCTTCAAAACGAGAAAGAATGAACAATCCCATTTACTCATTTGCTAAAATGCCCAATTTTTAGCCCACCATAATGGTGTGATGTGCTCTCTTTCATCAGATACCATTGTTATCCTAACAATGCTAAAGATGGCAATAAACCCAGCAGCAGCAGCAACCATTTCACATGTCAAAGCAGCAGGGAAAAGGACTCCAACCTGCACTCCAAAAGAGCTGCAAAATAACAGGTTTCTCATGCAGAGAAGCTCTAGAGACACTTCAAACCCAAGCAATAAAGCATGCCAGGAGATTGCCAGCTCTGAAGTTTATCTCGTGCTTTACATGGTCATCTTTTATAGCAGAATGCATTCATATCATGCTCAGATTAGCATAGAAAAAGGTGGAAAGAAGTAATAGCATCTCTGGATCCTAAATAATACATAGGAGATCCATATGAGGAGAGCTGGTTTCTACTGCTGTGGATCTGTTACATATGAGAAGAGCTAAAAATAATCCCCTTCCATCAGCCTTAAAGGAAAAATAAACCAGACTAAAATACAGCACATTTACATTCAACATCCCAGCATCAATAAAGTTTGGAGCTTTTCAGAAGATGCGAAATGAGTTTAATTTCACCATCATTTGACTAAATCTTACCCTCAGCTTTGCTTAATAATAGACACCCTGGAAGACACATGAGATCATAAATCTGAGGGTGTTGGGAAGCTGGGCTTGTTAAAAATCCAGCTAATAGAGAAGAGGTGCCCCCTGTGAGTTTCAGCATGGATACACTGCAGAAACAGCAGTTAGAAAGCACAACTCCATTAATTACCTGCAATCCTTCCTAGGTTGTCTTTTCCAATATATTTACTGCACAACACTCTGAGCATTTTTAAGTGCTTTGTTATAAATTTCTCAAAAACCCAGCTCACAGTGCCTCCCTGTTTCTCTTGTCAACTATTTCCCAGTGGATTTAGAAGTTACAGAAAAGAGGGATCTCATCCTTTGGGACAGCCCCAGCCTGGAGGAACCCAGAGAATCCTTCAACCACTCCCTGGAAAATTGTGGGGAGCACAGTGAAAACCAGATACCCCCCTTGCCATCACACAACACTATCAGTATTTTCTATAACTGAATCAGATTAAAATTAAAACACTTTTAATTAAATGCCATAGATTTCAAATAAAGATGAAGTTTACAGCTTTTCTTGAAGCATCTCTCCATTCATGCCAACACAGCTGAGAACTCCATGTACTTGATAGCTCAACAACAAAAAGCAGAGACAGAACACAAACCATCAAATTAAGACCCATCAGATCCTAAAGCCTTCCTGACAATTCAGTCTAGTCTTGTGCTTTGTATACTTTTAAAAGACAGTATGACAGGGAGAAAGACACACAAAATATTCTCCCCAGATGGTTTAGAAAAATTGTAAATGGAACTGCAGAATGAGGCTTTTACGTCTGGGCTACTGATAAATCAGGCTACTGCCAGTCCCAGGTAATGTAAATCACATGGTGCAGTTTTGATGTGACAAATGCATTGATCCTTGCTGAGAGCTGTTTTGCATCATTTGAAATACACACCGAGCCAAGCTGATGGGAAAATGCTCTTAACCTAAGATAAACTTTTCCATTGACATCAGCCAAGTTCTGTTGCAAAATGCAAACCCTGAAACTTTCTTCCAGATTGTTTTTTAATTAACACCTTGCTCAGAGCTAATTCACAGCCTTTAAAATAAGTCAGTGAGACACTTTGATCTCTCTTCTTCCACGCCAGATGTTTTGGATGATGAGGAAAGCTTCCTCTGGTGTTCCTGTTTAAATACTTATGGGACATGTTGGCCAATAGCCTGGTTATGTCTTCCCCTGTCTGTCTGGGGGTGACAGAGCATCTCACCTTCCAAGTACAGGTATGCTTTGTCCCATGTAAAACCTGCTCTGGGATGTGCCTGTGCTGTTCAAGTGAGCTGTATTCTGTGTCATTTGGACATCCCCACTAACAGGACTCGGAGTGTTTATTCACACATTTATTATTACATTCCAGGCTTTTTGCAGTGCTGCCATTAGTTGCTCACACTGATAGAAAGCCAGCATGGCAATGCAGCTGAAAGCATTCAGGTTTACAGACCCTCTCTTCCCAAAACAGACACAGGAACTGGAGAATGGGAATCAGCTCTGCAGAAACCTCTAAAACAGACACCTGAAAGCCCAGGAATTGCTTTGTAGGGCCTGGCATGCAGCATGGCATAAAAGCAAAGAGTCTGTGCTCCCATTTGTATTAAATGTATTGTGATCAGCAGGAGAAAAGAGGTCCTGGGTGAGCATGAGCCTCCTGCACAGCTCCTGGCAGTGACTGCTTTGTGTTGTCACCTGGTAACCCATGGCACTCACCTGGGCTGGATCCTGCACAAGGGACACGAGGGCTACAGGTGGAGTTTGTGCCTTTAGGAGTTATACTACACAGATTATCCTTCTTGTATTTAAGATGGTGATCTTGGCACCTACATCTCTCCCAAAGGGAGAAATTCTGCTAAAAATCCCCTGACTTATTGCACAAAATGCATCTGGGGTTTGGATCTCTTGTGCAGGACAGGAGCCATAAGGGTGGCAGAAATTTGATTCTGTAGCACACTTTAATTGCAAGCTTACATGTCTATATCTATATATTTATATCTATATATCTATACCTATACCTATATTTATATGTGATATCCAGATATAATTGATTGCATTATGGCTCTACAGAGAAGAGACCAAAAATGACAATTCCACCTCACATGCCCAATCTGTTCTGTTCTCACTTTTCTTACAAATTTCTCAAAAGAGCTGCATTCGTCTTTCTCACTTTCACTTACCTATAAATGTCTTTCTGCACTGCTGGATGCAAGGCAGAGAGTGTGATTAGCTTTAACCAAATGCCCTCTTCTGTTCTTGCAAATTATTCCAATGGAGAACATATCCCACACAAATCCTTACATGTGCTGACTCCAACCAATACCTGCAATGGAACTGCACCAACTCAGAGCTCACAGTCTGTTCAAAACTGCATTTCTATCTAGCAGTTTGTTTTCATGATTTTATTCTTTGGAGTGCCATCCACTTGACGTTTTGTATGAATAACAACAATAAAAAAAATCTTTCAAATAAACCAAAAGAGGAAGATTTGGTTTTTTCTCTGTTGTTGGGTTTTGTTGTTGGGTTTTGTTGTTATTGTTGTTGTTGTTGTTGTAGAAAAGGTAAGTTGGAAGTACAGTTAAGTAGCCAAAAATCTCGATTGTGTTCCTTGAGACACCAGGTATCAGAATGATTGACATTTTCTACTGATTACACACAGGGTATTCCACAGAGAGAAAAACAGGAGTAAAGAGATGGAAAACTGGAGGGAGTGTTTCAGTACTGCTGCTGTTGCCTGAACGTTAATCAATAATGCAATAAATAAGCTGCCAAATTAGACATATCTTAGCAGTGGATTTTGGTCATAATTCTCCAGAGCACATTTATGCAGAGAAAGAAGTTGATTTCTATTGAATTCAAATTCAAATTTAAGCCTTAGAAACAAAATACAGATCTTCAGTTAACACTGAAGGAATCCTTCCTTTCCACTTCAAGAACAGAATAAAAATGTCTTTCTGCTGCAGCATGGAGGAATCCAACCTTCTCTAGGAGCTCACAGAAAACATTTCATTCTTTCCTTTTTCCTGTGAATGGGTTTGAACAGGTTCTATGTAGAAAAAGCAGAGGAACAACAACTAGGATTTATATACCTCAAAACCAGCTGAACTAGACCTCTAAACATAGAGAATATGATATGTTCAGAGCCTTAAGATGTCAGCTATGAATGTTTTCCAACCTTCCAGGAAGACAAGATTTGTTAGATAAAACCCTGGCTGAGCTGGAAGTCCTGCTTGGAGTAGGAGGTTTGATGAGAGACCTCTAGAGGCCCCTTACAACCACCACTTCTCTGATTCTGGGCTTCAAAGTAGAACAAAAAAAACCAAAAAATATTTTCCTTTCATTATTCTGTTTTCTTATTCTATTTCATTAATATGGTTTTAAAACCAAACAAGCAAGAAAGAAGGGAAAAAAAGTGTATGGTTTTCAAGAAAGAGTATTTGTGAAAGCAATCAATTGACAAATAAAGGACAGTCTGATGACTCATCCTAGTAGAAAATTAACAATAATTTAAAAATAAATAATGTGAAACATGTTCTAATAAAAAACAAACAAAACCTCCCCAAAATTAGAAAAGCATTTATGTTGCTATAACAGATAAGCTAAATATTACATAATGGAAGGAAAGGATAGTCTGTACCACATGAGGAGCCCAGACTTGTCTGAAATACAGCTCTGCATTGGAGCAGAAAACCAAACTGGGATAATCCAAAAGCCAATTAATTACTTGGAATCAAAAGCAAAGAAAAATTCTTTAGGAATTAGATCAATCTGCTGCTTCAGTTGTTTCCCCCTGCCCTGATTCATTAATACATATCTGCTATTTTTTGAGATTGTTAAAACAAGGAGGCCCATTGACCATTCTGTAAGATGATCTAAAAATTCTCCCATGGTTATCCAACATGAATTATTTTTAACCTAAAATCACTGCAGAGAGCAGACCTTTCCAAATGTTTCCATCTCCATTCTGAAACATGCTCTCCAGGTGGGTGGGTGCTCTCCAAGCTGTGTCACCCCCAGTCTGTCTTTGCAGGAGCAGAGCTTTGTAAGGGAAGTCACAGACATTATTCTGCATATTTTAGTGTCTTAGTTTTGCCAAAGGAACCCTGGAGGGACCAGCCTGCTTTACTAAACTTTACAGGAGTTACAGAGCCAGATCACAATTAATTCCAAAATATGTTTTCTGCTTTTTTCCCTAAGGGAGGGAATCTCACATGACAAAACAAACTGAATTCACCTTTTCAGTGCAAAGTGGCTGCCTCCCAGTTTTTAAAAAAATGCCATTTTTCACTGATAACAGCTTCTGAAGGTATGCTTTATTCCTCATTGTCATTTGTGTTTATGAGCTTTTCAAAAATGGTCTTAACTTCCCCGTGCAAGCCCAAACTCAATTTTCTATGTATCACCATCCTCACCCCCAGCCACAGGTGGGGCAGGGGGAGCTCAGCACATCTCAGACTCCCAGTATGGGACCACCATCATCTTTTCTGATATTTGGCAGAACCACTGCCCTGCCCAGCACAGCCTGTGGTTGAAGAGCACCCAAGGGTGCTGCCAGAGCACACAGCTCTGCTCCAAGTGAGCTGTCCCCTATGGAAACCCTGCTCAGTGAGACAGACACGGCACTGCTCCAACCAGAGACAAACCAGGAACAGCCAAAGTGTGAAACCTCAAATTGCTTTCCCCTCTAAACAAAAGCCATGTTTGCCCTCGGTGATAACTCTGGTTAGGAAGTAGCACAAACAGATATAAGTGTAGACTGAACATACCATTAGTTTTTTACTCATTGGAGAAGCCTAATTTTAGAATTTTGGAAAGATTCAATTTTTTAAGGCACTGAACCCAGTGATTCCCTCAAAGGTCTTGAATGATTCCTTATAACAGTGAGATATTCAAATGTATCAGTTCTCTCTAGAGCCAAAATCTCCATTTGAAGACTATCCCCATTCATACATGACAGTTTGGTCTCTACCCATTTTGATTCATCACAAGAAAGACTTTTTAAGATGACAATCAGTGGTGTAATAAAATAAATGAACTGGATTGTCAAAAGAACTTGAAGACACTTGGATACCCAAATCAACTAAAATTGATAACAGCAGCAGTTTCTCACCATTATATCATCACAAAAAATACTGTTTGCCATGAATACTCTCCCCAGCAAAAGAAGACCCAAGATAAATGGAAACGGGCATGAAAGGGTTAAAAAATATCAAAGATTATTTTCACATTCAACTACTCATGTTTTTCAATGTTCCTGAAGTTTTATAAATAACATAAAAGCTAGTTGGCATAGCAAGAGACCTAATTATAAACAAGTCATAATTAAGCACCATCTCTAAATTATATAACATAATATCAATGTAAGTGTATTCATTATGTAAATGGTTATTTTATTGCTCATTTAAAATACATAATGGAAATGCAGCTAGTAGGTGGACAGCATGCTAAATAAGGGCACAAATGAAGGAAACATATCTTGGCAGAATCAGGAGCTGTAGGTGTGAAAGAACAAGTGCAACACTTGGTTGCCTCTTCCATCACAGACAAGAATATTCACTTGTGAGCTGGTCCCATGCATCAAATCCCAGTCTGCAGGTTTCAGTCATTCATTTGCTTTGGCTTTCAGGAGCCTCTCTTTCTCTCAAGAGGGCATGGGAAGGATGAGGAAGACACAAGGCACCAGAACTCTTGTTATTTTCTCTACCAGGAGCAGTTCAAACTAAACCCAAGAACTTCCCCTGCATGCAAAGCTGACCAGCACTTGGATTTTGAATGAAATAGCTGAAGAACCTAAACATTTGCAGATACTTGAGCTCCTAAGGGGGCAGTCAGAGACTGCAGAACTCATGTTTTCTGTGGGCAAGGCCAGGGGATTCTTCACTTCCACACCCCTACTACTCCAGCAGATTTCTGAAATCTGTGAGACAAAATAATAATAATTCATCACCCCAGAGCAGATTCACTGCAGGTGAACTGTATTAAACTTCCCAGTTTGACCATTCCTGGGGTCTGTGCTGTCACACTCCCATGACAGAGGCAGCAGCCAAGGAACATCCCATCAGTCCAGAAAAACCTCTGTTGAAAGCAGAGACTGATGCCTTAGGACTTCAGCTTCTGTATTTTTCATGAATTTGTAATCCTGCAATTCTTTAGTGTCTAACTCTAAACTCCACATCCAGTGTGAGCTGCTGCTTTCCCATTTTGGGCAGACACAACAATTCCTCTCCAGGCTGGCAATCAAGGACACCTCACTGTCCCAAGCCCTGAAAAATGTACATAAAAATTAATTAAGAGCAAACTTGGGGCAATTTACTTCATTACCTGAAGCTGGAATTGGAAAATTAACCCCCAGTATGTAAATGGACCAAATTTATAAAAGTATAAAACCTGTGACCCATCATCCATTTTTGGGTGTAATCCCTGGGAGTGCTTCATCTGCCCACAATGTCCCTGAAGGGCCTTCAATAAATGGAACTGCTTTTTATTCCCTTAATTTTGTCTGGCCTCTGCTTTTAGGTGAGACAAAAAAGGCATCACAACCACTCCATCATTCACCTGCTGAGTGCTCACACCCAAATTTGACAACATTTATTTATTTGGCCAGAATGTGAAGCAACATGACTTGGCATTTTCCAAAGAAGCCTCTCAATATTTAATGTCTGGTTTATTTTACGACCCCCTGGTTTCAGCTACTGGAGTTGTCAGCTTGTAGGCACTTAATAACAACATTTAGCTCTTCAGATTTTATGTAAGGAAAACATTAGTCAGTGCTTTAAAAAACAGTTCCTCAATTTGGGCTTCTTTGAGAAATTTGAAGTGCAAAAATTAGCAGCTGTCATCATGCAAACCAAATATTTAAATATCCTTTAAAAATAAATATTCTACCAAACATTTACTCAAATCTATTCTGAGTTCTACAAGAAGCTTCAAGGCAAATTCAAGACTCAACAACCCTTCAGCTTCACTCCAAGCTGCTTTTCTCCCCAGGCAGCTCAGCACTACCTTTGCAAGCCTTTACCTGAGACATCTCCTGTCTAAATTCTTAATTATAAGAATGATACTACTGATTGATGGGCAGGATTCTTAGGTCTATAATTAATATCCCTACAGCACTGGTATATCTGGCTATCCCACACAGCTCATGATTTACAGTTTTTTGGTTTTCCAGTACGTTTGATTCTGTAGTAAAAGAAAAAAATCCCTGACCCTACAGAATGATTTGGGCTGAAAGGGACCTGAAAGATCATCTTGATGTCTTTCAGTTTATCAGAATCCTGCCTGCTGCCTCCACACCTCCTACTGTACCAAACAGATCTTCAAAATCAGACTCAGCAGGGGAAATCTTGGCTGAAGCAAAAGCTGGGCAATCTCCTCTCCATTCAGGTTTAGCAAATCCCTCTGTTATATTTACTAACATTTAAATAAAACCCCAGAAACTGCAGAGCTCCCTGGTGTTCCCAATACAAACCTAACCTGAACACCCCAACTCCCAGTGTGTATCAACAACCAAAAAACATTTCAGACTAAAATTTGTGTGTTTTAGCATCAATTCTCAACAATTCCTGGAATCCAGGAATTCCCAGGCCTACATTATTTAAGCTGTGCTGGGAATACTTAATCTCACGCTTAAATCTCACAGTTTAATTTACCTTACTTGGACTCGAGTCCACCCTGAAATTCTGGAAAAAAAAATAAAATTCACCAGGGAATAATTTTTAAAAACAAATTTTAAATAAGTTAAAGCTTTGTCAAGTTAGATGCCCAGCTCATGTCTTGAAAATGAACCAGGAGAAGTCCCAATACCTGAAATGGGACTGATTTCAGCAGAGAAAAGTGGACCAGAGTTAAGGCAGCTGGATATTAAGTAGTCTTATTTACTTTATTGAATAAGATGTACTCAAAAAAGCCTAAGGGCTTTTTTTTTCTTCCTTCTAGACAGGAATAAAGTTATTCCCTATAGGTATTACATTTGTAGACTGGAAATCTTGATGTTACTTTCCAGACAGTTCTTCCTTAAGAAGCATTTTATCCTGAAATATGTTCAGACTTTGAATTTTACAAAAATCTGACTCAATTTTGTCGTTTTTAATACTAATTTCTTGGGGGTTCTTTAATGACTATCAGTTTCTGCTCCAGGTCAGGACAGAAACAAGTCAAAAACCATCTTTTATCCTGGCACCTCTCTATCCAGGAGCAAGGAACTCCAATCCAGACTTCCAAAGAAATACCAGCGATGCCTTGGGGTTTAGCTTTTATATTTTTCAGACTCTCTGCTGATTGGTGTGTGACTCTGAAATGTCATGTAAGGTGTCAGTGAGTTCTCTTCACAGGGTAGTGACAAAGCAATCCCTTCCTAGCTAGAGAATCAAGGACAAATGGTACCCAAAAATCAGAAACAACAGCAGGGGAAAGGGAGCAAGCCAGGGGGCTGAGACTTCATAGCCTGGAGCTGTAACTGGACAATTAACCCCAATGTGTAGATGAAACAAAACTTATAAAAATGTAAAAACTCGTGACCAGGATCCATCTTGGATTAGATTTGGGTGTAGCCCCAGCCAGGCTCTTGCACTGCCCAAAGTGGATCCTTTCAATAAATTCCTATTTTATCCCTTTTGCCCTGCCTAGTCTCTGTTCCAGGTCAGCCTTTCCAGGCTTCACTAGAACAAGCTCTCCAAAGCTACACAGACAGTGTAGAACATACAAACAGTTTATTTTCTGTAGCCCTTACTCTGAGATTCACAAAAAATTTCTCAAATAAACTCAGCTGGACATTATCCTGTCCAGCCATGTAGCAGAGTACAAGCCCAATTCTGGAAATCTCATACCTGAAGCATGACATCCATCAGGTCTGTGACTGCATAAAGATGGCAATTAATCTTTTGTTGAAAGATATTTAATTTTGCTGTCTTGAGGCGTACAAAATTTGATTTATATTCAGAAAAATTTGAGCTATCTTTTCCAAGGCATAATCTGGATTTTATTCATTAAATTAATGAAATTACACAATGTCCTTTCCAAGCATGAACTGCTGTTTAAATGCTGTGTTTTGCCCAAAGAATACTCAATAAATACTTTATTATAGTTTCTGGACTCTAATTAGCTGCTCACAGCAGGCTGAATCTCTGTGACTATGTTTGTCCAATGGTCAAAATCCCATTATAACTGGTCATTTATATACAGGAATGTAAATTGTGTTTTCATCATAGACCCTCCACCACAAAATTAAAAAATAACTCATTCATTAGCAATTACCAACTGCTGATACACGGGTTTTTTGTGGGTATTTGTGCTGCAGAAGTCTGGCCAGAAGGATTAAAGGTATTGACTGAAAGGAGAGGGGGAAAAACTGCAGCAACTTGCATCATGTATTATAGATCTCCTGAGAAATCCCAGTGGCTGCCAGGCATGGGAGGCGAAATTTCCTGCTCAGATCCTGATGGAAAGAGCTGAGTTGGGCATTCAGAGCATGGAGAGGGAGCAGATTCCCCCAAAGTCAGGCTGACATCAAGGTACAGTAACTGAATATCACCACTCCGTGCAATCCCAGGGGGGGAAATTTGCACTGAATTTCAAACACTTTAATCCACATGTGTGAATTTCAAGTGAAGGTGGTGGAAAAGCAAGGGTAGTATTAGATTCTAATAAGCCATTGTGTGAGGGTTTGGAGCTGACATTTCAGCTAAAGAAAGAAAATTCAGCTCCTGGTTATTAAGTTTAAGGTACCAGTTTCAAGACTGTGGAGTCAGGACATTTTATACCTCAATAAAACAGCTGTCCTACAAGTACAAGCTGCATTATTTTGTCTTAAACCTTCATCATCCAAAGTCGTATTAACATCCTAAAGGTAGCTGCAAATAGTGAGAGAAAAATACTTAATGGATCTCAGAACAGAACTGGGATTTTTAGCAGTGAAAATAAAAACATCTCCACCACCATACAGTGCTCATGAAACTTGCTGTGTCTAATCCTTTTTTTTTTACACCATTTGCCATAATTTAAGTGTGAACTGGGAAGTCTTCCAAACTCACTCTAAAGATGTTTCTCGGTTTACTGGGTGAATTCCAAACTGATGATGTTTCAGGGATGAGGAAAAATCCAAAAATTCAACAGCTCACAGAGCAAAAAGGCAAAATATGTACCCCACTAGAGATGCCTGGAGGTTTAACTGACTTCTTGAAGCAGTGTGATCTCGTGATTTGGTTCTGGATTCGTCCAAAAGGTTCAGGTTTGTTTTCCTTTCCCTGGGAAAACTCTGGCAGAAGTAGTCTTGTGGCACCATTATTTCTTTCCAGTTTTTTACTCAAGATTCTCTATAATTACTTGATTTTTCTTTTTTAAGACACAAAGTGGAGACCCTAAATCCTAGTACCTAGTTTCCCAGCAGAATATAGTTAATTTCTACTATTATAATTTTTCTACTTTTCAGTCAGGATTCTTTTCTCCCTGCATTTCAAACTAGGGACTTTGGTGTGACTGTCAGCTAGAAAATTATCAATTAACTGAGGGAACTCATCCCTTCTCTACAGCTTCTCTCATTAGTGAGAAGAAAAGGAGGAGAACAAAAGAAACTTAAATTATTTATCTGCATATTTCTCCATATAGCCAAGATTCAATTATAAGAAAATGCACACATATCAGTCATGTCATGCACCCCTCAGAGAAATGACATTATTTACAGAGCCTGAGAAATGCCTCCATTGTTCACAATTTTAAATGAGGATGCAAAAACATTATTAAACACAGTAATTTTAGTGGGAAATCTGGTCATTTCCAGGCAGAGTCCACTCTTATCCCTCTTTCCTGGCACGTCCACAGGACAGCTGGGGATGGGATGTGCCAACACCTTTTCTCTGGAGCTGAGGCCCCAGGCATTCAGATCTGCTTTGCCACAGGTAAAAAAGGATGGAAAGGAGAAGGAGTTTCACCAGGGACTCTTCCAGCTTTGGAAATATAAATCATCCTTTTTACTTTCAGCCCTTAAATTCACAAGAGCAGGAAGGAGGATCTATCTGGGAAGTTACAAGAGCAGGAAGGAGGATCTATCTGGGAAGTTACAGCCTGACCACAGTGCCTGGCAGGGTTATGGAACAGATCACCTTGAGTGCCATCAGAAACAATTTCCAGGATGGTCAGGGAATCAGACCCAGCCAGCACGGGTTTAGGAGGGGTGGGTGGTGTTTGACCAACCTGGGCTCCCTTTATGACCAGGTGACTCACCTGGTGGATGTGGGAAGGGCTGTGGATGTTGTGTACCTGGACTCCAGCAAGGCTTGACACTGACTGCCACAGCGTTCCCTGGAAAAGCTGCAGCCCGTGGCTTGGACAGGAGCACTCTGTGCTGGGTTAGGAACTGGCTGGATGGCCAGGGAGTGGTGGGGAATGGTTCTGCATCCAGCTGGGATCAGTCACCAGTGGTGTCCCTCAGGGTCTGTGCTGGGGCCAGTTCTGTTCAGTATTTCTATTGATGACCTGGATGAGGGTATCGAGTCTTTCATTAATAAATTTGCAGGTGACACTAGGCTGGGAGCATGTGTTCATCTGCTGGAGGGCAGGAGGGCTCTGCAGAGACCTGGACAGGCTGGATGGGTGGGCAGAGCCCAACAAAACGAGCTTCAACCAGTCCATGTGCTGAGCTCTGCACTTCAGCCACAGCAACACCTGCAGAGCTACAGGACAGGGACAGAGGGGCTGGACAGTGGCAGAAAGGGACTTTGGGGTGCTGATGGCCAGCAGGCTGGACATGAGCCAGCAGTGTGCCCTGGTGGCCAAGGCCAATGGCCCCTGGCCTGGATCAGCAATGGTGTGGCCAGCAGGAGCAGGACAGTGATTCCTCCCCTGTACCTGGCACTGGTGAGAGCACACCTTGAGTGCTGTGTCCAGCTCTGTCCCCTCGGTTTAGGAAGGACATTGAGACACCTGAGCACATCCAGAGGAGGCAACGAGGCTGGGGAGGGGCTGGGAACACAAACCCTGTGAGGAACGGCTGGGGGAGCTGGGGTTGTTCTGCCTGGAGAAAAGGAGACTCAGGGGTGACCTTGTCACTCTCTACAGCTCCCTGAAAGGTGCCTGTGCTCAGCTGGGGTTGGTTTCTTCTCAGGCAACAACTGACAGAATGAGAGGACACAGACTTAAGCTGTGCCAAGGCAAGTTTAGGTCAGAGATTAGGAAAAAACTTGTCACTGAAGGAGTCATTGGGCACTGGAATCATTTGCCCATGGAGGTTATGGAGTCACCATCCCTGGGGCTGTTTAAAAAAAGACTGGACGTGGCACCCTGTGCCATGGTTTAGTTGACAAGGTGGTGTTGGGTCATAGATTGGACTGGATGATCTCAAAGGTCTTTTCCAACCTATTAATTCTGTGATTCTGTGATTCTGTGATCTCCACTACAACAGAATGTCAGTTAATCAGGATGACTTTTGTTTGAATTTAGTAATTCCCTAAATGGGGTAAAGTTAATAGCTGAGATTAGATCTACACAAATATCAGGCATTTGCACTGTTCTGTCATTTACAGCTTCAGTCCCTGGTGTCTTACTAGGATATTCCAATTTCAGCCTGGAGGTACAGATTATACTGAATTTCACTCCTACAATATATATACCCATCCTTCCAATCTCACCAAGTACTCCATCATTCTAGGATTTATTCCAGAAATACTTTAGAATTAAGCATTTCATACTAATTTTATCCTTTGTTCACTTACAGTTTTGTTTTAGTTTTTTTCATGATCCCATTATTATTTTCAGGTATGAATTACTGCCTATATAGTCTGTATTGCATCACAAATAACAGCCCTATGCTGAATGAACCCTGGGAGGAGCCTCAGCACATCAGGCAAGCAGGACGTGTTGTTGTTTCCCATTCATTTAGGCATCCTCTGGTCCCCCAGGCTCCTGCTTATCCCAGAGATAACTTGGCTGGAGAGCCATGCAGGTATTTATTTCCCCCCTAACTCAGGGATCGTGGTTCTCCTTCCAGCCTAATTATGTTCCTATAAACGACAATTAGTTTTTCCTGTTTACCAATTAGCCTGGAGGATTTGCTGAATGTATTTTGACACTCAACCACAAGATACTTGCCGAAAGTACAAATTACGAGCTAAGAATTCATTTGTAATACAGTGGAATCTAAATAAAGAATGAATACTTAGTAATTTATTCATGTGGTAACATCAACTACATAGAGTAATTCTTGTAAAAATCAATGCAGTCTTATTTCCTGACAGTGACATGAGGATTAAAAAACAAACCCAAACATAGAGGGTACATTTACAAATAATCTAACTCTTTCTAAAAATTCTTTTTAATGCAAACGACTCATATTATCTCATCTAAATTGTTTTGTGTGATATTCCTTGTCCCTATTTTTATTAGTGAATAGAAATGCTGAGTGTAGTATTTCCTTTCAGCTGGTTCCATTGTTGTTATCTATATGTAAAACATAATGAAAAACTCTTCCCATGAGCTCCCTTGAGGCACTGAGATTCTGGGGGCAGTAGGAAAATCCTTCTTGCATCACATTTAAGGAATAATCTGATGATTTTGTAGTGTACAGCAATCAAGAGCTGGTGAGTTTGATTAAATATTGAAGCTGAGACATTTAATCGATCCTGATAACCATTCATGGGAGGCACATTGAGGCTCAGGCATTTAATCAATCCTGACAGCCATTAATAGCAAGAACTATATACCACAAAGCAATAAAGATTAGGGCTATTATACAAAAACTGTGCCACAGGAGAAGAGAAAATGGAAAAATATCTCCCACCGTCTCAGAGCATGGACCCTGTTAAAGTTCTTTGGATTTTCCAAAGAGATAATCAGTGCTTCACTCAGTCTTTGACATCCATGTACTCTGGATGTTGATAGTGTGGTGGTGGGAACAATCTCCACAATAACCCAATTTAGCAATTTTGGAAGCAAAATGAGAGAGATAGAGAGATTAGAACAACCAATAGAGAGCAAAGAGAGGATGGAAAGTTTTCTCCTTCCAAAGAACTAATGAGGTCCTTGGAGATGCTGTGGCCAGCAGAGCCATCCAGCCAGGTATTCCTGCATCCCTGTCTGACCACCCAGTCAGGACCTGCATTCCCAAGGGGCCTGGCAGAGTCTGGCATCTGACACTGTGTGACTGGGAAAAAAAGATTAAAATTCTGTGTTCCTGCTGCGTAGCTTTTTACACACACATTCCCCCCAAATAAAGTCCCAAATAAAGAAAATTATTCTTCTTTCCCATCCAAGTAATTTCTAGAGAAAACAAGATCCACTAGATTTTAGAATTTTAGTCTGTTGAGGTTATGTGAGAGTTTTTATCAAATGTTTCCTTACAAGTAAGAGCTTTCCAGCTGCTTCTGCAGAGCAAAAGCTGCAGTCAACAAGTTTTGCAAAATTTTTCATGGGTGAAGTAAAATCAAAAAGCCTTTCAAATGAAATAAACTGATATTCAAACCTTAACATTGTGGGCCTCCAAAATATTTACGTCCTTTGCTTCTTAAATAATATATATTGTGAAAAAAATCCTGCCATTTGATGAAGGCAGCATTGACATTTAAACAACTCTTTCCATAAAACTTTAGTCAAAGGTGGACAGATCTCCAGGGGCAGAATTACTATTGTTAAACAACTAAGAATACTTTTGGGTCACACAATCTTATTCAGGAAGAAGAAGCCAAATGTTTCCTCAAAGAAAACAGGCAGGGTCATACCCTAATTAAATGAGGTTTAGGAGGTTGCCCTGAGATAATTATTCATTACAAGGACTCCTGCCCTTGCTAAAGGAGTAGTCCTGCTCCTTCTTGGGTTATGTATTTGTTTACCTGCCTTGGCTGCTCAATTTGTAGCTTGAGAATGTGCAATGTCTCCGTGTTAGTGCACTTGAATTAATGAGAAATCCACCTCACCAATGCCAGTGCATCTCCCCTGCCCCTCTCCCCTGCCCCTCTCCCCTGCCCTCCCTCTCTGCTGCTCAGCTTTCATGGAAAACCATTCCAACAAAATCCAAAGCAGTGGCAGCAACGGATTCACAGCCTCCTATCACCATGATTATCATAATTACAGTGTTTAACCACTGTATATTACCTGTTAAACACATAAAAATTCGTTTTTCCACGATGGATATTCTTCACATGTATAATTCCAGTGCTGTATGTGAAACAGGAATGTAATAAAATTGTCACGTATGAGTGAGTTTTACAAGGTACAGTTCCAAGAGCTGTTAATTTAAAGCCATTCTCAGTATATTTAAATTTTACAGGCAGTGTTATCAGTGGTGTCACTGTACACATTTATATTGCTTTTCTATTACTTCTGTATTTTGTATTCTCCTATACAAGGCAAGGTGGATTCTATGAATAAATGGGAAGACACAGGAAAATGTTCCACCTTCTCAGAGAGTGGGAGTTACCATATCCAGCTCCTCCTTCCCACAGTTTCCTATCGGGGTAGCTCAGTGACCCCAATAAATAATGTTAATAATTGGATCCTCAAATTTAAAATCAGAGAATTTGCACACACTTCCCTTCAATTGTCCCTCTTTCTGAGAAGCAAAAATTGTAGAACAATTATTTAAGAAATATTAAGAGCTGGAAGACAAGTAATTATATATAGTTGTTGGGTTTATTTGCTTTGTGTTATTTTTTACTGATACTGATGGACAAATCCAAAGTATAACTATTAAAAAATACATAAAATAATAATTATTAAAAGCAGGACTACAGCTCAGCAATTATAATCTCTAGTATCTACCAGTCACCAAGACCTAAAGAAGTCCTTCAGAATTAATTCAGCTTTTCTCAGAGTGCTGCTGACACTGCAGGAGCTGTGCCCAGGTCCAGAGGACATTTCAGGGTATAATCACACAAGTCTGCAAAACTACCTGAGCTTTCCCAGGTACCATGGAAATTCAAGCCAGTTGTGAGGGGAAAAGCATTTTTCTTTTTAGATACAACAGGATGAAGGCAATCTGGAGGTTTTTTTCTTTTCTATAGATCTGATGACAGATCCTTCTCAAACCAGCAATCAAAAATGAAATCATTAAATTATTAGAGGACAAAGTTGCCAACCTGAAGGTTGATTTGAAAATCCTGTTTTTAAGATGAATGGTGCAAATCAGGCTATTGGGTGTTCTAGCATGGAGTTTGGTGTTCTGAACAATGTAATTTTCCTTCTCAAAGTGAATAAAAATGTCAAGGGCCTCACATTTGAGGGGGAAAAATGGCCACTGTAAAGCATTGAGAAAAGCTCTGTCACACCAGCTACCTTGAAAGGAAATTCATATAGCATACACAAAAATGGGAATAGACACAAATATGGGAACCAGCTGAATTTCATGGCAGCATTACATTGGTCTGAGCTTCTTTAATGAAAAAAAGGAAGGTTTGGGAGATGAAGGTGTAATTATTGAAGAGAATGCAAGAAACTACGAACTTGAAAGTGAGTGAATAGGACTGCAGGGAAGAAAAGAAGAAAGAATCCAAACCAACTGAGCTATTTCAGGGAACACTCCAACATTTCTTTAGTGAGGCAACAAAGGGACCTTTGAAAGTAGAGTGTTGGGCACCTACCTGAAGCAGCCTAGGTGGGAATAATATCAACTAAAATAGAAGTTCATCATTTTAGCAAGAATATAACAGAATACAACAATACAGTTATTAAAAAGAAAATGTCTGTTTCAAAATATTTGAGTGCACAGACAACAGTGAAATGCTGATGGATGTGTGCCTGCTCTGTGGGAAGGATCACCAAGGTCCTGAATGTGTGGGAATTCAGAAAACCCACCAGACATTGAGAGCTATCAGCAGTTATTACACCAACAACTTTGCATTTAAGGCCTTAAAGGAAAAGAAATAAAGTGAGAAAATAAATAAATATTGAAGCAAAAGATTTTCTGTACAAAAGTTCTTTCTTAAGTAAATTTCCTGGTGAGAATAATGAAATATGGCTGGAAGAAAAGTAAGCATAAAATGAAGGTGAAAAATGTCATTTCTAGCCTCAGATCAATGTCCTTTGATGCAGCCCTAATCATTAATTCACAAGGGAATCCAATTTTTACTTAATTAAAATATGGGACTAATAGTAGATTGGATTCTATAGAGAAGAATACTCCATGTTCATCAGTTTAGTGTGTATTGTTGGGCTGTGCATTGGCTAACCTGGCTGATATCACCTATTATTTTATATTCCCATCTCCGTCCTGGGAGAAAAGAGCATCACTCCAAAGACTCCAGACCCTGCCAGTCTGAGCAGAGGTCAGAGCTGAAATGCATAAGTGCCTGCAGGTTCCCCTTCACTCTGCACTAAATCCACTTCTGCAAAAAGGTTTCATTTTCTCAGTACAATTTAGGGTAGTACTTAAAGTGCTACAGTGCAGGATGGGCTGTGCTGGAGAGATGACAGCCACCTAAAGAGCTTATTTTATATTTTACATACTTTCATGTATCTTTGTTACGTGCTTACACAGACAACTGGACTTTAAAAGAAAAGCAGTAAAAACTTGTCAGTTTTTGTAATTACTGAGAACCAATGATGATCTTCTATATTATAGATTTGAGCATTGTTTTAAATTTCCTTTTAGAAACATGTTAACCAACAAAATCCAGAAAATTGAATGGGATCCACTTATACCATCCTCTCAATATTTGAAAGGGCTAGAAATAGTCACTGCACCTAGAAAATACCCTGAATCTTTGACAAGTATTTGCATAATACTGTGGAGTTAAAGGAGAAAATGAGAAGGAAAAAAAATTATTTATTATCACTGTCCTATGAATTCACAATCTGTACATCACTGTACATCACCCAGAATGCATGCCAAGCCCTTATGACTTATTTAAAGGGAATTCTAATGACATAATCATTTCAGCAGAAGAAATGACACTGAGACAGAAAAGCAATTACTCTCATTACAAAAATATATAGAAAGCTGCATTCATTTCATAGAGAAGTAGAAAATAAACCCCAACAACTGAGACACATTGAAATAATGCAAAAGTTACAGGTGTTTCAAAGCTAAGCAACAAAAAAATCAGGAGCTTACATCACTCCAGGGCAAGGATCTGCAAATGAGAGAAGATCAATAGTAGATCAATGTAGATCAATGAAAGTAGAAGGTAGATAAATGACAATTAAAGGAAAAAAGCAGAAAAGTAGTCTGAAATGTGAAATCTCTATACAAGCACACCATCAGCTCTACCTTCTTGGAGGATAAAGGAAAAGTGATCAAAAATTTTTTTCTAAATAAAACCAACTACAGTTCAGAATGGGAGAAGTGTAATGAAAGTGGCAAAGAGATGACACAAGAGGAAGTGAGAGCAACCACACAGATTAATATCTATAGAAAACCTCAGATCACTGGCTTCTGTTGCTGGTGAAAAAAACATTACTATTTGTCTTACAGCCTGTTCTATAAATCTCCACTTATTTGCAGCATCTCTCACTCTGTGGCCCTGTTAGTGTTAATTGTGTGCCATTACACTCTGCCAATGCACTGCTCATTCCCAATCCCTGTTTATCTGTTGAAAATGCACTCTCTTTCCAGTGAACAGCAAGTTAAAAAAAAAAAGTCTTTAATGAAAAAAAAAATGCATCAAGGGTTACTAACAATGTTACTACAAGAGATGAAAGCCTTTTATTTTACTTCCCTACAGCTGAATACCCCACAGATTCCAACTTCCTACATGCCAAATATCCCCATGTCTCTTTGGAATCAGGGGTAGGAAACTGAGTGTAACATGTACAGAGACAGAGAAAGTCACAGATGGTGTCCCCCAACTGTGGGATTGGTTTATTTGCTTCCACAGATGATGCTGGTGTTTCTAGAAATGGATTTATTTCTCTTGTGTTACTCTGTGTTTGAATTTTTTTAAAAATCCAGAATATCAGAGCATTTATGACTTTGGCAATTATTTCATAAGTACTTTTCAAATTTTAAAATCCAGTCAAGTATCTTCATAATGTGCCAAGTTTGCCTACAATTTAGAAATTATAAAACTAAAATATCCAAATCAATATCCAGAAGGTATCACATCTTTAAACCAAATTAACTTATGTAGGAGCAGTTAATCCTTGGTGTCGAGCCCTGCTGCCTTTTTATTTTTCTCCCCTTAAGTAATTTGAAAGATAATTTCCCTGAGGATTTAAAAGCCCTGAGTTGTGCTATATAGAGTAGCATCAGCTCTGCCTGGGAAGAAGGACACAATTTACATGTCTTTAAAATAAATTGCCAGAGAATGTAATGCAGCCTTCCTGTGTACTTCCATCATAGCACAACCTATTTATTATCAGGAAAAATGTTAAATTCAGATGCTAATTCAGGAAGGAAAAATCTTATAGGCTGAACCACGAAAATTATACTCATAACACACAAAGAAAGAGCAGCAAAACTAAGGAAACTAAGATGATAAATCTGAGCTTGAGATGCCTGTAATTAAAATGAGAGTGCAATAATAAGCAGGTTCTGACAGGTGATGCTCACCTCTGGCAGATCCACCTGCTGCATCTTCAGCTGTCACTGCTGCTCCTCTGTGGCCATGATCCTGCTCACTCCTAGTCCCTGGAATTAGTTTTATCAAATAATATGATTATGATGCTGAAGAAAATGACAAGATATTTTCAAACATTAACTGAAAAATACATATTCTTATGCTTTATCCTTTGATTTCCCTTCACTCTACTGAGCAGTCACCCTCTTCATTTTAGCATCCCCTGACTGCAAATATTCCACATCATTTTTAAAAGCCATGGCTCCCCAAACAGACTTGAGCCAAAATCAAGTGACTGGTCTTGAATTTAAATCCCTGCATGAGTTTTGTTGAGTTTATGGACACGCTGGAGTAGCTGTAGCATCTCCCAACACAACTGGCTTGTCCCAAAGGATGGAAGGTGTCTGTTCCACAGATAAGACTCATATCCAGCAACACAGATTTTTCACCATGAGCAGAGTCAGGGAAAACAGCACTAGAACCCACATGGCTTTCAGATCCAAATATCACACCTCTGACCTGGTTTTGCTCTAAAACTGAAAAAACCCAATGACTTAAATTCAATAAAAAAGGTGAAAAAAGTGACACTAACCATATATGTTTACACCCAAGATAAATCTCGAAAACTTGCAATGTTCTCAATTTTACAGTGCTGGAGCAGACAGCATTTTGACAGAGTACTTAGGTATTTAAGTATTTATAACCCTGCTCCAAAGGAGAACTTTTTTTAAGAAAAAAAATCACCTTTCTGGACTTACAGAGGAAAGACAAGTATTTATAAAGAAGAATTATCTTATTTTAAATTCAATGTGCTAAATAATTTAGCACAGTGTGCTGTTTAACAGAACTTTCTGTTCCCAAAGAAAAAGACCAATGTCTAATCAAAGTTGCCCACCTGGAAAATTGTGGTGCTTGTTCAATGTTATCAGAATAGGTTCATTTACTATAGAGGCATTGTAGAAAAATAGTCTTGTGTATAAAACATTATCCTGATCTAGGATTACTCCTGTAAGCAACCATTCATTTTAGAGCATCATACCCTTCTTAGAGCACTGCTTTCTTTTACAGGAATGGCAGTGAGCACTGCACCCTCATCACAGAGTTCATCACAGCTCCAATCCCAGCACAGCTGGCCAAGCTCCACCTCTCAATACCTGGAATTCAAAGGTGCTATGAATGAGGGGGAGCTCAAGAAAATTTTAAAATTAAAATTTAAAATTCCAGCCGTTAACTGGGGTGCAGCTCACGGTCTCTGCAGTGTCCATGGCATCTGTCCAGAGACACCTTCCCTGGGATTCCCATTGTCCTGGGGGTAGGGTGGCTGCAGTTCAGGATCGGCACACTCACCACTCAGCTCCTTGCAAATCCCAACAGAACCTAAAGGAGCCAAAGTCCTGCAGCAGCTGGGCAGGAGGGGATGGAGGCAGTGATAAAGGGGACAAAGGGGTTCAGTAACTGTGGGATCCCTGCAGGGTCAATAGCCAGCAATAACCACCAGACAGGGCACTGTGCTTTGCCTGCTCAGCCCTGCCTGAGCACAGCAGTCACCCAGAGTGGGACACCATAAAAACTCAATCCCCCAGCTCTGCTGAGGGATGAAAACCTTCCTCACACCAACATCCAACCACTCCAGGGCTTATGCTCCTTCCCCAAGGGAGGGAGTCAGGCAGGAATCCTTAGGGGCACCAGTGCAGCCTTTATTCACAGATGCCCCTCTCTCTGTTTAATGAGTATGAAATAACTGAAAGAACAAGGAATTAACTGAGGGAGTGATCACTGCTAGGCAATCAGACAAGGCTCCTGAAACCTGACATCCTACATCCTTAGCCAAACATGGTCAAGAGAGTATTCATGTCATCTGCTGGGCAGAAATAGTGATATAAAACAGATTAAATACAGTTTCATATTAGAAGGGGCTTATTTTACCAATAGCATGAAAAGCAAATAGAAAGTAAAACTTGATGTCAGCACAGTTTGCAATCCCTGATGCTTTTCCATCTCACTATTTCACATGGCACCATAAATGGTGTCAGATTCCTGCCTACAAGTAATGAGCCATTGAGTAGAATCCTAGCAGATACCTAACGAGATGCACTTCTCTAATTGACTTCATTGTTGGAGTGATTAATGAGATCCAACTTCTCTTCCTGATATGAAATGTGCCCAACTTGTTCCAAGCATCATGAACATTTTCTCCATGAATGCTTGTGTGCAGTGAGAGCAAATTTGGAAGATGAAATTCATAGTCTGTTTTGGAAGAAGGAACATGTGCATAAATGTCTTTATGAATCTCAAGGTGAAGTGAGTTTTCAGCTTTTTTTATGACACATTTTTGTCATTGTTATCATCAGTGATGGCTGGAGCTGACATTCTTATTAGTAACTTTTCAAAATAATTCTCAAGAAACCTAGTGAGGAGAGAGCAAGTCAAACAGGCTGGTATTCAAACAGTCTCATTGGACAAATCTCCTGTAATTGCAAAATTCTGATGACACAACAAATGTCTGACCACATTTTCCAAATTCTGACCATGATCTCTCATGAAGGAAAATCAAAATAAACGGTTAAAGTGTGCAGGACACAAAAAAGGGAAGACCAGAACAAACCAGAATCTGAAGGGCCACATAAATATGTAAAAAAAGCAAAAGGAATTGGCATAATAAACAGAGCTCAATCTGAATTTTAGCATGAACTACTTAAGCACAGCTTTCCAAAAGCATTTTTATCTCTTTCCAAAGGTAGAGAAGTCTAAAATTGGGACTCTGGCTGTGGTGAAAGAGGCCCAAGAGCAGTTCCTGACTGTCTCTGCACTCGAGAGAGATGCTGCATTGTAAGGATTGACTCAAATGTAGACTCTGTTTCAGGGAATTCGTAATTTATGACAAGATGCAGACAAGAGACCAGACAAACAAGTCAGGGGGTGGACAAATATGGATTAATGGGTTTGATAATTAGTGCAATTTCAGTTGCACATCAGAATGGTGGGAGAAGAGGGGTGCACAGATAATGACATTTTTCTCCAGCCTTTCCATTCTGGAGTCTACCAAGGAATGCTGCTCTTCCAGATTTTAATTTTAAACTGAATTTCTCTTTTCCATCCAATTTGAAGCATAATTTTTCATTGTCATCCTGAGATGTGACAGCAATCAAGTGGAAATATCAGGCAAGTAAGTCATGACTGGGGAATAATTAACTTGTCTGTAATTAAACATGGTATCTGGCAAAAAAGTGTGACACAACTGAAGAGTGGAAAAATTCACATTTAGCATAATTATTGATGATCATTTCAAGTGGAACTAATTATTAAGGCATATACAGCAAGGACATGGATCATCCCACATTCTGAAGTTCCTCACGCTAAATAAATGATTTCTTCACTCAGACCATTGCTCTGCAGAATGTGCTCCAAGTTCCCCACCACTCAGTGATTGCCTTACCAAATATCCATCTCACCCATGCCTGCAGATTTATTTAAGTCACCACTAAAACTGGTATTTATTGTAATCTCTAATGGAAGTTCTGAATCACTTAAGGATGCACTACAGTTTGCAAGAAACAGAACCAACACTATATTTGAGAGAGATATGGGTCAGAAGGTAGCACCAAGCCTTACCCCAGCCTAGCTCACACAGTGGATGCTTCCACAGATGAAGAACATAGAGGTTACATGTGTCAGAATTTTAAAATCAGTGTCATTCATAGCCCATCTTTGGTTGGTTTTATTCACACATTAACACCAACCAATCTAATATCAAATACTATCTGCACATTGCAAAACTGAGCTTCCTTTAGAGCAGTAGAGTCTTGCCTCAAGTGTTCCTGGACTTGTGCTTTGCATTGTGTTTCTGCTGAGGTAAAATAAGAACATTACCTGATTTAAATGAATCCTACACTTATTTAGTACTAATGCAAGTACAGGTCCCCAGGAATGCCAACGAAGCACAGGCAAAATAAGGACACAGGTGGTTTAATATCTGTGGATGCTGACAGGACCTGTTGGCATAAATACCATGCACAACGACTGTCAAAATGCAAATAGTGGAAAAAGTCCTTAAGAACAGCTTATTAGCACTGCTGACCTCCCTGGGAACACTGCTGTGCCAAGAGCTTCCAACACACTGAAATGCAGAGATATAATTGGCTCTATAAAAGCTGAGCTTAGGGCTGCAACAAGAAAAAAAATGTTGTTTAGATGCTAATTGATCCTATAAAAGTACATGGAGGAATGAATTGTGTCGTTAAATTGCTACACAGTTGGGTTTTTTTGAGCTCCATGCTCAATTTAAAAAAATAAAAATAAAAGGAGTTGAGCATACAGTGGCTTATTAGAAACAATTTCTTCTTTTCATAATGAAAAAAATGAATATCTTGTTGCCCTGCCATTGCAGGCCACTGGGGCTTTGTGATGACTCCTCTTGGGCTCCCACTGCAAACACCCAATCGAGCTGCTAAGCCAGAACATGAGCTCTCAGCAACCTCACAGAAAACCCAAACAGGGTGCATTGCTGGGTCTAATTCCAGATTTGAATATAGATGCATTCAGCTTTCTCCATTTAGGCACATTGCAAATAGAGATAATACCAATATGTGAAAAATATATTCCCCTGTGCTGCTCTAAGACTTTTGCTCCTCGGGCACAGGCATGGTGCTGCTCTCCCTGCTCAAGTTAATAATGTATTGAAAGAGTGATACAAGAAACAAATCGTTGTGCATTTCTGTGCTTTCAGATCTGTTTGTTCTACAAAGCCTTTTGTTCTAATATTCATAAGGTTCCACAGTAAAATATGTTTTACAAGGAAGCATTTGGAAGATATCAGACTTCTGTGAGTAAAATTCGGAATTTACTTACTATGTCATTTCAGAAATTACATAAAAATAGAAGTAATCTGTTCATTTTAGGCTCACAGGAATTTCTTGGGCTAATCCCTCATTATTTAAGAAGAGACAAGACCAAATGCCCTTTTCAGGGTTGGATGGGTCACTGAGTAACCTGGTGTGGTGGAAGGTGTCCCAGCCCATGGCAGGAGTTGGAACAAGAAGATCTTAAAGGTCCCTTCCAACCCAACCATTATATGATTCTGCAATAGAGGGCTTCTATTTCTGCTCCCTTTCTTTTCTAAATTTGTACCCATTAAACGTGGTAAAATAAATCTGGAAATACTATTTAATGTGTTTGTTTTTATTGGGGTTAGAGCAGTGGCAAGGCACTAACATCAACCCTCGTTTGTATTAGAATCCAACAGGCAAAATTCCTGATCCTATCAGCTGAGCCAGTAAACCTCCCCCAGACAGACAGACAGACAGACAGACAGACAGTGCCCAGCTCCAGGAGTAAAGGGGCAAGGACCTGGTTCATGCCTGATGCTGAATGTCTGAAGTAGTCCCAGCATGATTTGTGACATGGGTAACTCACAGTGGGGCTGGGCAGAATTGCCACCTAAAACTGATGAGGCTGCCAGCTGAACCTCAGCTCTGGGCCCAACAGCTCCCACTAATCCTGTTATAAGATCAAAACCACCCACAAACTGGCCCCAGGCTGCTGGTGGTTCCCAGTACACCTGCTGCAATCCATCCCTTTTAATTCCAGCAGCAGCCAGGCCATGGCAGGAATAACCAAGCACAACTCTGGTTAAGCCCTGAGCCTTTCTCTTGCCACCACAAGATATCATAGAGTGATATGGTTTAGGCTGGAAGGGACCTTAAAATCCAGCTCATTCCACCCCATTCCATGGGCAAGGACACCTTCCACTAGCCCAGGGTGCTCCAAGCCCCAGTGTCCAGCCTGGCCTTGGGAATTTTCAGGGATCCAGGGGCAGCCCCAGCTGCTCTGGGCACCCTGTGCCAGCCCTGCCCACCCTGCCAGGGAACAATTCCTGCCCAATATCCCATCCAGCCCTGCCCTCTGGCCCTGGGAAGCCATTCCCCTTCACCCTGACACTCCAAGCCCTTGTAGAGAGTCCTTCCCCACCTTGTAGCTCCTTAGGTACAAGGAATTAGGTACAAAATTAGGTCACCTCAAGGCCATCTCTTTTCCAGGCTGAACAATCCCAATTCTCTCAGCCTTTCCTCACAGGAGAGGTGCTCCATCCCTGCAATCAGCTTGGGTTATACATTCCAAATTGATGTTTTCCATGAAGCAAACATACCTTCCCATCTGCACTACAGCTCCTGCAATAATAAATATTCATATATGGTGGCACATTTTAGCAGGGAAGCATACTGGCATTGTGATTAAAAAATGGAATTTTCTGCATGTTGAGCAAAGAGCTTAATGCCTTGATTTAGAAATATGCATCTAGTTAAATCCAGGCTTGTAGGTCTTCCTTGTACTGATGGATTTAAGTATGGGCTTAAGTGCTTTTCTGAAGCAGAGCTTAACAGATGGAAAACCTTTTGAAACAAGAAGACTGGAAATCAAAAAGCCCAGAAAGATGGCTATTTAAATCTTCATGTAATCCTTTTTGTTCAAATATTTACAAGATTCCTTTCCTATCAACAGATAAAAATATCATTATTTTAATAACTGTAGAGAACACGTTAAACAGATAAAGGAGTTGACCAGGGAGAATTAATTTTGTGAATTCCATGTGCTTGCAAATCCTTTTTCCCCCTCACTGCTTGACCCTAGAAGCCACTACAGGTAGTCTCAGACTGGGGCCTGCTCTACACCTCCACATGTCTCAGGAGGAAGAAATACCTATTCACTTCATGACAACTCATTCAAGCTGATCTATCAGAAGAGGAGACAGAGAATAGAGGAGAAAAAGAAGCTGTTATTTAAAAATCAAAACTGTGCTGCCAAAGGGTAAGAAAAGACCAAACACCTCACAGAGCTTCTGTGACAACTGAACTTATCTGAGTAAATGATACAGCAATTTAGAATAAAGCTGGAAAGAATGTGATGCATGGAATTAATGAAGTGTATGACAGGGAGGGAATCTGAGGTAAAAACCTCAATTGCTAATGCATTTATGAAGTTATAAATACACAAAACAAGTGTTCCATCAATTCAGGTATCATTAAGAGTGGGAAAAATAAATAAAAAAAGGCGTTTGGACAGATTTACAGTTACTACCTGTCATTTCAGAAATAAATAAAGCTCCTTCATTTGATTAAGCAAAACCCACATGCAGAATGGGAGCATCACCTGTGAGTGACCTCTGAGGCTGAGGAAATAAATGCCTGAGATGTGTTATTACTGACATAACTGATCAGTCTGCTCAAGAAATCCACAGGTCTGGGAGGAGAACGTGAGCACTGAGGAGGAGGAGAACAAAGGGTTTTGGCAGAGCTCAACTGCAGAGATTGCCACAGTGAATACTCACTGCAAAGAACATTTCAGTAGGAATAAATATATATTTAATGACAATATCTCAGTTCTCCATTCCCTCTAACTCCCAGACATCTGCTAATATCTATTATGGTATTTGCATTTATCAGAGTCTTGGCCTTATGGGTCCTACCAGAATGTAACATTGGAAATTACTCTATTGTAACAAAAAATCTGCTTTTGCTCTGATGGTATCTCATCAAATTCCACTGATATGCTCAAAGCCCAGCATATGCTAGACTCTATTGCTGGAGCAATGTCAGAAATCCGTGACTTCAGGATGAATAAATAAATAAATAAATAGAGGAAAAAAGCAGCTAAAAGGGAAATGATAAAAAAGAATTCCTCACAAAGGAGTTGCAGCTCAGTGTTACTGAAGTCCTGGATGGGTGATTGTGACTCCTGTCAGCAGATTACACAACTGAGTTTTGATCAACTCCCACACCAAGGGCATAGCAGCCCTGTGTTCACAGCCAGACAATTCCACCTGTCTGACACCAACAGCATTCCCAGAAAACTAATGCTGGACTTCCCTAATTTGAGAAGTCATCTCATTTCTTTATTAGGAGAAAGACACTGTTAATTCTAGAGAGACTGGTTGTGCTCATAATATCCACAGCCCACATCCATTCACTTTAAAATAAATGGTGGCATTTCTATTTATTTTCATAGGAGTCATTCCTGACCCAGGGAAAATTAATGCCAAGAAGGATGCAAGTTTTCATTTCTATGTTTCATTCGGTATTTTCAAGTTTCAGAGACTTGTACAATAGTGAAATGATTAATATATTTATGCAGCAAAGTCCTGCGTTCATTATCAGTTAATTATCAGCTAGAAAGACAGAAAATAAGATCAAGTTTGCAGAAGTGAGCACCTATATTCCAGTGTGGAACTGCTGGAGACCACAAGCACTCTCAGCATTTACAAAATGAAGCCCTTGATGTTTAAACACTGACATTCTCTTTGTGATGTCAAATGGGTATCTTGGCTTTTTGTGAAGGCTGGGATCCACAAACAGAATGCAAAAATGGTATTTATCACAAGGAGTGGGAGACCAGAAAAAGGGGACAGCAAGAAAAAATGCAACCCAAGGGAAGGAATGAAAGAATATACGTATGTGATGCATTAATAAAAGACTTCAGAAAAAAAGTATCCTAGAAAAGACTAGGCAATGGGCACAGTAAAGCCACTGAATAGGATTAGATAAAAAGCTTAAAATGATAATAAAAATAGTTTATTCAAGAAATAAAAAAGAATGAGAAGGGAGACAAAGGGAAAAAGAATTCATATTTTTAGCACAATGGACAATGGGAAAACTCTTCTGAGCTCAGCTATACATAATTACATCTTGTTACCTTCTATGCAGTATAAAAATATTTCAGGTCGTTGTATATGAATTTACAGAAAAATGAATGTTTCAGAAGTTTGGAGATTTAAATATTTGAAAATATTACTGTATGTAAACCACACCAACTTTACATGGCTGTTAGTATTCATTATATAAGAACAGAAAAAATCCTACTCAGCTTCAGCTGAAATCTAAGCCATTCACCCAAAATGTGTCATGTAAGAGTGGAGAAGTGATCCCTCAGAATAAATTCATACACAGACATGCATAAAAGGGTGTAAAATTATATCTGAGAGTACTTCTTGTGTAGGAAAACATTCTCTGTGTTCCTGGGGTCTCCCATAACCAGAAGAGTCCTGCTATTTCTACAGCACCAAAAAGAGAAAATACACATTAAAAAAGCTGTATCAGAGTCACTTAGTTCAGAAAGTGGAGAAGTAGTACACACACTCCAGACAAAAAGATGACCCAAACTGTATAGAAATAGAACATATTCTTCTACCTTCTGTTTTTATGGCAATTAACCACAACACAAGAGAGTCTGTTGTGGCAGACACCGAATAACTGTGTCCTCCACAGGAGGAGGCTGGAATGTGCCATCCTCTATGTTATTTCCATCGAGGAACCATTACATTGCCTGGTGCAGCTCAGGCTGTTTCAGTGTTGCTGGATTGATTGTTTCAGCTCAGCCCAAGGCAACACAAGAGACTCTGAACTCATGGAGCAGCCACAGCTCAGTCCTTGCCACTGGACACAAATTTTGTGGTGTAACACAGACTGAGGCAAAAGGAGAAAAGCAAAGCTCTTTGTCTGCCTGCTCAAAACTTCCAGTTCTTTTACTGTCACAGTGCTCTGGTGTGCCATGCCCTGTGTTCCCAAAGAGGAGAGCAGGAACACCATGGTAGCTGAGCAAAAAAGGAAACAAAAACTGTCCCTAGCCCAGAGCACTGGGAAAAGGAGGATGGGAGCTGATTCAACAGAATGCAGCAGGTTACAGAGAGAGAAATGCAAGAGTGTGGGGTGCTCTCTGCAGCCAGCAGGATTCTGTGCAGTGAGTGAGTGCTCACAATTAGCCTGAAAGGTGAAGTTTGACATCATGGACCCAACTCAACAATTTCCCTGTGTGCAGCTCTGCCTCGTACAAAGAGCCCATGAGCTCACTGATTGTAAAGCTCTTGCAGAGAAGGGTTTCAGAAATGAATTGTGCATCCTGACTGAAAGAACAGCACTCCGTGGAGAATCAGTCTTCATGCAGTAACTGAAGATTTCACACTTATTTCAAAATATCCAAGAACAATATCCAGTGTTGTCAAGCCTTTGGAGTCATGTTTGAGTAGAAGAAACGATTTTTGGAGTGTGACATCTGGTGTGTAACTTTATGCTCTAATATGGAACAGGCAGTGCTTCATGCTAATATTTTTTAGGTAATCACCACAAAAACTAGAGAATCCAATGCTTCCTTTCAGCTATAGGGAATTATCTTGCATCTAGCACCAAGACTTCAATTTAGAGAAAAAAAGAAGTGCTTAAAGAGACACTAAATATAATGCAGATGTTATTTCAAATGTGACATCCACTCCAGATATTTTGAAGGAATGCAATTTTCTGCAGTGATCTGCAAGCTTCCCTTCATTAGAAATGGAAGGTATCATAGGAAAAAAAATATCCTGGACTGATGTCACTTTTGCAGTCAGTCTCTGGGGAAGAAGCATGATGCAGTGATTTCAGCCTGCATCTAGAAAACCTGATTTCAGTGAAATGCTGCTGCAAGTAACTGTAATAGGTTGTCAAAGAAATCATCATCCTCTACCTTTGGAATGCCTAAGAAAGTAAAGAAAGAAAGGGGGTTTCAAACAGAAGCTTGTTGAGGGATATTAGTGATTGTAAGGTGCTCTGACGTGGTGCAGAAATGTCATGTAAAGATCCTGGCTCAGGCAAGGAAAATGAAATACCAGAGTGTCTGGGAGGAGACAGAGGAATATTCCAAATGCTCAGCCTCAGCTGACATGCTCCCTCCAAAATCAATATCATGTGTCCATTTAGACTCAAGAAAATGTTCATCACTTCCAGAAACGGAACGACAAACAAACTTCAGCAGACCAAATTCTCTTCACCAGCCCCCACACAATTACTCGACACTAGTACTAGGGGTAACATTTTCAGCCAAGCAGGGCTCAGACTGAAAACCTGAGCCCCCAGGGAGTACTTGTACATATGATGAATTCAGAGTATTATTGAAGATAGTTATTCATGAACGGCCAAAGAGAACAGCAAAAGAGAACAGTGTGTGAGAGACTCCAGAGTCCTTTGTAGGAGCAGACCTGTTGAGCTTTACTAACTCAACAACTCAGAGAAGTTCCCATGAATTTTGTTCCCAAGAAGCAGAGGAACCTCTCTCATGGACACTGGGGATGGCTGCTGTCAGCACATTTGCATTAAGGTGGTCACAAGGCTTGCTCAGTCTTAGGGCAGTAATTCCACATTCCATTAGCAATGCAAACTTTTTATCAGCTGAAAATATGACCAAGAGTATCTTTAAATTGTCAGGGAAGGATTCCACACAGACAACTATATCAGAAATTTATTTTCCCCTACATTATCTTTCTTCAACCCAGCATATCATAGAAGCTATTTGTAGCGGGGAATCATTCCTCAAAGTATTTAATTCACAGAAACTTTTTTTAGATCTTTGTTGGTTTTCCAGTAAAGCCAATATTTGAATAATGCCCTATTATCCTTAGAAGTAGCAATTGCAAAGTTTCTGACTACTTGGTCAAATAAGAAAAAAAAATCTTGGCATTTAGAGTGCTGCATTCATTTTAAAAAAAGAGTATTTGACTTCCATATATCACTAAAAAAAACCTTCCTAAATTCTCTTCTGGATGGAATGAGGGTACTTAATGTTCTGACTAAAGAATGCCTGAAATAACTCCTCAGTGAAATAAATGTCTGAAAGAGACTGAGAGTGAAGATTGACCAAGCATTGCTCAATTGGAGCCAGTTCTGAGAGACTCCTTTCAAACAGACAGCTTTGTAGAAGCTCCTTCCTGTAGAAGTTTTAAATCTTTCCATCCATGACCAGAGACAACTCTTTCCAAAAGCCCAAAGAAGACAAAATTTTATGCCTTGAGCCTCCATTAGAGAGAGCAGTGAACAGACTTTTCCCAACTCATTACTGATCTGACACGTGGCTTTGATGATGTAATTCTTCATGTCTCTGCTTACAATTCTTTTTATATTCATTATATTATATTCATTATAATATATTATATTCATTTATATTGTAATTTGGGCTTTTCCCTGTGAAGCATCCACACAGTGGCATCCTGATATTAATTGTACAGCTGGAAAATAGAAAATTCAGGTTTACATTACAGCACTGTAGTAATATATACAGCAGGGTAAGTTGTTAAACACTGGAGAACCAGCCCCAGTGCACAAATAAGCAGTTTTCAGCTATCTTTCACCTTTGTGTTAATTTATAAGGCACACAACAGTAATTTGGGTTTTGCTGCTATTAATCCCTCTTATTATCAGGGGGATTTAAGTAGTGTTTATTCAGAATTTATGACCAAAATTTATAGGAGAGCAGTGTCAGGGGAAACAGAAAATTTAGGATTAATTGTGGCCAATTGGTAAATTGCACCATCAGCAAAAGTTGGCAAATAACTGATTCCCAATACATATGTATCAGCATTTTTTCCTTTAAAGGTAAAAGGGAAGAAACACTGCAAGCTTATTGTTCTCACAGCGAAAAGTGGATTAAAAGGGAAGAGTTTGTTGAAGTCTTCACAGCCTTAAAAAATACGGCAGTGCCTTGCCAGATTTTCCCAGACAGGGCTGCATGAAACTGAGGAAACCCCACTAGAGATGACTAAACACTGCCAGGTAAATGCTTACAGAGGGCAAATGCTTTTTTTTTTTCTGATAAACTGGTTACTGAGGTCAGAATTCATTGAAATTCTGCACATTTACCCTTTTGACTCTCTTGCCCAAGCCACAGCCACACAGATAATTTCATTACCAAGCCACACTGGGATCACTGCTCCACCACAAGTAAAGAATAATTTTTCACTTTTTAATAAATTAACTAAACAACTGAAAACGGAGAGCAAGATGAATGGATTGGTTATTTCTTTTAAAAAAATTAACAAAAAAGACGTTAGGGAGATGAGTTGGAAAATGTGAGGTTTGCAAGGACAAACTCTGACACAGCTCTCTGGTGTTACCACAAGGGGAAAGGCTCAGGTTGCTGAGAGCAACTACACTGAGCTCAGCTCACTACACAGAGCTCCAGCAAAGGAATAATTTGTGTGATAGTTGTTGGACAAGGTCAGGACAGAATTTGAACATTTTCAAGTGTGGGTGAATTATCAGCATCTCCCCTTCCCTTCACCATTACTTTCAGCTGCAAGATGGCCTCAGGCAGGTTTGTTTTCACTATAAAAATTTGCAGAAAAATGCAGGAGATGGGTGAAATTAGAAGTAAAAATGCTACACTTTTTATTCACCCAGCTGGTATTGAAGGCAGTGGGAATATTTGCACAGAGCTGGAATCCTCATGCCATTAGCATGACAAGAATATACACTCAACTCAAAAATTATAACCCAAGGGTCTTGCAATAATTTTAAGGCATGATTTGCCTTGATGTCAGCACACCTGAAAGCTGTTCTGCAGTCCACAGCACGGGGCTGAATCTACAAACCCAGGTGGCTTCACTGAGGGAAGGTGAAGGAGGAAGAGCTCTATCATCTCAGACATTTTTTCTGTAAACTTCTCAACTCTTCTATCTAATACTTCAAAGAGTTTTAAAATTTGTCTCATTCACTAATATCTTTCCATTCTCTCTTTAGGGAAGGTGATTTTCAACTGCAGCACACTTCAATACCTTGTGCTGTGGTACCTGCTCAAGAACACACAAATCAGGCCTCAAAAATCAAAAGAGATCCAACCAAGGTCAGCAGGAAGGTAATATCTCAAATTATTACCTTAATGGAATCAGTAAATTTGGCCATTGACTGCCATCAGGTCAACCTCTCTTGTTTACCATATGTAACCCTACAGTCAGGACTGCAACTAAATCTTTTTTTTTTTTTTTTAAAGAACAAAGAGGGGTGGAGAGATCTGCACACCCATGTTTTTCCAATTATTACACATGAAAAAACCTCTTGTGACAGCTTTGTTCACAGCGTGTTCCTTACCACTAGAAAAGGAAAGTCATCCCCAGACATAACATCAATGATCAGAATTGCTCACGAAGCAAAATACACTGCTTTAGAAAGAGGTAAGATTCAGTCCTGTG
Source organism: Sturnus vulgaris (assembly GCF_052056855.1). NCBI lineage: Eukaryota > Metazoa > Chordata > Aves > Passeriformes > Sturnidae > Sturnus > Sturnus vulgaris. The sequence goes on from NC_142262.1 coordinate 5,141,245, forward strand.
GATAAAAACAATATTTAGAACAAGTTTCCCACTTTCCCCACATTTTTTCCAATACCCCAAATCTTGGCCTGTATTCATTTTAGTATTTCTGTTACACATCCATTTTCTAAGCAGGACAAAACAGTCCCCAAAGAATGGAAAAGAGTAAACTGAATTGTGCTGCATTTATTTCTGTATAGTCCTTCCTGCACAAAGAAACTGAAAGCATCAGGGATGTAATAATGACAGCATTTATCCAATTTCTTCAAATGTTATGTGCTGCTTCAGAACTCTTAAAAGCCTTGTGTTCTAATAGGATGGATTATATTCCTCATAAAAGTGTTGCACAGGGAAGTTACATCTGTCTTCCTTTTTTAAAACACTTTTCCACAGAGCTTTGGCTTCCAGCTCCCAGAGGCCCTGAGAGCATCCACCTCACTAAATTCTCAAAATCCCGTTTAATAAAAAATAGATTAAAAAGTTCATACATTGGATGAGTAAAGGGTTCTGAGCCAGTTTATGTTTGGGTCAACAACATGAGGGTGTAACAAAATAATTATGGAGGGACCGGAGGGAAGACCAGTCCCAGTGGGCACTGTCCCACTGCCAGGCACCATTCCTGCTGTTGTCAGTCATCAAAAGAAATCCTGGAGCTACCCTAACAACACTGTGATCTATGTGCAGGGCAATCTAGCTCCAGAATGGCTCAGCAGAAAAAAGCCTCCCAGTACTAATTTATTCTTTTTTTTTTTTTTTTTTTTTTAGTTAGGCCAAGTAGAGATTTGGAGAAAGAGCTGGCATCTATTAAAAGGATTGATGTACAGGTCTTCCCAATACCTGCTGAATCACTGTGGATAATGGTGCAGCAATAAAGGCCATGAATCTGCTGCAATCTCTGATCTCCCACGTCTGAGCCACAATTACAGTGCCAGGCCAGGGTGAAGATACAGCAGAGCCAACAACCCTGACAGCAAAGCCATTAACAACTGCTGCTCCTCAGCCCTCCAGCTGGACTGGGAAATGCCAACATCTTCATTCTCATTCAGTCTATCAGGGTCTGAATGGATTTTCTTTTTAAGTATCTAACAAAAAGACGAAGTATGGTATGGAAATGCACCACAATCTTTTATTCATAAGGCAGCATCCTGGGGGAACAACCAGCACATCCTACAATGCATTCTCCTCTCCTCAGCTAGAATGAAAACACTCTTACAATTTTTGTTGTAGGAAGTATAAAAAGACTAAGTGAAGTTGCAGGAACATTCTATTTGAATGACTGTGAGAGTGTGAACTCCTAAAATTGATAAAAGGAGGGTTGTGGTAAGGAAAAGCTATTTAGAACAATCACTGTCCACACCAAGTCCACCCTGTGTGAAATGGTGTCATTGTGACCTCTGAGCAGTCATTGAGAGATGATAAAAATCATGCATGTGCAATCAGAAACTGCCATTTATGACGTGTGTTTCAGACAATTCTGGAACATGAAAAGGACATTTAGGTGCCATGGGAGGAACACAAACAGTCTTAAAACTGATGTTCTGCACAGGAAAGGGGAATGTAAAACTTATTTATCACTTTTGAGCTACATGGCAGCCTGTGCCAGTCTGGGAATAAAAATAGGAACATGGAGGGAAGGAAAAATATCATGTTGAACAAAAGGAGAACAAAAATTTAAGGAGAAAAACAGTATCAGTCAATCCTAGATTGACAGACATTATGTTGATGCTCTAAGGTTTTTTTTTATATTTTTCAGATCCTGTACTGCATTAGTGTGTAACTCTGAACTCCATATAGAGTGTTAGTGAGCTCTCTTCACATTTTGGTCAGACAAAACAATCCTTGGCCTGAGAACCAAGGTCACCATCACAGCCTCAGGGCCTGAAAAGTAAAAACCAAACTGAACTGGGGGGGAGTAAACTGAGGGAATGTGACTTCATCACCTGAAGCTGTAATTGGAGAATTAACCCCTGATATATAAATAGACCAAACTTATTTCTGTCTGAAAAACTCGTGGCCATTGTCCACCGTGGGTGTAGCCTCTGGAGGCCTTTGCACTGCCCAAGGTGTATCTGCTGAAGGCCTTTAATGCACACTACAGATAATTATACAATGACAGAGGCTGGAAAGGACCTTTAAGATCAAGTCCAACCATCAACCCAGCACCATGACCCTGTTCCCCACCAAACCATGTCCTCAAGTGCCACATCCACACGGTTTTTGAACATTTCCAGGGATGGTGAACTCCCCCACTTCCCTGTGCAGCCTGTTCCAGTGCTGTACAAACCTTTCCATTAAAAATGTTTTCCTAATATCCAGTCTAAACCTATCATGGCACAACTTGAGGCCATTTCCTCTCGTCCTGTCACCTGTCACCTGCTACCTGGGAGCCCAGTCAGTGGTCAAGATTTTGGGAGATCAAAGTCCCACAAATGTGAGATTGAAAAAGCAGAAGGATATATCCCCTAGGGCTGGCATCACATCCCAAAAGCAGAAGGGAGATGGGCAGAGATTTTCTAGGGCTGCTACCAACCCAGCCATACCAGCTGTGGCTGCTGCTGGAAGGACACTTCCAGCTGGAGCTGGAATGTTGGAGTGATGCCCCAAATTCCAGACTTGCTGAGCAGTGCCATTAGGAACAACTGACCAAATCACTGTCTGGAAATAAACATCTCAAAAGCAAAACACGAACTACAAAAACACCTTTTCCACCCCTCAGGTCCTGTGCCAAAATACCCTTGATGATAACTGATGATCAGAGGGATCATGATTTTTAAGAGTAATCTATCATGATGGCAGGTAGATATCACAGAGCTGGGTGCAGGATCAAATCCTCACTGAACATTAAAATGTCAGATGGTTGAACAGACAGACAGAATTCTTAAATAAGAATTGAAAGCCACAGAGTTATCTACCCTCAGAAGAGAAAGAAAAACTGTTTCCTTTTTCTGTCAAGCATTCAGATATTTGTGCTCTGTAACAAGTCACCTTAATAGATTTAATTATGGTTTCCTCTGCCGTGTATACTAATATCTAGTGCTGGAAGCAGAGAGAGATATTTTCCTGAGGAATGAGCTGTACTGATAGCAATGTTCAGTGGGATTTGCTGCAGTATCCCAGACATCTTTAATATTAATAATGGGTAGTCAAGGTCCTTTATTTTTCTAAAAGCACAAAAAATCGTGCATATAGAAAGATATACAGTAGGTTCAGCCACCATTCTGCCCCTTACAGCCTCATTAACTCTTACATGGAAAGCAAGGAATGTTCTTAGCTTTAAAACACAGGAGGAATTGTCACTGGTTTTACTTATCTTCATGAATTTACATAACGAAACTAATTTGTCCTGTGCTGTTTGTCATTTCTAATTAAACTGTGGCCTGCCATGAGATGGCAGCATGATCCCAGCTACCTCCACAGGAAGGTGAGCATGGCACAGAGCAAAGAGCATCTGGCAAATAAAAAAAGGCCCTGTGTGTCTCATATGCAAGTGAGAAACACCTCCACTTTACATCAGAAAGGTCTAAAATGTAAAATAATAACAACAGAATGATAAAGTATTTACAGAACAGGACAGCCTTGCTACTTTGACCAGAAGACACTTCAGTCAATATTGTTATTGCAGAGCTTAATCCAAATGTCACAGGAGCCTCCTGAGGCCCCAGGGCAGCTGGTGGGAAAGAGCCGAGTTTGTGATGGCAAGGGACAGTGAATACAAACATTCCCATCTTGTTTATGCCTCTCATGGGGGGCCTGGGAGAATGCTTCTCATGTTGCTCATAATTCCATAGATAAAAATGATCATGAACTAAAAACAATCCTGAGACACACTCGTGTGTAATAACCCTCGCCATCCAAATTGCTGTAAAACAAAGCACACGAAACTGGTCACATTCACTATCAAACCACGGAGGAGCTGGGAAGGACAGCAGTGACAAGGCCACCTGTCACCTGGCACTGGCCATTACCGAGTACCTGAGGTACCAGAGCAAAGAGAGCTGAGGGAGCACAGTGAGGTAACTGAGCACTCCCTGGTACCTGGAATAAGAAGGAATAAAATTCCTGCCTGTGGGACTGCCTGTAAAGCTCTATCCCCTTTTATCTGCCCCACAAGCATTTGCTGTCCCAAGAACAGCACACTCAGCAGTGGCAGCCTGGGGAGAGACAGACAAACAGCATGGGCATCTCCTGAAAACACAGGGCTGATAAAGAACTTTTGAACACTCACTTTTTATTAATTACTACAGTGAGAACTTATTTAGCAAGTCTTTAAAATAGATACAAGAGACAGAGATGGAGAATAATGAGGTCAAAAAGCCAAAACCTTTTTGCCTGCATTCATTGCAGTTTATTTTGCACATTACCTGGAAATAGTAAAACAGCAGCTTTGAAATTCCTTTTGTTGATTTATGAGGAGGTGTTCAGGATCTGCCTTTGATGATATACTGCCATGTGACTTTCAAACCATGATAAATACATACATACACATGTGTGCACTCACAGAATCATCACAGAGCCATAGAATGGGCTGGGTTGGAGGATCTTAAAGCTCTTCTCATTCCAACCCCTGCCACGGGCAGGGACACCTCCCACTGTCCCAGGCTGCTCCAACCCCATCCAGCCTGGCCTTGGACATTTTCAGGGATCCAGGGGCAGCCACAGCTTCTCTGGGCACCCTGTGCCAGGCTCTCCCCACCCTCCAGGGAACAATTCCTTCCCAATATCCCATCTAAGCCAACCCTCTGTTTAAAATCATATAAATATTGTATGTATTTTTCATCTCAGAATGTCCTGCTTGCAAAGGTTGAAAAACTGTCTCTGTAAAATGGATATTAAAGCATTAAGTTTCTGGGTGGGCCAAGAAACGTGTTCAGTGTTTCATTCCACAGCAAAGTGCAAAGCTCACCGATCAATGAGAAGCATTAAAATGTAATTATGGTACTTCATATTACAATCCCATAATTGTCTCAGTAATTTTTCCCAAGTAACTTAAACGTGCCTTTTAGATATTCAAAGCAGTGAAACTCCAGATATCATCATCCAAGATAATAGCCTTGAATCGATAACCAAACAAGAAAAAAAATCCCCCCACAAAACCCACAGGCCAGAAATGTCTCCTCTCAGTGTTTCTCATACACAAACAATAACTTCAGTCCCTCTCTGCAGCTACAAACTACCTCATACCACTTATTTAAATAGAATTCTCTGCCAGGGAAAAAATAAGTGACACATTCTTAAGCCAAAGAGATCCCCCAGTCTGAACTCCTCTAACACCCAAACAATTTTCTGCCATTTTTCACATCAATAACTTGACTTTCAGTGAAGGAAAATAGGCATACATGATTGATTTTTCAGGCCTATGATAGCATCAAATTTTTGTTCACTGGAGAACATCATGTACACAATTTTGCTGGTGCACCAGAGAATATCTGATTTTGTTTAGACTAATCAATATTTCCTGAAAAAAAAACCAGGCCACACGAAAAAAAAATGACCAAAAAACCCAAAAGCCTATGTGCATGAAGGTGTAGCACAGGAATGACACAGCTCATGAGAAGGACACAGTGACATTTTGTGGCTGCTCACATGCTGAGATCTGCACAGATCAAACTGGAACATTCATATTCCAGTCTCCAAGGGCAATTCCAATCACCTCATCAGACTTGGATCATATTCTCTTTCCTTACCTTTTATTTTGTGATTAATGTGTGCAGAAGTACCACAAGCCACCTTTTGATTATTTCCATGGATTTTTTTTTTCTCCAGACACTCTCCCAGTGCTGTGCCACTGTGCCACTGAAGCTTCACTAATACAAAATCCATCCTGACAGGAGGGGATAATTGCATCAGATTGCTGGTGCACAATGATACTCCATGTTATTACACTGTCATGTCACCTGCTCTTTCTGATCTAAACTCAGGATAATTTCAAACATCTCTTTATCAACTTCTGCAGTAAGGATATAATCTCTTTCCTTTTTTTCCTAAACATCCAGAAAATAACACCTACTCAGGCAACCAAGAAATGAGCAAACTCTCCTTGTTTGAGAATGGCACCTATTATTTTTGGGAGGAAAGATGGGGCTCAGAGGGGAGAAAAGCCATAAATACTTCCAGAATGCCTAAAATTTACTGAGCTGAGGACTGGGACCTTAAAAGCTGAATCCTAAAACCTCAGCTGCCTGTTCCTCTCTTAACAACCCTTGTTTTACTGAAATTATATTAAATAGAACCTCCAATTATTTTTAGCTTATTTTATTTTCTCCCTGCAAATTACAATCACAGAAAGTATAAGTGTTTCAAGTTGCACTGTATTGAGAGGTCTTTTCCTAATAAATCCTACCACCAAACAGTAAAATGCACCAAAAAATATTTTCTAATGAGTAGCAAGTTTGCCTCATAAAAAGATATTTTCAGGGTAAAGAAAATAAATAATTTATAAACTGATATAGTTCAGAAAGAGAAAGAATAAGTCTTTCACTGAAATATCAATCTTTTTCATCTCAGTGGCCATTTTACTGAAGAGTGGTCCACAATTTCAAAATTATGTATCACTCAATAAAACGGTGCATTTATTAATTCACTGTTTCATAATTCCCTGAAAATATGCTGTTCAGTTGAAAACTGAAACCAATTTTTCTACTTGCCAACCAGAAAAATTTATAATTGCTAAAGCCTCTGCAGGAAATTGAAAGAAGGTTTATGCACATTGTACAACTCAATAGAAAAACTAAACAGAACATGGGCCTTTGTAAGATATTTCTGCAAACTGGGAATTGTGGACAGGAATCATCTTCCATTTTTAAGATGAATCAGGAGAACCCACATGCCTTTAGTTACAGTTGCCCAGAGATTTTAGCTTTTACTTGTACTATACTACATAACTTTACATTATTGATTTCCAAATCCTCATTTCTTAGAATAAATTATGCTTCTGTACCCATTCAGCCCACATTAATTTATTAACTACATCTTTCCAGTAGTATGAGAACACGAGGCTGTCAAAATCTGTTTATTCAGAACAGGAAAAGCTCCCTGCAATGTCTCAAACAATGAGCAGCAATTCCATGTGTTTAGAGGATGAAATTGTGCTTCAACTATTCACAGATCTTAAGGCAAGTGAGTATTTAGAGCATTTTTTTCCCCCTTGCATTTATTGAATGCTTTTCAGGGTTGGCAAAGTCAGCAGCAGCTCATTTTTGTATGGTGAGAAGGAAGAAGTGGCAGCAAATGTTTGCACTGGACAGCAAGTGCTGACTTCCCTTCTGCAGGAACCCCTTCCCAGGGCAGGTATGGAATATTTGCATTTTCTCAGGAATTCCAGATTGTTCTCACTCCTCTGACCTGTCAGACACATTCAGTGACTCTGAGCAGTCCCACCAAAAACTTGTAAAATAAATGAAAGTGGAGTGCACACAGTTTCAAAAACCATTAAGAAATAACTTCAAGCTTATTCCTTACACAGGAAACCAGAAGCTCAGACAGCTTCTCCTGTGTCTAAACTCCATTATTTGTGTTCTGCTAAATGACTATTCCAGAAGATTCTATTGCAATGTCTAGATGGAGGAAAAGCCTTCACAGCCATTATTTTTCACTCTTATTCAAGGAAATGGTCTTCATTCAGCTAGCTAAGGGGATTACTCACATGATTAACAGATTTGAATCCAAAATATTTTGAGAAGTAGGCAATCATATTGATATAAAGAAAAAATAAGAGATCTTGTGTAACAAAGTGGGTGAGACATGCAGCCACTCTACAGCCAAATGTATCAGGCTACTGTCAAAGGCATTGCATTAAAAATGAGCAATGCAGTTCTCATGGTTCATACCAGCTGTTCAATAATCTGACTTTATGGTAACACCATCCAACTCCACTTTTCTACATTTCTATGCCCAGAGCACCCAAATACAGGTTCAGGTCTGTGACTGATGGCTCCCGGATTTTATGGATGCAAACTGGAGCCTGCTGTGAGGTGACAAGCACTGCTGATGGCCCGAGATTTGGACACTGGTGCTCAAAAGATGTTGCAAATATCACTCCATACACAAAACCCTGAGCACACTGCTCCTCTAGGCTGCGACTGTCTGGCAGGACATGCCAGCAGACAAATCTGTTTTGCTTGACCTTCTGCCATCTTTCTCATCAGCTAAAGCAACAAATCAAATGGCCTTTCTCAATAAAACTTCCATCTCTGGTAGCCAGTATTAATGCTAGGAAAAGGGGGGAGAAGGGGGAATAAGAGATGAGAAATTGGAGTGTGATCCTTCTACCTCAGGAGGAAGCACACTCACAAGTGTGCATTTAAAAGGTTGATTGTTTCACAATCTGATTTTAAAACTCCCCAGTTAAGCACTTCCTGAAGTCAGTATTTAATGCTCTCTGAGCAGGTAGGCTGGAAGGGAGGAGACATTAGGTCAGGGATGGGAGGTTAATAAGAAAACATGGAATGTCAGTTTTGGGAGCAGAATCAAGGTCATTGAGCCTAAACACTGAACTGACCTGTAAACACATACCTACATATTCTTAAAAAAAAAAAAATCCCTAAACACAAGACAAACAAACAAACAAACAAACAAAAGAAAACACAAAAAAAAACCCAACCAAAAAAAGTTTCACCCTGTTAATTCTGCAGTGATAATGGCATTTATAGACACATCCAGTCACTGCCCTCCTGTGCACTGGTGCTGCTCATCTCATGGACAGGGCTCAGGAAAAAGGCAGAAAATTTCCAGGGAGCAGAGAACAGCTCAAGCCAAATGAACAAACCAGAGTCCAGCACCATAAAAAATTAGTCTCAAGATAGTTAAATGCATCTGGAGCACAACTGGTAGAGATGGAAGCCTACAAGAGTTTAATTGGAGAGGGTTATACTCAGACATGAACATAAAAACAAGTATTAAAAATAAGGTGGTGATCAATACTTTTGTTGAAATCTTGATTTAGTTTGTGATACTTTTGCAGGCATGGCAGCCCAAATTGATTCAACACAGTATTAATGAGTTAAGCACCAGGTGAACCAGAGAAATAATGTGTGGGGCACTGCCACAAGCTTCTGTGAACAGGTGACAAATGTTCTTATTTCCTCCCCTGACATGTGACATATGGAACTATCTCTGACAATTAGCCTGAAGTTAAAGCAGCCTCACATTATTGACATGCAAGAGTAACTTCAGAGGAGCTGCTGATAGAAACAAGATGAACTTTCTGCCCCCTGAGGAAGAGTTCCCCTGGCATGGATGGACAGCAGGTGCCAATGCACTGAGGGGCAATGTGGTGAGAAATCCCAGTCTGCACCAGAGGCTGAAAGCACTAAAACATCCACAAGCAATCATCAAATCAGATTTTTTTTTTTTTTTGTCTTAGAAGGAAAGGAAATGCAAAACCTTACCACTAGGGCAGGGATACTTAAACAAGGTTTTGTCGTTTAAAATTCCTTTCAGAAAGTTAAACTTATTGATGTAGCCTGATGAAGAGCAAAACAAAGGTAATCTTGCCAAGACAGTAATTTTCCAATGTTTTATTCCTATTGAGACACAGATATCCTTGTTCATTCACATTGTGCTCCAGGTAATTGGTAGAACTCTCATCAATTCCAGCTTTGGGACATGCACTGCAGCTTGCACTCACTGCAACACAGAAGCTGTTTTCAAAATCAAAGACAGCCTTCAAAACTTGACATACATCCAGAGTACTTAAACATGATGACAGATTTGCTGTAAGAAGCAGTACTAAAGCAGAAAGCAAATCATTAATGCACTGCCCTATACTCATACAAGGCACTGATGCCCAGCCTTGCATGGGTAAGATCTTAAGGGGTAAATCCACCAGAGGTAGAGAAGAATTTCCACATTATCAAAGCCTCAGTTTCCTTTCAAGTCTAGTATTTTTCCTTTTATCTCTTCTCCTAAGTTTCCCTTCTTTTTTATGCTGACACAGAGAGCACAGACAGTGACAGTAGTTGTAGGGATCAGTTTAATCAGAATAATTCACTCATCTATTGAACACACAATTTCTGTCTCTGGGACCACAAGTGCACAAGAAAAACTTTTTCTGCAGTTCCCTCTGCAGTCAATGCAATTAACCCAGAAGTGTTCCTAACTTTTTCTCACAAGTTTGGAAGCTTTTTAATGTATTTACTACTGTAGCATCCTGGCTGTTTGTCAGAGAATTGAAGTTCTCTTCTTCATTGATCAGTAGACAAAATCTCTTTTTTCATTCACCTGAGGTTCTTTCAGAACCAACAGGCAGAATTTCCCATCAGTTCTGTTGTTAATTACAGCTGGCTACAACCAGGTTCTCAGACTCAAGGTTGGTGATCTTGTACTTGAAAAATAAATTTTCAGCTGTGAACAATTAAAAAACTCAGTAGACCAGAAAAAAGCCCAGGCTTGGTCTGTTCAAAAATGATAAGAACAAAAATTCACCAAACTCAGAAACCAATTGAGCTGCAGCCATTGTTTGACAGCTCTATCATTTCATGGGCCATGAATTACATTCAGTCACCATCTTGTTTATCATTTCCCTGGCTGTAAATTAGTTGTACAATGGAATGGGGTTCTGGGACTGCCAAACACGTGGAGAGTGTTCACTGGAGAATCTCCCATCACATCTGAGCACCCACAGATCCTATGGAAGGCAGAGGAGTGAGATGGGAGCTCCAGGCTACCTGCATGGATCCATCTCCATGAAAAACAAGGACCACCAGGCCTGCCAAAACTACACGGCCATGTGCTGAAAGGAATAATTACTGGTGTCATCACTACAGCTCCTGGTACACTTCGTTTTTCCTGGTTATTATTTGGAAATCCCTTTTACAGTTTGGGTACTGTGTGGATGAGGACTTACTCAGAAGTTTCCCATTAACTCCATCTATCAGAGAGTACAGGAAAGACACTTTACAAGCTGAAGTCATGAATTTTCCCAATTGTCACTTTCCAATCCCCAGTTTATGTCTGAGACTCAGGCACATCATTGTTTTGTTCAGCTCCCCTAATATTGGCAGGCTGCCTTCGTGCAGTATCAGACTGCTCCTGGGGAGTCTCACAGAGCTCTCCCATCCCTAATAAACCACCTCCAATCATCATGCTTGATGACTGCACTTTCTTTACATAAATAATTCTCAGCTACACCTCCCACATTCAATAAAAACAACAGAACACAAAGCAAGAAAAGAGTAAACAGTTTATGTTTTGTAACTCAGTAAGGCAAAGAAACTGCAAAATTATATTCCAGGTCTATGTGCTGCTGCAAAATTCAAATGAATGGAAACTGTTCCTAACTTGGAGCTGGTGGCTAGAGGTCCTAATTACCTATCCGAATTTGAACTGGCTATGCAGCACCCTCTCTATATTAATCACTGTGCAACTAATACTAAAGTTGAGAGCACAGATGATAAGGCAGAAAAAAAAAAAGGGGGGGTTGTGAAGGTTAATGTGCACAGCTGTCATAGGCTGACAAGGAAGAAAAAAGACTGGACGTGGGATTGTGTAAGTACCTATATTCCACAGCCAGCAAGATGATATGCTTTCAGAGCCCTTTTCTTCTGGAGATACTGGCCTTGATCCAAAAACCCAGACTGTTCCAGACAGACATGAATAAGATGCCATAAAAAATTCAGTCTGTTGATGGGCTGGTTGTGGTAAATATCCTGATGCAGTTTTGTTCTGGATGTCTCAGCTCCCTTTTCTCCACACTCAATCTGCAGGTCTCAATTCAGATCAATAGCAGCAATGAATGGGAAACATTTTCAGCTGCAGGACTTTATTATTCCTGGGAAGGAAAACAAGGACACTGCACTAACGGGCACTATGTAAATACACAGCCCAAGCAATTAAACAGTCTACATAAAAAACCACCTCAGAGAGTCTTTACTTTATAAGCTATGGTAGCGTTTCCCAGACTACAACTACTTAAAAATATAAACAAAAAAATACCCTTAAAGCTCTATTTAATATATAGGTAGAAAACACACAATCATTGGGGAAACATATTCTCCGAACTCATATTTAAATGAGTTTTGTACCTCTCACAATCGTTACATTTATTTGCACCTCAGAGCTTTCTCCTGCTCTCCTTCCTGCCCAGAAGAAAGGAAAGATTGTGCACATCAGTGGGAGGGCTGAAATCAAGCATTTACTGGCACACAAAGGAGGTTTCAGTGTTCAGTAATGAAGCGATAATCATCAAGGTAGATTAATGATTGTCTGAGAGAGTTCATCGCCTTGGGCCATTAACCCTCATGTGGTTATTAATTTTGCAGAAGACATCCTGTACTGCTGAGGTCATTACTGCTGTTATTAGCTAATGAAAGATAAAACATCTGAAGTTCCCTCTCTCATATATATAGATATTCACACACCCATCCCCGTGTTGTACGTGTGCCTGATTAAATTGGTCATTGCAGAAGTAAACGGGATAAGTGGGTTGGGAGGTCAGAGCACCCATAAGCAGGGTAAATCACCCCAGACTCAGCTTTGCTCTGCCAGAAAGGCTCTTCCTACTGTCCCAGGCTGTGATTCAGTGGAGCAGAGACAGAGGGGAAATAGCAGTAAAATCAGCTTTTTTTTTTTTTCCTACATTTAGCCTGTAGCATCACAGAGTTAAGCTTTGAATACAGCTGGAGGGATCTCATGTGGAGCTGCCTTGTGATGGCTACAGCAACACCACTGTGGGCAACTGGTCACAAAATGATGTGGCAGGAAAGGCCAGTGCAAGTTGGGATTCTCTGAGATATCATTTATCAGTAAGTGAATCCTTATTCTTCCACATCTCCCATTTTAGGATGCTGTTCCAAATCAGCTTAATTCCATGCAAGCCTGGTTCCCCTTCTCTCTGGGTCACAGATTCCCACCAGCACAGTGTGAATAATGCTCAGGGTCTGACTGGGTTAAACTCTGTCCTCTCCCCTTTGTAGGGTTATATTTTTTGTCTCAATCAGCTCCCTGGACCAGCTCACCACATGCTCAGCAGTGCCAGAAGGCAGCAGGGGCAGAACTGAGCACGCTGAGATTGTGACTCAAGGCATGAACAGAGCAGCTGTAATTTAGATGAGTTTAAGCTGAGAACTTCACCCATAGCTCACTGTCAGAGAGGCTCTAGCTGAATTCAAAGAAAAACTTGCAGGCAGTGGAAATTCGTCAAATATTTTTGCTGGGGGAGGATGCAACCCAAAGCTGCTGAGGTCACAGTTTGAATCAGTACTTTGGCTCAGAAATTGTTTTTTTCAAAGTTTTTTTAAGTGCCATCAAGAGAAAAATTAAATTTAGAGGCTTCCTTCTTTTGCAAATACTGATCTTACTCCTTGCTACTTTACTAGCAAGTTCAGTTTCTAAATCAATAACTCAGAAAATCTGTAGCATGTATCTGTAATCTCTTCTGAACTTTTTTGGATAGAATTTAAAAGATCCAACAGTTTTGGGTTTTTTTCAATGTGACCTTAAATACGTGTTTCATATCAAGACCATAAAAGCAAATATATGTGGGCTCATTTGAAAGCTAGTAACCTAAAAAATACTGTGAGCCTCACAGACTGTACATATAACTATGAATTAAACAATATTAATATTTAATTTTAATTTAATACTACTCTCAACAGGCTAGGGGAGGTGATAAACTGCTCCAAGGACAAAGCTGTTGAGAAACAAGAGATACAGAAATGGGAGGCTTAGGAACAGAACCAGGAGCTTTTATGAAGAGCAGAGATGGGGAATGTGAGGAAAAGCAGGGGTGGGGGAAACACCATGGGGTGCTGATGGTGGACACACAACTGACACCAAAAATGGGTGAAAGGCAAACCCCAGAACTCCTCTTGTACAATAAAACAGCAGAGTTTCACCTCAAAATTCCAGATGAAGCAAAAACATCACAGAGGAAAAAAAAAAAAGGTTCCACTGGGTCTAAACCAGAAACCAGAGAAATGGTGGAAGAAGAGAAAGACTCAGCCCAAATTTCAATTTTAGTTTTGAAAGGCAGTTTCTCTGAAGATGGACATTATTTGGTGATCAAGCAGCTGCAGGATGACACAATGCTTTCTCTTGATCACCCTTTAATTGTGAGTCAAGAGATTTGGAGTTGCCCTGCTCAGAAACACGGGAAGCAACACCTCAGGCATAGCCTGGCTTAAAAGGAAAACTCAGCACTTACATTACATTTGTAGAAGTTAAAAATGGTTGATACTCCTGGTAAAAAACTCAGTTATTTTATCACAGCCTACAGTTTACGTGCTAGAATGTAGAAAGACACATATGTACAATATAACTGTGCTTTTTCTAACAGCAGAAATGAGAAAGAAGATAGTCACCCAGTAATTATATAAGAAACCTCTATTTGCAAACCAGCACTGATCCAAATTTAAGTCCATGATGTTCAGGCAACATCAGTGGAGAGGTTTCACACCTGCTTGTTTTGGAAAGGAAAAACTAGGGATCCAAACTGAAATATTCCTGAAGTTCTCACCACTTTGGATACAATTTATACAATTCATTTTTATCCCTAACAAAAGAGTAAGCCAATTTTCTTACTGGATTTTTTCCACCCAATCAACATTTTTAAAAAAAAATTCATGTAATTGATTCAACAAGACCAATGAAATGCGGCAATACATTTTTTATGAAAAAAAGTCATACTCAGGGATAAAGCTGATCAGGAATCATTCCATAGCAAAAATATTTCAAATAAAACCCCACATTTTCATTATTTTAATATTCCCTATGCCCTATAAGCTTTTTACACCACTTTCCCACCAGAGAAAAGTAGTTTGAGATGGAAAACTGTTTTATAAGGTCAACATTCAAAACCAGCTCAGCTCAAGGACACTTTTGTAAATGTATTTCACCAGCAAGGGAACACAAAACTTGTTTTCAAACTTCTAGGAACGCTCCCACTAAACATGAGCATGACCTAGCACATGTATTTACTGAATCCTCAGCAGCTGTCTAAAGATAAGAAGGAGGTTTTGCAACCAAAGAACTGCTTCTGTTCGAGATAGCATTAATAAATCTTGATAAAAATTTAGTCTCTGAAAGGTGCTACAAACAGATCATAAAGGAGAAACCAGTTTTTATCTAAATCTTGTCAAAAAGGGAAGCTGGCTCTGGGCATCACTGCCAATTGCTCAGTCTGCAGCACTGGGAAGTTGAGCAGGGAGAACAGTGCTGAGCTGTTCAACATCAGGACCTTGAATTTCAGCCTCAGACTCTATTCCAGGGGCAGGTGCCAGGAGCCAGGCTCTACCTGTTCACCTGTCCAGAAATCTTCAGTGTTTAACTGAAATGTCTGTCATGTCAGCTCTACCCCTCCTGAAAACTGCACACTTTGTGACACAGGATTCCCCCACACGTCTGAAGTCTGTATCTATTCATTGTTTTTTCAGAATAGACTGCAGCTTTTAGAAGAAAAGTTTATTTTGAGTAAGACATCCCACTGATAACCAGGGAACTGTTTTTTCCTGCCTTTTTTATTCATTTGTAACCTGAAGCACCAGAACAGTGCCTGCAACTTCTCGAGCCTCACTGTAACAGATTTCCCAACCCCTGCCATGCCCCAGCTTTGCCTCAGGCTCACTAATGTGGCCACCAGAAATATTCTTTTAATAAACAGCCTCTTTTATTAATGTAAGACAACCATTGCCTGGTGACTGGGTATTCCAGCAGCAGTGCTTCCAAAGAAAATCACACACAGGAGCTTTAGAATTCGCTGGTGATCTTTAGAGTGAGGTAGAGGCTTGGGAAAAAGCAATTTTTTTTTTTTTAAAGGAGGTAATATTTTTAAAATAAAGGTCTGGAATAAAAAAAACAAAACTCCAACAATTCCTCTTTGTCCCTGTACTGTAAGAGCAGCAAGAAAAGGCACTTTCTGTATTTTTGGAAGTTTGAACTTTCATTCTTCTTCTCAATCAAACCTAAATTTTAGTGGAAACACATTAGTTAATTGGCTCTTTCATCTCTCAGCTGCCTCCCAGCTTCATGTCAGACTGAAAATAAACTTTCATGGAATAATTTCAAAATGAGTAGAAGTATCATACTTTCATTCTTTCAAATTATTTTACTGAGAGAACAAAAAGAAACTTGGAATCATGGACAAAAAACTACAAAGTAGAAATCAAAGGGAGAAGTGAAACGCAGGGATTAATTTTTATTACCAGGGTGTATATACTGATAGAGGATCAAATATATTCTAGCTATCTTTTTTCCAAATGCAATTCCTTTTCATGGTGTTGTCACCCAAAAATGCAATTAACAGAAAAGGTGGGGAATACAGCTTTAAATAAGGACAATTTCCTGTAACAGTCTTTGAAACAAAACCATGTCTCTGCTTTAATCCTGGATAGATGATCTGGTTTTCATTTCCATAGAAATAAGATTTCCTTCTTTGTGGCACAGCTGCCTGTAAGTGCACAGTAATCCAGACCTCAGAGAAAGGACTAAAGTTTAATGGGAGTTTAAACTGTCTATAAAGAAAATAAATTATACTCATTATCTGTAAATAAATAGTTCAGATTGTTCTTCCTCCTTCCCCCCCCTCCTCTCAGATATGGATTATACAACATTCCTGGGGCAGACCTGGAATCTGATTTCTGTGGAGTTTGGGTTAGAATATAACCAAAATATAACTCAGAAATAAAGTATTAATAGACCTGTATGGGCACTTTTTAAAGGACATTCACTCCTTGCTATTAACTGATATTTCAGAAATTCAAGTTTAGTACTTTAAATCAGCCTTGGAAACAATTGTTTGTTACTTCACTGCCTTCATTAACATGTTGATAATAAAAATTGCAATTTACTCTGAGTCCTCCTGAGGCTTTGGGGTTTATTTTTTGCTTTTCTGTATTTCAATCAAGTTTTTTTTTTCCTATATGACTGCAGCCCCGAGTGAGGAGCTCAGCCCTGGGGCTGCACTCCAACACTGAAGAATTCCTTTTACTTCTCAGGGCTTTCCAATGGAGCACAGGTAACTGAACACAATAAAGATCATCACTTTCTGGTAATCCAGTGTAAGAACAGAGAAACTGGCTAAACAGAGCATGATTTCCTCTGGTTTTGATGGCTTATTTGTTTTTGTTGGATTTGCTTAGAAAGCTTTGAGAAGACTGAAATGTTAACAGAAGAATTTGCAGCTAAACACTTATTTCCTGATAATCCTTTTGCTACTGATTATTAATACCCTAATATGCTAAAGGTTTGATCTTGACAAAATCCTACAAGAACTGTGCACTGAAGAATTTGCTCGAACTAAGTGCAGGAATAATCCACTATTATCACATTTCAAGTGTAGTGAATATCTCAGTTTTCACACTGTTTGAAGCTTAGCAGGATGGAATCCAAAATCGCTGACACTTCCCTTCCTCAGGGCAGAAGCTGCTGCTGTACAGTTTGCTTGTAAATGTACAGACCTGAAGCTGAGCCTAATTAAACAGCAGCTCCAAAGCACCTGAGATTTTAATTTTAATAAAGGCTAAAGGGGAAAGTTCTTTCAGGAGTTTTGTTGTCAAACTGCTTAATTATTGATTTCCAAATTACTTTACGACTCAACGCTTTTTAAAACCTTTAAGAAGTTAACACCCTATTAAATTAGTGGGAATTTCAAGATTATTTAAGGCTGTAACCTGCATGAAAGTAATTTTTTTTTGCATAGGGACTTTTAAGAACACAACAAATAAATAATATTCACATACAGGCACTAAATATGTGTAAAAATATAATTATTTGTATCCAGGTGTTTCTAAATGTCTATGTATAAGAATTCAATGAACAAAAGAGCACTGTAGGAAAAACAAAAGTTACAGGTCTCATTGCATTTGAACCTTTTGATGAACAAGGAAGCTGACCATAAAAACACAGCTCTGAAAATGAAATGAATTAATATTTCATGACCCTGGAACACCCTTCTCCTTTCTTGGGTGACCAATTCTGTGGGACAATAGGTAATTTTATTGCTAGAGATGGCAATAAATAGATCAAATATAGAGCACAATCTTTAAAAGTATTGATTGAAACTCGTAACATTCAACAGCCTCCCTGCAATGAGGCCTCATGCTTGTTCTGTGATATGCCCCAGCACTGAGACTTTGCATCACAAAAACAACTGACAAGCCTCAGGAATGCAACAATCATTACACCTTAAACAGATGCTGCTCCAAACACACATCTGGGATTCCTGGAAGGAGAAATAATGAGTCCCACAGTACCAAAAGCCTTCAGTCCAAAGTGCTGGAAAAGATCACCCACGACACATTAGATGATTCAACTGCTATGAAAATACCCAGCGATGCAGGGAATTCTCATTTGGAGGAAACAATTCTCAGAATTGTTTCCTCTGCATGCAGTTTCATAACAGAAGAAAGTGAAGTGGGACCAAGTGAGAAGGAGTGCAAGAAGACTCAGAAAAAGAAGTAAAATAATTTTCCATCTAATAAGGCAGAGACAACACCTGCACATTTCACCACAGCTACATCATCCTGAATTTGCTTCTCAGAATGTGAGAAATGTGAGGCTCCTGCTCACTTTTGGAGCTCTCCTTCCTCCTCAGCAGGAAGGAGCCATTTGTCAACCTGAAGATTCCATTTGTTCTTTTTTTTTTTTTTTAAACCTTCCTCTGCAGCATTTGCCAACACCCTCACTGCATTATCCTTACAGACAGAAGTGTCCTTCTGCTTTTAGCACTGCTCCTGACTTCCACAAACACTGTGATCCAGCTGTAATTCATGATAAATTCTCCATCTGAAACCAAATGCAAATAAAAATTATAGGACTTCTCATTTTACATCATTTCCTACATTAGTCATAGTTTTCCTCTCTGTCTTTGTAATACCATTCCACCAAAGAACTTGCAATTGAATTCCTTTTCTGATAAATAATTTATTAGTTTTACTTTTTTTTTTTTATTACTTCCGCCATGTCATCTGAGGTTATAATTGGGATCAGGATCATAATTATACTTTCACTATTGAATCAAAGGGAAAAAAGCCTGTGCACTATGACAGTTATAACTAGGGATGATTTAACTTGGGAAAGTGTGTCTCTCCTCAGAAATAGAGAGCTAAAGGAAATTTGCAGCAAAACACTATAAAGTAAAATCATTTCAGAGAACTCAGAGTTTAGGAACAAATGCAGCACCAGCCTAACCTTCTTCTTCCACTTGTCAGTCACAGCCTACATCAAACATCTTATTTTAATAACAATCCAAATGAGGAGGTGATTACCAAAGCACAAGAGCTCAGGTAGCAAAGCACAGAGTAAAACTAAATCTCAATTTTCAAGCACAGGCAAACAGGAACCTTGTCACTAAGCAGGGCCCCCACTCTGCATGACTGATATTAATGCAATATTAAACTGCCAGGTGATGATTTGCTCTATTAAATCTTCAGCAAATTCAATTTAATACGGAAAATAAACACAGAACACATTTGTTCCCCTCGACAAACATTTACTCTTTTCCCTTACTAAACCTGGAGTTTCCAGACCTGTCTGGAAAAAGAGACAGAGATGGGCAGGAGAGCTGATTCCAGGTCTCTGGGATATAAATTCAGTGTCACAACTCCCTGCTGACACACCCAGTGATCCACCCTGGGCTCTTTGCTCATGACTTTAGCACCGAGTTTAACACAAGGGTGGAAGCTGTGCCTGCTGCCTTAACCACAGATATTTCCCCCTGAACAATAAACATGTTTGTTTTTAGATCAATTACTTTTTCCTTGAACTCAAATTCTGGGGCAGATCTCCATCTGGCAGTCTCCAGCAGAATTCTTTTCTTATTCCTTTAACATATGAAAAGCTGGGTGTCTACATCTCCTGTGAGGGATAAAAGGGAATTCTCATGCAGGCTACACGAGCTCCCTGCTGCTTTTACACAATTCTCTTAAGTGAATTTCTCCCTCTAATTTCATCTGGATAATATATATTTGATTTCCTGTTTTAAGGTCTACTACATCTGTGAACATTAACACATCCCAGCAGCTTACTCACTCCATTAATCAAGTGCTGAAATTGCACTGGTTAATTCATGGCAATATTTACACAGTAATTATCTACAGCTCTTGAATAATAAAATTTTACCAAACCAAAGAAGATTTTTTTTCTTTTTTAATGTACTCAGGAGCTCAGGATTTACCACTGTGACTCAGCCTTTTCTGAACACAGCACAGGTCCATGGCAGAGGGTCTCCACTTTCTGAAGCAAATTTGGTGTAATTGGTGCTGCCATGTGGCCACCGGAAAGGTCCAGTGTTCCCTTCACACACCAGTCATTAATGGGCCTTTTAAAACCATCTGTATTTTTGGTTCCCTCAGTTTTGGGGACATACAGATTCACATTTCAACTCCACAATTAAGACACAATGTGTGCCTGCCAATTTCTACCCCACCTGCCTTGTAGCTAAGTAAGAGTAGCAGCAATTGCAGAAAATCAGAGAAATTGTTTGAAAAAAAATCACAAAATAGCCACTCACTCATCCAGGTGCCTTTTTACTTACACAGACTTATTTACACTCAATAAATATCACAAGGATCACATACTTTAATGATGAAATTACCGAAATATTTCAAAGTTATGTGAACAAAATCATTAGTTCCCAGTACCTTAAGGGTTACCAGAGCAGAGGCACAGGTTAGATTGTACCAACAGCAGCACTGTGAACCTACACTGCTTCAAGATAACATCGTTGATATCCCTGTGCCATTAAAAAATAATCCTAACCACAATGCTCCAAATGTGTTCAGATTGCTGCTTTTTCAAGTTGCCCGATGACATTAATTTAATAAAATTCAACCTTACAACCTGATGAATAGTAAATAGTAAATAAATCAAATAGTAAATAAATAGTAAATGTTCAGCTCACTCTTCTTACATTGCTATATCTAGATTTGAAGAATTGTTCTCCAGAGGTTTTAAGTGTAATTAATACCTCCCTTCTTCCCAGACCCACTTTTCCTGTTGGAAATCAGCCTTGCTGGAGCTTACCTCAGATATTCAAGCCTAAAAGCTCTCCAAATCTCTACTAAAACCACAAGATACTCATCAGTGCTGATATTTCTCATTCCAAAAAAGCCAGAGCTTTACTTTTATCATTCCCATTGTAGTAGAAAACATCAGCTGCTGCAGGGAGTTCCAGGCAGGATATACATCTGTACATTACTTTTTCCTCATTTCCTTTATTTCATGCTTGCTTGTGAGACTAATTGATGATGAACAGAGAAGGACAGCTCCCCTGACATCAGTAAAACTTCTTACAAAAAACCATTTCCTGATCTGGGCCACGTGTTCAGTCTGGATCTGTTTTGGGAATCAAAGTTTCCACCCAAGGGTTATTCTGCAAATCGGCTCCTGATGCTCCAGCAGGACCAAGGGGGAGCTGCTGGTTTTGAGGGTAAAATTGATCCAGTTTCAGGTTTCTGTTGGGTTTTTTTTTTAATGCCAACGTGTTTCTATCACTACATTTATGCATTTGATGGACTGAAAAGCCTTGGAAACGATAAAGGTGGAGAAACATAAAAGAGCAGAGTACAAAAGCTATTTATTGCTGGGACACTTCAGTCTGAAAGAGGTTCCTCTTCCTGGCTTAAGAAGGCAAAAGGCCAAAGTGCAGTTTTCCAAATGAGTGAACACATTTAGAGCCCAAACTGTCTATGGTGTTCAGTACTCCTAGATAATGAATTTATCTGGATAATGGAAATGCAAGTCCTGGGGGAGTTATCTAGCTGTGCACATAGAAAGTCATTAGGAGGAGTGGGGAAAAAAATTATTTCCCAGAATGGTAATACAGTGTTTTCTTTCTGTGACCTGAAGGTAGATTAAAATAATTTCATTTTCTGCAGCTATGACATTTTTGGGATGGTTAGAGTTTTCTTTTAGTTGTTATATTACATTTCTAAACATACAGTATCCTGACATTTGTTTCTGTTTAGATTTTTTATAGAGTATTTTACTAAAAGTTCTAAGTTTAACATACCCTTAATTTACTCTTCAAAATTTCCTTTATAACTGGAGTTTTAAACAGTATTTTTAATCCCAAAATTCAAATTTACTTGGATTTATTAAAAAAAAGATGACTATAATTGAAATTAATTATTTTCAGAAGAGGAAATGGGGAAAAAAAGAGACAGCATTACTTCAAGTTAACATTTTCTCTTACAGAAGATCAAGAACAGTAATCAAATTTAAAATTTGTTTAAAAATTATATTTCACGGATTGAAAAATTGATTTTAGAATTTAAACAGAAAACCTTATTCTTGTAGGTGTTTCCAGAAGGGCTGCTGAATCCATAACAGAATTTTTGATGGTTTGATCAATACCAGTTTGAGCAGTGATAAAACCTGCTTTGCACCAGAAGTCAATTTTGTACACAAAGGAGTGAGCTCAGGAATTTTCTGAATTATTTTTGCTGTAATAAAAGTGTTTTACTCTGCCACTTCAGGACAGATCGATTGGCAGACATACACCATCTGCTTCTGTGAAAACTAGGACAGAAAATATATATAAACCTATATGCTGAGGTTTAAACAATAATCAAATGAAAGTTGCAATAAAACACATTGAGCACTTTATAACAGAATTACTTTTCAGACAATGTATTTTACTTAAATCAGAACAGTCTCTCTGTCTCTTTTTGGGTGGCTTCTATTCCCTGCAACCCTGCCAGTCTAAAGCAAGTTCTGAAGTTTTCAGTGCAGGATGGAACTCATACAAAAAGGAAGGTTCTTCACTAGAGAAAGATTTTTTTTTTTTTTCTTCCTCCCCAGGTAGGTGGCCAATTTTAGACAAAAGTCCCAACCTGCAGAAACTTTCCACAACGTGAAGAGTATCAGACAAAGCACAGATATGTTCAGTGTCACAAGGGACCTTTCCCAGCTGTACAGATATTTCCAGGAAGAAAACTCAGGATCTTTACTAACTAAGAGAAAACTCTCTTTCTTACTTCCAAGTTTCTCTGTGAAAATTTAATCTATTTAAGAGTGCCGTGCTGTTAACATGCAATGTTTCACGTGGAGTTTTAGATGGGTCCCTCAACAATTAAGATACATTGCAACGTTATTCTAAATGACATGAATTATTCTTGTAGTATCATAAACCAGAGAAATTCTCTCCCCTTTCCAGGTTTCTCCAGGGGACACAGTCATTTGCATTTTGGCCCCAAAACTCAGACCCTGCCAGGCTGGAGGCAGAGTTCCTGCAAAAGGCAGCAATTCTCAACCATGTCCTAGAGGACAGAAATCCACATTCCACAATAACTGCATGGGACCATTGTTTGTGAAGGGTGAGCAGAATTACATTTGTTCCCCTCAAAAGGTTGTTCCAGCAGAGAGAAGTTATTACAAATATTACATTATAAAATCCCCAAGGTGTTTGCATCACCTGTGGAAGAGTAGGTGAACGTGAATGATTTGGTCTCCTCCATGCCCAAATAGCTCCCACATTATCATCTGCTGGGATTCTGCCCACTCTGTTTTCTGTCTCTGTGAATTCTGATTTAATCCCAGTAGGATGTTGTCCACTGGCAGTTTGCATGCTCTGCTCTCTTTACCAAAACAAGTTGCACAAACACCTGCTGATCTTATGTTCCTTCAATATTACATTACAAAGTGATGCTTTTAAATCTTAACCACAGACACCAAAAAATTAAACCACTTCATCCATCTTTTTATATACCCATGATGTTAGTTGATATATTTATTAACTCTAGAGAGGGCCAAAATAGACAGAATTTTTAAAAGTGAGAAGTAAACCTTCCAAAGCCTTGTTGTCTGCAATACATCCCATAGGAATAACACACATTTTTCCTACTTCATGCTGTTATTCTGCCTGTATTTTTACCTGCTAGTGGAAGGCCCAATATTAGAACACAACATGCCCCTTTTGTCACTCAAGACAATGCTCAAAGCTATAGGAAGCTTTTGCCACCTGAGAAGCTCCTTTTAAGCTATTTAAAACATGGCTCACCTGCAACATGAATACCTGCACTTTTATTTTAAAAATTAGTAATTGTGCCAGAATAGTTCTGTATTTTTTTGAATCTCACTTCCTTCTGTCTCAAAATCAGATTAAAAAGGTATAAACAATTAAAATATCTCTTTAGATCAGAGCAAAGGTTGGAACACTAATTTTCATTTGCTTCACAGCTATTTCAGCCATTTTCTTTGTGCAGTTTTTAGAAATTGAAAATTCTTTTGCTCACACAAGCAGGATTTATATTGCTCAAGCATCAGCTTCCACAACTGCAAAATGAAAAGAAGGGTTAGGAAAACTTCTATTAAGAGCTAGAACTTTTCCTTTGAGCAAGAATTCCATGCAGAACAGTGTTGTTTTTAAAAAGAACAAACAAAAACTGTGAATGCTGCCTGTAAACTAATACTGCACAGAAAAATTATGAACAATTAAATATCAACAGCAGCTGTCTGCTGACTGATCCTCATGGATTATTTAGCTGACCCTTAGCAAGGAGAGGGTCCTGAAAATTCAATAGAAGCAGGAATTGTCATGTGGGTGATGAAAAGAAAAACTCCCAACAATAAGGGAAATGGAAAACTTAGAGAGAACTGACTGAAGACTTTTCTCTTTGTTTCAACTATATTTTCCTCTTGAGATCTCTAATAAACAAAAAGATCATATGGGGATAAACAGGAGAAAATGCAATCAGAGAAGAGCAATTCCTCAAAAAATTTGAATTTATATTGATTTCAAATTAACTCCCCACACAAACTCCCCATGCACCCTAAGATATTCAGTAATGTGCCACAGAAGGCAAAGAAAAACTCATAGAAATGTGAAGCAGGAATTAGGATGTGCTGCCTATAGATATGTTTAAATACCTCAATAAGAAGAACAGATCTTGACTCTAAGAAGTTCTCAAACTCCTTTAATAGACTAAAAATACATTTTGAATGTAAAGAAAATGAAGAGTCTCATAAAATTTTCAAAGCATTAAGAGCCTGCCTCTAAGGTGGAGTGGCTGTGCTTGGAGAAGGGAGCATTGCCAGCACCAATATTGCTGTAGCTCAGTCCTGTGAATCCTCTGTGGTTTGGGAAAAACCTCTAAAAACAGTGAATAGTAAAATATGTAACCACAAACAATTCCTAATGATGCAGTGATGAGAAATACCTGAGTTAACCACTAAGCAAAAAAAAAAAACAACTCTAAACCACTCATAAAAAACTATATAGATCCCAGTAAAAAAAAAAAAAATAACCAAAGCAAAAACAATCCACCAAAACTCCTTGCTAAAGACACATGAAAAGATCAGTCTACATCCATGTGCTTCCTTTTTAACCATATCCTTGCAACATCCCTCATAAATTAAGGTTTCTTTTGCCTTTATAGATGACACATTTTGCTCAGTTTTCTTTTAATGCCACTTCCTTCTGAAAGATGGGCTGGTCTAAAGATCAGTAGTATTTCTACTTATAAGAAAAAGAAACCCAAACCTTTGAAAATAATATTTCTTCTAACCCTGGGCTTTCAGATAAGCTGAAAGTTCCTCCCAGCAGAAGCAGCAAGTGCTGAACCTGCCCTGCAGTCTCAGAGAACTCTTTTCTTCCCACAGCAAGTTGGGCTCTTTCTGTGCAGCTCTGTTTTCCCAGGTATCATCTGCTTCCACAGATGTGCATCATTAGGACTGGAAGAACCACCAGCAATATTTCCATATAATTAAACATTTTTATGTGGTAAAGTAGGGATGGCACAGAAGTGTCTCTCGTTGGGAACTTGGCAGCCATCAAACACAATATGGTGTTTTTGGGAAGCCTGCATTCAGACCTCACGTGGAAATAGTGAATGGGTGCTGCAGAAAAATTTGAGATCCATTAGCAGGGGATTTAAATATAACAGTTACATCCTGCATCTGGGAATGCTTCTGTGATCAGCTGAAGGAACACACCCCACAGAGAAGTCCATAAAAATGGAGCATTTCACTAATGATGCTTCTGTATATTTTTGTGTGCAACCTTTAAAAGCTTAAAGCCCCTATAATTAGGGATGATGCATTGGAGCAAGTCAAATAAGTTTAAAAAAAAAAAAAAAGAAAACAGTGAAATTAATATATCTAGTTGTTTGTACTGGATTTCTAGCAATGTGTTTGAATGGGCAGTTCCAGAAATGAATTTGGAATATTGTGATCTCCTTCAGCAGCATCCTTTTAAAACCTATGACACCAGTGTGCCCACAGCATGAAACAAAGAACATTTTACTTTACTGCTCCATTAACACTGCTCAGGTTTGTTTCTTAGGATACCCAGTGAGTTTAGGATGGCAGGTACACATCTTTCTGTTTCAAGAGGATATATTCAGGCTTTAATGTATATAATCCAACTGGATACAGACAGAAATTCATATTTTCTACCTAGCAATCATCTTTGCAGGAGCTTCAAGCTTTGCCCCCAAACCACAAAAGATAAAATGATGAAAATACAAATCTCCTCCAGAGGATGAGGATGCTTCAGTCAAATTAACATCTAGTATTTACAAAACTTCAAAGGCAGTTATTCCTAGCTATACACAAGTTAAACACACAAAAATAAATGCAGGAGTTGTGTACGACACAAATGCTATGGCAGAGCTATATGAATGTCAGCTTCTGCTATTAGGAAACAATTTTTATGATGGAAAAAATACTACCTGAGGGTCTAAGCTGGAGGAAAACAGCAGGGAAGAAAGCAAGAAGGAAACCAAACAAAACTACATGGAAGTAAAAGAGACAACATAATGAAATACCATTTATTTTCCTGACATAGAAGTAACAAGGAATTGTCAAAGCTACTTTTTTGAAGATTTTTTTTCTTTTTATTAATCATTTCATTGCAGAAACACCTCTCACAAAACAATTAGGATTTTTTCAAAAAAGAATCTGTCTTTTTAAACAATTCCTTCCTTCCTTCCTTCCTTCCTTCCTTCCTTCCTTCCTTCCTTCCTTCCTTCCTTCCTTCCTTCCTTCCTTCCTTCCTTCCTTCCTTCCTTCCTTCCTTCCTTCCTTCCTTCCTTCCTTCCTTCCTTCCTTCCTTCCTTCCTTCCTTCCTTCCTTCCTTCCTTCCTTCCTTCCTTCCTTCCTTCCTTCCTTCCTTCCTTCCTTCCTTCCTTCCTTCCTTCCTTCCTTCCTTCCTTCCTTCCTTCCTTCCTTCCTTCCTTCCTTCCTTTTAAAAAATGAGTAGTTAAAAATGTCACACTTTTCTTTCAGCCACACTTTAGCAGTTCTCCAGTGTTCCTGGAGGCACAGATATGTTCAGCTGCAAAACCCAAAAAAGCTCTTTCAGGAAAGAAGGATCCAAAGCTGATAAGCAAAACCCCCCAGAATTCCTAAAGAGAATCCAGAAATTAATGCTAATTTGTAGACAGAAAGTGCATACAGAGGCTCTGATTGTTAAAGGGTTTGCTGTGCCAAACCAAAGTTTATGTTTTAGTTGAGCTGAAGGCAGAACTAGTGAAGAATTGCAAAGCTGCAGAGTACAGCAAACAAAAGAGATCATGCTTTTTCATTTGGCCTGGTTTAGAGTGACAGTACATCTGAGGGGGTGACACCTCCTCATTCATGAAATCCCCACGGCTGGTTTTGTCCAGAATCAGTGCCAGCCTTGCTTCAGCTCCTGCAAGCAGAGGGATGCCTGCTGGGACCCCTTGCTTCCCATTCTGCAGATCCTTCTCCTTTGCAGCTCCATCCAGCTCAGTGTCTCACACATAAAACCAGCCTGTGGTTTTTAAATGCTGTTCTATCAGGACAAATGGCAGAGCAAAGTCTGCCCTATGCCTCATCCTGACAGGAGATGCAGCTTTCCACAGGCTGCAAAAAAAAAAACCTCTGGAAAAACAAGCCAAGGTCCTGGGCAATAGATGGTGAGGTGCTCACTTGGTGTCTGCTCACAGTTCCTGCCTCTGCTGGTTTGGCACTAAACACAACTCACAGAATTGATTTTTTCTGAGAGGAGCAGCTAAGCTTCCTCTATGCCTGACAAAAACCAAGCAGTGACTGGTTTTGAGAACTGACAACCAGTTAAACCACTAAAAGAGACGGACATGCCTCTGTGAAATTCACATTTTAAAACAAACAAACCCCAGGAAATCTCTTTCCCTTCCAGCCTCAGTACAGGTAACACCGGCCTGTGTCCCTTATCTTGTCCTCCTCCAAGATGAGCTATTTGACCAAATCCACCCCCTGCAAATAAACTCATTCCCAGAACTAGCAATTTCTAATCAACCTTCAATTACTCTACTTTTAAAAGTCTCATCTTTATTTTCTTAGGGATTGTCAAAATTGTTCTGCCACTATGGAGGCATTGTGGCACAAATGCCCTGAAAGAGGATGGGTACAGATTAAATACTGGGTACAGATTAGATACTGGGAAGAAATCCTCCCCAGTGAGGGTGGTAAGGACCTGATAAATCGTGGGTTCCCCATTCCTGGAAGTGTCCAAGACCAGGCTGGACAGGGCTTGGAGCAGCCTGGGTGGTGGAAGGTGTCCCTGCCATGGCAGGGGTGGAATGAGATGAGTTTTAAGATCCTTCCAACCAAACCTGATTCCATGGCGATCCTGCAGCTGAAATGTCTGGAGTATTTGATACAACATCAGCTTTGGAGCCAGGACACATCCCATCCCTGTTTTATCCTGCTAGGCCAGCCTACTTAACAAGGACAAAAGTGAATGCAAATAGTGGCAGGATGCAGAAACTATTTGACTATTGTTATTAAGAATATAGAAATCAGGGGAAAAAACCAAAAACAAACAAAAACAAACAAAAACAAACAAAAACAAACAAAAACATTCTGGAGAGTGGAGCTCAAATCAGCCCTCACAATGAAATGCTGTCCTCATGCCATTTCCTGTTTCTACTCTTTGCTGCTCAGTCTTGTTTTTGATTCTCCTTTAGCGTCTGACATGTTGGAACTCCTCAGGATTAATAAATCTAACATTTCCCCTTCACTGAAAGGCTTTATCTCACCACATACTGTGAGCAAACAAGTTCCAACATGAGAACCCTACCCATAAGTGTGAGAGAAAGTGAGAAAAATGTGTGTCAGGGTAGCAGGTGTGATGCCCAATATTCTCAAGGAAGGCTGGGAATGGAGCTTTTTCATTTTGAGAACTCTGCCTCATGTTATGATAGCTCAGTTCATTATTTTTCAAGTTAATAGACTAATCAAAATTCCATAATCAAGGAGTCATACATAATTCCAAAATCAGAAGTGCTATGTTTCTGAAGAACAAAATGATCATATAAATACTCTCAGTTCCACAAAGTGGAAGATCCTTCACCCTTAAAACCCTCATCCATTCTCCTCCTGAGAGCCCCTGGTTTATCAGAGATCACACCTACTCTCTATTCTGTATAAAACAAACAGAAAGCTGAACAATAAATCCTGGATATTGAATAGCAGAATATCAAGTAAATAAAGGTAAATTTAAGGTTTTAAAGAATAGAGTTGCTCCTTTCTACTCAACTGGCAATAGAAGTTTTTCCAAATATATGTGGTAGCATACACAGAAAAAAAAAATATGGCCTTGAAGGAAAAATTCTGTCAAAAAGATATTTTGGTATTGAAGTGATTAAAGTCTTAACAGGATACAGAGGTTTAAGTGTGCTGAGAGAAAAAGCAGATAGCAATGTTTTGTAAGATAGAAGAGAATCTATAATGAGGATTCTTTTATGGCATTAAATAATATGACAGACTGACAAAATACTATTCACTGAAGGTAGTCAGTAAATCGGTCCCATTGGCACTATGAGAATGTTTTAGTGATTATGATGATGATGATGTCTGAAAACATTTTGGATGTTCTCAGGCAAATAGATACGAGGTAAAATGATGTTGCATTTGAAGGCAGAGGAGGTTTTGCTATTGGCTTTAAGGAGCTAGGAATTCACTCAGGAAATCTCACAGCCAAACTTCAAACATGAAATAAATCTGACTCCTTTTAGAGCAGTTTAATACCACTGCAATTTCACTTCACACAATTATCCCAATTTACATCACTCTACACAAGGAAAAAATTATAACTCAACCTATAACAGGCTGTATCCACCTAGTCCTGAGCCACACCTTATCCTGCCTGTGAGCTCTTCCCAAGCTGCATTAGGGAATGTTTTACCTGGCATCCCTAGAAGAGGGGCCATAGCCCTCTACATCAAGCATATTTGCATGATTTAATTAACAAAAATATGGTAATTCTTATTGATGTTAATTACCATAAGCTAACATTGTACAGCTCCTAAAAATACAACTTGAGTGAAAACAAACACATCTTACAAGTTTTGCAGGAATTCAATGTATTAGAATACTAATGTATTTAGATACTAATGGCAAGCTCTAATAATTCACCATTCTCTTTAATTGGGTTGATATACTGGATATCTGTGATCACATGGTGTTGCAATGAAGGAAAGTAATGTGATCTGAATGAAAGGTTCAAATCCTAGATGCACACAGATTTCCAGCATTATCCTAGAAAGTCACAGCTGGTTGTCCTCACTTTTTTGATATGTGAAGATAATATTTTATTTACTTTAGAAGACTATTGTGCAATTGAACTAATGTCCACAAGAACTCTGCCTGAGGCAAAAATATTGCACAAATATACATCTAACTTAAGGAGGAGCTGAGCCTTTTAAAAGGAAGAAAAAAAAATCAGACATTTTCCACCTCAAATTCTCATAGTTTGATATGGAAAAGGTACCTGGAATAGAATCAATTTGAAATTCACAGGGCTGCCAGCTTGATACCAGCGAGGTAATCAGGGCTCCCAACACATGCACAGTTCCTGTGTCATTTACTCAAAAGCAGATTATAGAAAGTAGAGGAATGAAATTCACTGATGGTGCAAAGGTGGAACCAAAGGCAGGTAAGGCTGAAGTCAGAACACAGCCAAAATCAGTAACATTTCGAGAAACTCACTAGCAGTGGTTCTGCAAGTTTCATATAGAGACCATAGAGATAACAAAATAACACAGAGAACGCTACAGAAACGAAGTCAAATGCCACAAAATTGGAACAGAGGATAAAATTTACAGTGGGAGCTACATGAACAAAACCTCCAAACTGCAATCAGAATGGTGCTGATTCTTATTCATGTCTTGTCCTTCCCATTCTCCTTCCAATGTAAAAAGACTCAAGTGAATGTTATAGATCCTGATTCCAAGCCCTTAAAACAGTCAGACCGTGTACAGAGGCTTCAGGACAATTAGAACCAGCAGCTGAGATTTCTGTTTGGAAATGAGAAACCAGAATGACAACGTTGGAGGAGTTGATCAAGGACTGAAATAAGCCCATGACTTCCCTGGGAATTTTGAATGAGAACAAATTGCAGGTTTCAGCCTGGCAGATTAGAAGATTTGAGGCTGTAGCTCCAAGCTGATGCAGAAATGTATTTTTATCAGCTTTTATGTGGTACTTTGCCTTCCTCTCGCAGATTGCTGCATTGTGAAAAGCAGCAACTCTAATTACCTTGACACCCTCACTCGTCTGGAGCAGCACTTCCATGGCAAGTGCCACTGCC
This sequence comes from Sturnus vulgaris, assembly GCF_052056855.1. Taxonomy (NCBI): domain Eukaryota; kingdom Metazoa; phylum Chordata; class Aves; order Passeriformes; family Sturnidae; genus Sturnus; species Sturnus vulgaris. The sequence goes on from NC_142262.1 coordinate 5,172,692, forward strand.
TGGGTGTGGATAACAGCCAGGGAGGGTCCCCACATCACTGGGACCTGATTTATGGGCAGGTCAGGCTGTGACACCGAGCACTGAGCAGGGACACGGCTCCTGACCCGAAAGGCCACCCAAGAAACACCAAAATGCAGCCCCACACCCGGTGCTGGAGGCATGTGGAGTTAGAGGTGAGAACCTGACCCGTGCTAAAAATCAATAGCACTCACAGTCCTCAGTGGGAGAGGCACTTTTCAATATTTAACCTAGGTCTACTCCCACTTGGGTATGATTTTCATAATTACCTGCTCTTGGCTCATTCTGCTCCTGCTCAAATCAATCAATGTTTTCAGCTGACTTCAGGAGAAAAGGAGTTGGGTCACTACTGAAGTCTTTACAAATTTCAATCTTACTGCATAAAAATTTTTAAAAAGTAAAATATTCAGCGTAAATCTGTTGAGACCTTTGTAAAACTGTACAACAATATTTTTCTGAAGGACTCTGGAATTCTTTTAGAGACTGCAAAAAAGGGCAATTTTCGGTTCTTACATTCCCCAACAAAATTAAACGTTTTGCAAACACAGAAAATATACCAAAGAGTGTGCCAAGGTGATATTTTCAGCAAATTTAGGTCAATCACTCACACCAGTAATATCAGTTATGCAAGACAAGGCAAATTTGAAAAACACAGGCAAAGAATAAAGGATAATACGGATATTATGCAAATAATAATTTCCCCCAAAATGTATCAACAATAAAACTTAACCTGAAGCCATAATAATCCAGTCCTCGTAAAGAACTGATGTAGTAAATAGAAGAAAACTGATAACAATGATACTCTCATTAGCAGACCTGGGTAGCAAATGATACAACTTTTCATGTTGAATTAATTTATTTATTCCTCCTGCTGAGGAAAAACTAAAATCAGTTTGAGGCAGATTTATCCTATTGACTTTGAATTAAATTAAACTTGCTGTAAAGCTAAAGTGGCAAAGCTCAGGTCATCCTCATATGATCATCAGATGGACACTGATTCAGGGTGGGGTCTCGTGTGAAAAAAGCTAAAGTTGATCAATAAAATGTAAACAATGCTAAGAAAGGGAATCCAGGTGTTTGAGAGGGATCACACAATGATAAAAGACTCCAGTTAAGACCAGCACAGGTCCAGGACAGCCCTGAAACTGAAACATTTGAGTGCTCACCCCTGCTCATCCCTTCTGCTCAGGAGCTGACCAGCATCTCTTTACATTCCCCAAAAATCAAAGAAACATCACTCTCAGGAGTTCAAATTGCTCCATTTTCATGTGTGGTGGTTTTTTTGGGGGGTCAGTAGGTTGTTTGCTTGTTTTATTATTGTTTTTCAGAACATATTTTCTTTAATTTAGGTGAACCCCAAGCTTTTATTGAGTGGAAATTGTTAGTGGCACAGACACTCTCATCTAAATGAAGGTTGTTGGGAGCAGAGTCGTGCACATTTCTGCAGAAATGAATGGAAAATAAATCTCTCCAGTTTCCTCCTACCTCTTGCTGTTTGTCACTATAACTCAGAGCCCTGACTGCTCCTCACAAGTGTGGAGAAGGACTCGCTGAACTGCAGTTTCTCAGGAGTGACAACACAGGAATGCTCTGCCAGTGACCCAGACTTGCAGAGCAGTAAAGAATTCACTTCACAGACTCGGACCAGATGGTTGCATGTCAGAACAAGGGAGTGCAGCTTTTCTGGAGCAGAAGGGAGAGCGGGGGGTAATGCCCAGTCCAGACTGCTGCTGAGCAACCAGCTCCATGAATGAAGTTTAGTTCATGTTTTCTATTAAAAAAAAGAAAAAAAAAATCAGGATATTTGGACTATTTAATAAATTTAAACACATTGTAACACGCTTAATTTTTTTCCCCTTGATCTTATTCCTTTTTTGCCATATTCTCTATGGTTCTTCAAGAGGTTTCTTTGCAGTGTTGACATTTAGGGTGACATCTCACTGCACTGGGGACAAATCCTCAGACTCCTCAGACATGGATCTGGAAGCTTTCCTCCCTCAGCCAAACATCATCAGAAATTCCCTTGTTTCAGAGCACCTCCAATTGTGCTGTGCCCACCCCAGCGTTCAAATTCTATTCCATTAGTTTAACACTTGCATTCTTAGTTTAACACCTGCATTCTTAGCAGACTATGTGATCAAAGCAGAATTTTTAAGAAGTGGGCTATTATGAAACTGTTCTTTAAATATAAACACTGACATTTTACACACAAACACCCTCTGCTTTAGCAGATGAAAAATTTTGCTTAACTAGAGCTGTTCATGAATCTTAACTACATGAGGCTTTTAGTGTAGTAAAGACAAAAGCTCAAGCAAAACCAAGTCAGCAGGGCTTTTCCCTTCTGGATTGCACAAGAACATAGACCTCTTTGGTAATAAATTTAATTTGACAGCTGCTAAAAAATTTACCAAGCTTGACAGCATGCACAGAAAGCAAAATAGGACAGAGAACTGTGTGGGCTTCCCTGCTAACCCCAAAGAAAAACTGTTTATTTAAAAGATATTATATTTAATTATGTTTGTTTGGTAAGCTTCAAATGATAGTTTTGCTGGCTGCATTCTGCTCTCCCACAGATACAATTTTCTGTAGTAATTTTGTAGACAACGTATTCTGAAGAATAAACGAGGGCTCAGTTTGAGCAGGCACTGGGTTGTATTTGGAATATAAAATACACTGTCTAGTCAGGAGAAGTAACTTCTCTTTTTCAGACTAAGATAAAGCAGAAAAACAGTGCTTTGATGATTTCTACAATGAATTTGGAGAAATGACTGAGGAATTCCAAGCTTCTCAGAGTTTCACTTTCTGCTACAAAAGATTAGTTAGGTTTTGAACATCTATGGATTGGAATCCATCTCACTTTGCTCCCTAATGCTTCCAAAGTGCTAATGGCAGCACAAAAGACTCTGGTGGTTCAACACAAATGAAAACAAATTGCAGGAACCGTGCCCAGGCAGGAACTGACACTGCTGCCTGTCAGATGAGAGCCAGCGTTTGCTCCAGTGCTGCTCGGGGCCCTTGGCTGCATTGATCTGTTGGACCTGCATTAATATTGCTGATCTCATCCCAAAGCCTTGGCTCCATCAGCCCTGCAAGGAAACAACCCCCTGTGGTTTAGGAGAACCCTAAAGCCCTCCGTGGGATTGAGTGAAATCCATTAATTCTGCACGGCTGGAATTGAAATGGGATTTTGAACAGGAGGAAAGGTGGCAACTCACTGCTGTCCCAAAGATCATCCACGAGGTGACAGAAGAAGGTTTCTTCATTATGGAAAATACACCTTAATTTTTAATCACCTTGGAAGCATCGCTTCCCTTTGATGCCTGTTTGGTTTTTTTGTGTGCTCAAAGTGAAACATTTTAAAAGAATTATGGCAGCAAAGAGCCATCCTGAGCAATATTTCTGTCACACCTTAAGAGGGCACTGCAGAATGCAAAGGGACACGGCAGGAATGGGCAATGTGACAAGTTTCTTGTCAGAGTTTACAGGAAAATTCTAATCTGTAAGAGAGATTTGTTCTCTGGCTGATAGGAGATAAATCATAGCCAGCACTGCAGACCAAAGCATCCCAGACAGATCATCTGAGCATCTTAACCATTCTTCATCTACTTCAGAAACTGATAATTAATGGCATATAAAAATTCACTTTACTACACATGCAAGTACCATATATTCACTCTGTCTCATAATGAAAAGCCATTGTTTTCAACATCCCTCAAGGATGAAAAGTGAGTTCCCATGACATGCTTTTCCTAACTAAAAACATACTGAAAAATGACTATTTCCTCAGATCCCAAGGCAAATCGATTTCAGTCATACTTGTGGGTTATTCTGGGAAAAATGATATCTTCAAGATTTTTATTTTCCCTTAAAATTAATCAATTCCTTTAAAATCTTTGCGTGGAGAAAGATTAGTGATTTTATCAAATAATCTTGTTTCTCCCTTTCTTAAATGTCTGAAGTTATCACCGAATGAAGGAAGACTTTACAATGTATCTCCTCGAGCAATTTCTGCTGATAAAGAATTATCTGAAACACTCTTGCAAAACATCTAAAACCTGTGTATTTTCAGAGGGTGAACTGGATTATCAGCAAAAGACACTCTGTAGAACAATTTAAAAAAGAATAAAGTTCTTCTAACGCACTAATTGGAATATGGTCACAAATTTTTGCCCTGATATTCTGAGCAACATGGCCTTTGAGATGCTGTAAACAAGCAGACTGAAAAACAACGACTGCTGCAAAAGCAGAAATATGAAGGGAAAACCCAGCATTCAAAGGAATGAAGAGAATTTGGAATTAGACATGAGAGAAGCACTGGGCTGTGTAAAATTAGAGCAGCACTCTGTGATAACTCCCGTGGGCAAGAACTGATGCTGCACTGTTTCCTTGGGTGCCTGCTCTGCACGTTTCTCCTGGCCATCAGCACAGGGGGGCATTTTGTACATGATTCAAGACCCTCATGAGTCAACCAAAAGCCATAAAACCCTCCTTGGGAAGAAGGGACTTTCCTGCAGAGAGCCAGTCTCAGCAAACTGACTAACAGGGGGAGGCATTAAAGTGAAAATGTCGTGAGACAAACTCTTCCCAAGGGGCTCCCACTGCAGTTTTCCACATGAGGCCATAGAGAGCAAACTGCTCAGCACCTGTATCACTGCACCTCAGGATTCCTGGGGGCTCCAATTCAACAGACAGAGAAACAAGTGCCCAGTGAGGTTCATTAATCAAAGTCAGCTTTGCTTTCAACTTTCGGGTGGTAACCGCAGCTTGAGGTCACCTCTGGAGAACTTAATCTTATAAACCCTGACAAGCACATATCTTGTCAAGGCTAATCTCGCTGGGTCTGGGCACGTTATCCATTACAGCTGTTATCCAGCACAATCATTCCCTGGCAAAGCACAGCACAGCATCCTCCCCGGTGCACACACAAACTCAAGGACACCATCTGCATTCAGGCTGGACATCAGCCACCCCGAGGAGTCAGAGGCAGAGCAGTCCCTGCCTACAGCAACAGGCTGCTTCCATGGAACTCTCCAAGTTCACAGCCACACAAGAAAACCCCTAACTCGACAATGCTGCTGAACACAGAAGGGTTTTTATCTAGGTTATAGATCTGTGACTCATGAGAAAAATCAATATCTACACAAAACTTAATTTAAAACTTCTAAGAGAGGAATATGTAATTTACAAGGAGTAATTCCCCTATAAAAACAGCCACTTCACATCAACTATGATTTTTTTCCACATTTATTTATTTTTAGGGTGAGCATTATTTCTCCTGTATTTTACACATACCTGTAAGATGTATGCATGCATATATTCACAATACATATATATTCACATAAAAACAGAAACAAGCAGAAGAAGAAAATCCAGACTAGATATGTGATATAATAGCTTTTCTTAATGCTCACCATTTTCCCAAAGAGAAGGAAATGTTTCGAGTGTGTTTAACTCCCTTTGACATCAGCTTTTATTTAGTTCATCTGGAGGTCAACGGGAACTGAGTGCCTTCAGCAACCTGAGAAGGACATTTAGCATTTTACAGGGCTGTAACTTGTAGCTATTTATATAATTCAATGGGGCAAATCCTATAAATTCCAGTGACACTAAAAGGGTCTGCTCATGAGAGGTGCTGAGTGTGCTCACTGCTGAGGAGACACTGGCCTCACAGTCATGGACAGCAGTGTTGACCAGATTTGTGCTGGTCCAGCCTTGTCCCTTTGTCACAGCTCATATATTAAAATTACAAGCCCAAAATGTACCAGGAAAGCAACTGCTTTCAAAGTGACCCTACAGAATTAAACAAGGATTTCTGACACTGCACTTTGGGATAAAATAGATTTATGATCCTTGAAGACATGTCAAAACTTCTGTAAGCAGTGGTAGCTGATGTGCTCCAGGTCCACACTGGATCCTTGCTGTGCAAGCCCACACATTCACTTTTCTGTCTGACTCCACCTCCAGACCCAAACCTGTGTTCCTGCAAGGTTGGGAAAGCTTTTCTGCATTCAAAGAGCAGAATGTGACTTACGTTCCTTTCTGCTTTTTAACTCCCTTGGCTCATATATTGTACATGGGATGATAGTGGCACAAAAGAAATTCTTCCACTCCATGGTCATACAAGGCCTTCATTGTGAAAGAACAGCTCTTAAGCAACAGCACATACAGGAATCCTATTCCAGCATCCAAAATTAAAAGGAAGGGTGATGGTGGTTGCCAGCCACAGGCATTGCTTTTGCTGTTTCACTACAGGCTTCTTTATGGCCCCTGAGCAGTAGAAGGGTTACAAAGGATCCCTCAGCAAACATCTGGAAATTAAATTTTCAACCTAACAGAAGTCCCCAGCTCTGAAAAAGCAATTGTCTTCCTTGCAGTTGGGAGCAGCTCCTCTGTCAGGCACCTGCTCTTCTGCAGACAGAGCTTTCATGAAGGTTTAGCTGCACTGTCAGTGATGAAAAATGGCCAAAGAGCTGCTCTGGTGTTCCTGTGCTGTGTCTGCAGTGCCTCTGAGCAAGCTGCTGAAAGGGATGTGGCAGGCAGGAACACAGCACTATTCAAATCACTGCTTTCTCAGTAGAAGGAAAAAAGGGTTTTGAGGACATAGCTTATCTAAAGAATTATTTTGGTTTAGACAGTCTTGCATTTTACTGCCAGTTAAATACAAATTTTAACAGGCTACAAACACCAGATCAGCAAAGGAAGGGGAAAAAAAACAAACCAAACCACCAAGCCCTGAAATAGTTGCCTCTGTTTAAAAATAAGAATGATTGAATAATAAGACTGATGCCTACATCTTCCAGAAGCAAGGCTTTAAGTCTCAGATTTATATGGTAATAATAATGGATCATACTCCCAGGACTGCCCAGAAGCACAGAGCAGCCTTAACCAGCTACCTGTGGATTCCCCCTGAGTTACAGATTTCTCCAGATGGAGAAAATTATTTTGACCCTCCCAACCTTTTCATTTTGTTTTTTCCAGTTTCTTTTTTAGTGCATATAGTATTTTTTGTTTCTGGAATTTCTATTTCTCTCTGAGAGAAATGGAATCTGTCAAAATTTATAAGTACAAAATACTTCACATTACCCAGACTGTCCTGCAAGAGAGACAGTATGTGGTTTTCTCTGAATGTAATGTGTAAATTTCAGCTGACTTTCTAGCTGGATCTATATGTGTGTGTCCAGATATATTTTTATTATGATCTCATTTTTTTTTTACCAAGGTTGCTAGGCTAAAATGTTAGGAAATCAGATGTTCCTTCACCTGTGCTGAGGAACAAATGCAGTAGTCTGTGTTCCTCAAATTATAATTCCCTGCTTTGTTAACATTTCCATGGCACAAAACAGCACCTGATGCTTTCTTGGGACCTTTGCTGGAGACTAAGAAGAGACTTGTTTAAAAACCTTTCGTTTTTCCCCTTCTGTGATGCTGCTGTTGGTCTTTAGACAACTACAGTTTAATAAAATCCTTTTAAGCCACCTGAAAATCCTTCATGTCTCATTTACAGCTCCTGCACAACCTGACCTGCACAGAACATTTGAGTCAGAACTATTTCTGCAGCCCTAGAGAAGAGCTTAACAACAAGAGCACATCAAACCTCAATTGGATCTCTGAGGCATCTCCTCCTATCATCTGAAAAAATTCCACTTAGATACTTCTGGTTCTTCAAATTGGCCCTCCAAAATATTTTAGCTGGATATTGCAAGTATAATAAAATAAATATTATGGCTGCTGTGCTATAGACAACACATTTAATTAGTCCCATGCATCAGTGGAGTGAAACCACATCTCCCCAGGTGAAATGTCTTTAGCCTAATGAGGTTGGTGAATTTTCCCTTTTAAAAATAACCTGGATTTTTAAGAATGGATGAACGTTATCATGTTTACCTGCAATGCCTCTTGCTGATCTTAATGGCCTTTATATGAAACCTTTTATGAGAAGCTACAAGATGCAGACAAGAAAAAAAGCAAAGAAAACACAAAATAACAGGCAAAAAGGTCAATACTGTAACACGAGGCAAAAGCAGTGTTCAAACATTAGACTTTGGTGAGTGTTGACTTTATTTTAGAACAGAATCTCCAAGAGTTTACCAGAAACACCCCTGATGCCCTGAAGCCCATGCTATAGAATGCCCTTAGACAGTCTATTGCAAAAAAAAAATGGAAATTATCTGATGTAGTCTAAAATTAATATTTTAAATAAGGATTAAGACATAAGCAACTTCTGAAGCTCCTTCATTTCTACATAAATGGAGCCTTTTAAACACTTTTTGTGGCACAGGTTGAACTCATGGCTATCTTCTCAGTGTTTTGCCAAACCAAAAGGCTGCTTGACTTTGGAAAACAAGCTTCAGGAGCAAGATGCAGCTAAAAATAATTTTTTTCTTTTTTTTTTTAGTACTTCACTACACAGTTGAAGTTGTCTGTCTTTTGCAATACTGCACTTTGAGAGGTCAAACCAAGTTCAGACAGCAATGGAGCAATTTCTGCTGAAATCCTGCTGTCCTGCCACCATCACTGCAGGGTTTGCAGGGGAATTTAAGGAGCATGAACATTAGTGAAAACACTGATGTTACACTAATATTGACATTGAAAATGTACTGGTTTATATTGCTGGGAAAAGCCAGGGAGGTAAAGGGCCAGGAGTTACAATCACCTCAGCTGAGAATATCCAGTGCTGTTCACTGAAGCCACACTTCACTATCAACTCCTCTCCTCTTAGTTTTCACCTAGTTTTTCATTTTATTAGTTTGGAGTCTTGTGGGTTTATCCATCCATCAGCTCTAGAGCAACAGATCCCTGCCAAAGGAGAGCATGTGTCTGCCCAGGTGTGCTAATTCTGGGCTCGTGGAAATAAAGGGGAGGTCTGTGCCAGGAGCACAGTTCATGACAGACTCTGACTCTGCATTGGGCTATCAGTGCACTCCATCACAAACAGTAATTAGTGACACCCTATTCTTCAAACAGACATTTTGGCCTGTATCCAGCTACCAGAGGTAATTATTTTACTGGGAGATTACAAGAGTACTGTAATGCTGCATCTTAATATCTTTATTATCTCCCTGCCAGAGAAATACCTGCCCAAGGAGACCAACTGGAACATTTCAAACATTGCAGATCTGCTTACAGTAAAAGCTGCTTTCTATAGGAACAAAGATGGAACATTTCTTCCAGAACTTTATTGAGGAAAAACCTGTCAAGACTCTCAGCTGCACTAGGACAGAGTATTCTCCTTCAGTCCAGGACAACAGCAGAGAAAAATCTAATATAGAAAAAGTCCTGCTCACACAATAGCTTCAATTTACAAACCACTCTTGGCAGAGGGACTTATTCTGGAACTTTGCTCACTAAATAGTAATTTCAAGAGGGAAAATTAATGAGTAAGATAAACTAATATCTTAAAGTCCTAAAAAATAATCAGGAGGGCATAGGTTAGTCTGTAGCACTACGATGTAATAATCTGGTCTGACTAAATATATTTCTCTTCTTAGGTGGTTTCAGAACACTGCTGCTAATGAGATTTTATGGTCTATGCCAAATATCCTCATATCAATTTTCTTATTTCTAACATGAAATTATGAATAATGTATTTTTCTCAGTATCTCAAACTAATTCTCTTTTACAGGGAAAAATGTGAATAAATCCAAGTATTAATTATTTACAATTTTTATTTATCTTTACTCACAAAAAACCTGACATTGACTGCACTTAATGTCCTTAAAATAAAATTTAACTCTGTGCTGGAAGTACAATTCCATCTTTAATTTGTCATAATATACCATGTATATGGAAAAATGGTTACAAGAGAATAAAATGGCTAAACTAGGAATTACAAACTTTCATAGTATGAACATTCACACACCCATATACAGAATATACACATACACAGAATATTTAACAAGAAAACCTTGTCTTTGGAGTACAGACACCTAGGATCCTGATTTTCCCAGCTGGTGCCAGGTAAAGTAGAACCAGTAAAATCAGCTGAGCTGGCAAAATTAGGAAAATCTGAGGATATGAACAACCTCTGTGAAAATAAATCTTGTTCACATATGGAGAATGCATATTTTCAAAGATATCCCAGAGTTCTGACAGCATGAGCTGCTGTTTGTATATTTTTCCCTCTTTCCCATGGAAAAGGCAGCAATAAACATGCAGTAATAAACCCTAATACCAAGGTGTTCTCAGGAATAACAGATCATCTGCCTGGCTATGAAAATAAGCTCAATTTAAATGCCTTGCTTTTTTCCAGCCAAGCAAATGATGCTAAGTGATTCAACTCTCACATCCATTTACAGAAACAATTATAAGAAGCAATAGCATATAAATCTCTTAAGCCCCAGTGTATCTTCCAATCCTGATATAAAAAATAAATGCCTGCCTTGTGAAAACCATGTTTCATCATTCTTCTTATGGGCCCCGTGCAGGGAAATGAAAGAACTGCAGCTTTAGGCACATTTTGCACAGTGCTGTGTTTGCCTGTCTTCCTGAACAGGAGTTAAAAAAGTACTGGAAATAAACACAACATCAGCATCTTCCCCACCCCAAATCTTACAGACAGCCAAGGCTGACCTTTTATCCAGATGTGTTGTCATGGGACAGGGGAGGAGAAAGTGACCTGTGAGTCAGTAAGAAAATTTTTTTCAAAACCGGCTAAATATATAAAAGTTAAACCTGAACCCATCAAATGCAGTGTTTTGGTTAGAAAATCTCTGAAAAGCAGAGGGTGGGAAAGGTAAATTATAGACAGATTAGAAGATACTCTGCTTCCTGTTCTTGTCCCTGGATTCTACAGTTTTTGTTCTGGTACCAACACACATCACCCACCACCAAGATCCTGTGATGATAAGCACACTGCAACTACTTCCATGGTGATCTGGAGCTATTAGAGAGCATTTTTGTATTAAAAAATCAAAAATAACCATTGCCTTTGACCCAGCACACCCAGCCCTTACTGAGAGAGAGATAAACCCTGCTCTCCTACATCCAGGAGCATGCAGCAGCTGAAAACACAGTGGTTCTCATGCAACTGGAATATGTCCTAATTAAAACAAAAATTTGAGAGGCTGCCCTTAGGGAGAGACGTTCTGCAATGCTGAGGACACTGACTTCTGATGTGCAGACATCCTGCTAGAGCCACTCAGACACAGTCTCCCTTCCACAAGCAAATATCTGGCCAAATTCTGTAAGAAACCAGCAGAGCTTCACCTGCTGACAGGGGATGAGGCTTTGTCACTATTGTCTGAGTAAAATTCCTGAAAACCTCTCCTCAGTGTTTCCCCAGAGATTCTTTCCTTTCTGGCTGTGCTGTGTTCCTGTCCCTTGTCTCAGACTTTGATTTCATTTTGATTTTGACTGGATTTGCAGGTAAATACATGTATTTCTTTGTTTTGTTATTTTTGCTCCCTCCAGGAGCTTGGCCAGAAGGGCTGACCCAATCGTGTGTGACCATGAAATGGCTTTGAGAATAGGGGTCCTTTCCATTTTACACTCAAGCTGAAACAGGGGCTTGCTGCTCACAGAATACAGAAGATAGAGCCACCACCAGTGCCTGACAGCATTAGATGCTTCTGCTGAAAAATTCATTTCCCAGGGACTACCTGCAAGTACTTTCTCAGGCTCATTATTAAAAATAGAGCTTGCAGAAGTTACTGTGCTTCATACACACACCATAAATGTCATTTAAAAATTACATCAAAGGTGTGGATGAGATTTTCAAGGTGAGATTTAAAATCCTAATGGAAGTGGAGAAAGAATTTAATCAGTCATGGCAAACCTGTCAAACATCCTATTTCGCTGTCTGCCATATACAAATATTCATAACCATTGCTTAATAAATGAACTCTAACATACATTAAAGCTCAACTGTTGAAAAAGATGTAAACACACTTAAGGTAAAATTTGCAGCAAGATATGCCTCTGTAACTCCCTTTTGAGGGTTTTGAAATGCTTGTATGAAGGACTTCTGTTGCTTTCAGTCCTCCATTTAATCCTAATATACTCAGTCAAGAAATAATAAATTCATTTCAGCTTCCAGATTGCTCTAGGCGAGCAGAAATAGTTTAGTCCATGTTTTCTTCCCAATACTTGGTTAAAATTCTGTTGTAAAGGGAAATATTTTCTCTGTAATATTAATCTTGGTTTATTCTTCCATTTGAGAAGGAAAGAACATCATAAAGGATATGATTAACTAAATGCTGAAGAGGTTTCCCAGCTGGTGGGACAAAAATATATATTCTTGACACACTTTAAATGTTCTATTTGGTGATGGTCCTATGTAGCTCCCTTAAGACCAATTTAAAATTTACCACATCCTTTCTTTGAAGGGTGCTTCTAAAATGCTTGCAGCATTTACCAACCCATTCAGCTATTAATATTCTATTTTTTTCTCTCAGCTTTCCCAAAGACTTTATGAACAAAGATTGATTTCAGAGTATCTCAGTGTATCTCAGTGTATCTCAGGAGCTACATCTGCTGCTTACTTTAACATCATTTCCAGTCAACAGCAAAAACACCCATCAAACAGATGTGGAGACAAGCAAAAGAAAAAAAAAATCTCAGAACATTGTTTAATGTTTCCTTACTGGCGACTCAGCTTTGCTCATGTGCACAGTGCATTTACACCTGCAGAGCATTTAACACTCTCGTGCCTTCCTTTGCTACTGCTGCTCTCAGGTGCAGCAAGCCTGAGCTTCCTCTGCTAAATAGTTTTGCAAAGACTGACATGACATTAGCAGTGATATATTGCCAAAATGAAAGAAATGGCTGTTGAGAATCCACAGAATTCACAGAATCACAAGGTTGGAAGAGACCTTCAAGATCATCAAGTCCAACCCATGCCCTAACACCTCAACTAATCCATGGCACCAAGTGCCACATCCAGGCTTTTCTTAAACACAGCCAGGGATGGTGACTCCAGCACCTCCCCAGGCAGACCATTCCAGTACTTTATCACTCTTTCTGTGAAAAGCTTTTTCCTCATATCCAACCTAATTTTCCCATGGCACAGTTTGAGACTGTGTCCTCTGGTTCTGTCAGTGCTGCCTGGAGAGAGAGACCAACCCCAGCTGAGCACAGGCACCTTTCAGGGAGCTGTAGAGAGTGACAAGGTCACCCCTGAGTCTCCTTTTCTCCAGGCAGAACAACCCCAGCTCCCCCAGCCGTTCCTCACAGGGTTTGTGTTCCCAGCCCCTCCCCAGCCTCGCTGCCTCCTCTGGATGTGCTCAAGCTCAAGAACGAAGCCCTGAATGCAGCCAGAAACTGAAATGTGCAGTTACCTGGACAATCTCAGAAAATTACCTGTTTGCCCCTCCTGTTCCCTGCTGTGCCACGCCTCCAGAATTGTGCCACGCCCCAAAAACTGTGCCACGCCCCCAACTGTGCCACACCCCCAGAATTGTGCCACGCCCATATAACTTTGCCACGCCCTCAGAGATGTGCCACGCCCCAGTTATCCCGCCCCTTTTTGGCCGTGCTCCCGGGGCCATGTTTAACCATCCCGCTATTCACTGATGGGGGAAGCGTCACCCCAGGCCTGTGTAGCTCACAGGAGCCATTTGTGAGTTACATTTGTATTTCCCTGCCTCGGGAGATCACAGAAACTCGGTGCTTTCTTCAAAACATCCCTCAGCTCTGCCTCAGGACAGCGTGACAAAATCCAGCTGGACTTTGGTCACAGCCCACTCTTACTACACATGAGCAGGAAGAACCACTCTGGAGTGTGAAGTTTTCAGAGTTAATGAGTCTATAAGCACAGCTAAAGCAATAGCTTCACTTTGTGTTAATTTTATTTTGACAGCTGTGTTTCAGCTGTGATTATACCCTGTTCTGCACTAGGAAATGTGCTGTCTGCCTTCTAATGAACTCTTCATAAACAAAAACCTCAACGTAAGACCCAGCAATTAAATATTTGGAAAGAAATGGACTGAAACCACCAAATCATAGACATGTTCTAAAACACAGAGATAAGAGAAGTGTTAATCTTCCCCTGCAGTGTTTTGTGGTGACTAACTAGACAGAAAGAAACTCCAATGTTTGGGTTAAAACCAAAGCACAGAAGATGCACACCAGGATAGCTCTCACGCAGTCAGCTGCAAACACAGGCCACAGGGGATGAGCAGAAAAAACATACAACCCTTCCCCCTAGCAAATCATCATCATCACTCACCCAAAATGTTATTTCCACACTGAAACCTGACCTGTGGCTCCAATGTGACTGATGGTGCTGGCCAAGGGGGCAGCTGATGAATTGAGCCATCACAATGTTCCCAGCCTGGGGGTCATTGCCAGAGTACCTCCAGTACAGCAAGTGCCACAGCTGAGCAGCTCCACTGGCCAAGGGGCACACACCAGGCAAGGGGCTGCTTGCAAGACCCCCTAAGACCTGGGGCAGGAGAGCCTTGCTCCACTGACAGTGGAATAAAGGGTTTGGAAAACCAAAGCTGCTGGGATAACCAAAGCCAGGCTGTGATGTGTGGTGTTTAAGGATAGTGCAGATGGTCAGGGGTTAGTGGTGATGGCTGGGACAGGTCTTTGTGGGCTGTCACTGCTACACTCTGGAGCCAGATTCAACAGTTAGAAGTGTATAACAGGACATGAAAAGCTTCAGGTCCTTTGCTCCTCTAAACAAGAGCTCCCGGCTCAGCAGCTGGGAAGCAGCCACTAGAACAGGCTGGACCCAACCCAATTTCGGGTGGTTAGCAGGAGAAGGATCACTGTGCACCCTTCACGGCCTCTGTCAGCTAATCCTGACAGTGTAGGGATGCTCAGGCATTAAAATCTAACTGCTAACATTGCAGCCTCCCTCAGCTCTTGTAGCCTATTGTCCCCAGCCCAAGTGGCAAATAAACCCTTTTCAAATAAATTACAATTAGCCAGGCTTTCTTCTTGTTAAAGATCAAGGAAAAGCCCTGGAGAATGCCATTAACATGCAAATGAGTAGGTACACATAGTTCTAATTCTAAATACAGATACATCCAAGGAGATTAACACTGGACAGCTTTGCAGGAGATTCTGGTACCCTGCTCATGGACACCCACTGCTGCCACTGAGCCTCCCCAAGAGGCAGGAAAGCCTCCACATCTCTTTGCTGCAAAAAAGCCAAATCCCTGTGGGTAATTCTCACCAGATCTTACAGTGTAAGTCCTAACAGAGAAGCAGGTCTGCAACTGCACCACGAGGTGGGCTTGCAGAGATGGGGTCCAGCCCAAGCAGCCTGGGCATGGTGGAGTCCATCTTGGTGCTGTCTCTGTGAGGAGTTTTTGCTGTTCTGTTGTCTCTCCCTGAAAAAAGCACTTGAGAAAATTCTGCTGTGCACCAGCAGCTCCATTCCCCTGACAACTGAGCTGACATTGTCTTTATGCCCTTTCCTGAAGATGTGTCTTGGGAACAAAATTACCATCAGCCCAAAGCTTCCAGACAGCACAGAAGTTCAGTGTCAGGAGCTCCACTGCAGCTCCAAATGTTATTTGCTTTCTCGTTTTTGCTGTAATAAATCTGGTCTGACCCTTGTTTGTTGTTGTTTTCTTTTTTTATTTATTTTCAACGAGTTATTTAACCTGGAAATTTCTTGAGCTGGTAATACTTTCCTGCCTGACTGGAGTGTTTTGATAATTTCTAATTTAATATTTGCAAAATTCTTGCTAGAGTTTAATATAATTATTCCCATAGTGAATGCAAAAATAATCCAAGTCTTTTATTGCATTTTGTCAGAACAGCATGACAAGGCTTCCACCCCTACACTTTGTACAACCAAATTACCACAAAGGACTTTTCATTACAAATCATTTAGGTCTTTAAACAAATTTCTGCTGCTCATGATTATTTACCTCCAACCCTTCCACCATGCTGTGGGACCATTTGCTATTTTCATTTTTTTACTTTGCACTGTGTTCCAAAAAGTTCAGATATTTCACAGTTTTCTAAAAGTGTGTTTTAAAATACATTTTCTATAAGCTTTTCCTCCTGTAAATGAGTTACAGGAGTCATGTTTTTTTAAGACAGAAAGAGCATTATATTGCTGAATGTGAGCCACACAGCCTAAGTTTAAAACTTTGAATAGCAGAGTATAGACGAAACATCTTCCTAAAACATAAATACCATATCAACTGAAACAAATTAAGGGAAGAGCAGCATAAAGTAAATCACCAAATCTCTGAAAAGCCTCTGTCTCTGCTTGCTCTAAAACTGTGACAAGCTTCCATTCCTCTAACCTTCTTCTTTTTAGGCACTTGGATCTGAGCTGTGTCACAAACCCATGTTCCAGAATATGGCACAGAACTATCATGGTGAGCTGTATCAGCTCTCTGAGAGCCCAGAGAGCTGCAGAGCCAGGAGACAGAACGTTAGCACTGCTTGGCAGGACTGCTGGGGATAATTGCAGTCTGTCATTGCAGCACATAACGTGGCTCCCACACCCACTGCAAACCCCACGTGATGGCAATCAGGGAGAACTGATCAAAATATCATCCAAAAAAAAAAAAAAAAAAACCAAAAAACCAACCCACCATCATTTGCCAATGAGCCACCCAGAAATGGTCTGTGCCACTGGGGACACTGCTTAAAGCAGGGACAGTGGTGCTGGTTTTTACCATGGACTCTCACTGTCTGAGCAGTCCCCTGGCAGGAATGGTGTCCCTGCCTGAGACCTGCAGAAGAGAGGTTCTGGTGGCCTCAGGAGCCCTCAGACAGAACAGTTTGGCCAGGAAAAGCTTTGCAGCTCAATAGTGAGGTTTTATCTCACCAGAAGTGGGAAGGTAAAAAGAAACTGCTCCTGTCAGAGCACAACAACAACAAAAACCAGCACCAGTCCTCCCAGTTTAATTCAACTTGATTTAGCTCTTTTGACTGGAAAGGAAAAGGGTTGGAGGGTAAGAGACATTCTGGGAAGTTGAATCCATTTTTTCAGCTCCAATGTGCCAATACTCCTGTGCCAGAAAAACATGTGGATTCAGCACATGGTAGGAAATAGGAATTATCCATTTAAATTCAAAGGAATTGCTTTGCAAATATTATATTTGTACTGCTTTCAGGAGGAATTCTACATTGAAATTATTCCTTAAACACACACAGAAATGTCCAACAAAACCTGACAAATGCAAAAGGCAGAACAACTGAAGAGAGGCCATAGAATTTGGTGCAAATATTTTAGCTCAGAAGATACTTGCAGCAATAAGGCACCAATGGAAATTAACTGCAGACTTTTAAGAGGCTCTGCAACAACAGAGGCAAAACCAGCCCTCACACCTCCTGGAAATCCTGATTCAGCAGCAACCTCTCAGGCTGCTCAGCCGTGGCAGAAATTGGAAATTCCTCAGCCCATGCTAATATTTCTCTTGCAATATTTAAGAAATGTTATGCCACAATTCAATACTGTGCTGCCCAAATATGTTATTAGCTGGACAGGAGATGGTTATAGGGTCATTTGAAAAGTAATGCTTTCCAAGAATGGAGTTCTGTGGCTCTACAAACCAAGCCACAACCAAACAGCCCCAAACTGCTTTGAACAGGTTTTTAAGCACAGCAGAGTGTAGGGAGAGACAGACAAGCCCAATGACACCAAATCTGAATCTAGCCCAAATAGACGTGGCTGGTTTGCCACATTAATGAACATGTCATCATTTGCTTGAATTTTCTGCTAATTTTCTTCATTCCTGGACTTAGACTCTGCAGTAAAAACATCATTGCATGCATAGAAGAGTGGATGGTTCTAATGTGCTGCAGTTGTTAGCTGTAAACAGAACTTAATATTTAATCCAGCCCCAGCTCTAGGAACCTCTCAGCATGTCCACCCAGCTGCTCTCTCCACTTCACTGCAGTGCTCAGCTCCCCCAGTTGTCCAGTTTGCATGTAAACCTGTGCTGTGCTCCAGCCTGGAACAACCTACAGCATTCTGTTCATAAAGAAATTGGAATGCAGATGACAGGCTGTCCCTTGAGAGAGCACCAGAGAATGCCATGGCAGATTTTGGAGGTCTGGCATTTTTTTCTGTTGTTTTTTTGTTTGGGTTTTTTTTGTTTGTTTGTTTTTTTGTTTTTTGTTGTTGTTGTTGTTGTTGTTGTTTTGGGGTGGTTTGTTTGTTTGTTTGTTTTTTAATTATTTTTATTTGGTTGGTTGTTTTTTGTTTGATTTGGGGGTTTTTGGTTGGGTTTTTTTTGTTGTTTTTTTTTTTTTTCTTGTTTAGAATATTTTTGTTTGGTTTGGTTCTTTCTTTGCCTCAAATGATTCCCCAAGGACTTATCCTAGTCAGTGGGAAATCCCAAATCATCCTCCTCAGACCATTTCAGGAGGCCCTTTGGGGGTCTGTGATCCACCTCCACCCTGACACCTATGGAACCTGATCACAGGTGGCTGCCAAACCACATCCAAGCTGGCACATCAATTATTAGGGGCTTGCAGAAGCTGCCATATAATAACAGCGAGGGGTAAATGCCACAGGAGAGCTCCACTAGGCTGGAGTGCTCTCTCCAGTAACACTTCTGTCAAAGAGGAGGAGTCTGTGCTTTGGGAATTGCAATTCCCTGCTGGACAGAAGAACAGCGCAGTTCAGACCTGTTCCCAGGATTTAAGAGGCTCATCAATCTCGAGCCAGCCCCCTGCACGAGGATGTATTTCTTTCCCAGCGCTGAAGGTCTCAGAATAATGGCCCATTACAGAGATACATTGGGAGAATTATTCAGGTACTCCAGGGAGGGAGTGGCCCTGGGAGATGGAGCAGGCATGGAATGGGTGGGGTAGGAATGGATGAGGGGATGTGTGCACTTTTATTCTGCAGATTGAAATGCAGAGAAGAAAATGTCTTTTTTTAGATTTTTGGTACATAAAATGAAGATTAGAGAGAAAAAAATCCTAACTAGAGATTTGAATATCTAAACACTGGAAAGACATGTTCTATTGCAGCTCAGAATTGCACATTTCTACAGAATATTTTTATAAGCTCACTCAGAAGTCTCAGTTTTACTTTCATTACCTTCTAATCTTCCTCTTAATGTGTAAATGTATTATTTTACTGGTAATTTGCATTTATGTTTTAAAAACTGTTTGTGAAGGGATTTAAAATAGTTTTACACAGAATTAAACTACAAAATACTCCGAAACAATCCAAATGCTCCATCTTCACACAACCTTGACAAAAACTATTCAGAGTTTCATTTTTTGGATGGTAGCTGGGGTTTGTTGCTTTGGGTTGGTTTGTAGGTATGTTTGGGTTTTGGGGGTGTTGGGGTTGTCTGGAGGGTTTTTTCATTGTTTCTTGGCTATTATATTTTGTGATTCTTTTGTTTTATTATTGTCAGCAGGAAATTCAGTCTAAACCTAAATTTATATCAGATTCATAATTATGTATTCAGGTAGAATTTCAGATAACTTTGGATTAGCAGAGATGGCAGTGTTTTGTAGTCAGATATTCTGGGATATATAATGATTGATCATAATACAAAAGGAAATTATTTTAATGCTCTGGGGGTATTTTACAAGAAATAATCCTGGTCCTTTGCACAAATTTCTATGCAATGAACTGTTCTTATCCATTATGATGGGGTCACCATGAAAGCAGCAGCAAACAGATGCACTCCCTCCTCCCCAGAGGTTCAGTGCATGTCAAAATTATCATGCACAGACATGCACAGTCTTTTCAAGCTGCTCGACCCAAACTTGATGACATTTAATCTCTAATGCATATGCAGAGTTCAATGCCATCATTTCCCTGACCTGAATGCACAGGCCTTGTATCCCTTGTGGCCATTGCAGTCCAGGCTGATGCCTCCACTTCCCAGAACCACAGAATGAACGAGGCTGGAAAAGATCTTTGAGATCATCCAGTCCAACGTGTGACCCAACACCACCCTGTCAATCAGACCGTGGCACTGAGTGCCACATCCAGTCTGTCCTTAAACACCTCCAGGGGCGGTGACACCTCCCCAGGCAGCCCAGTCACTCATTCTGTGAAGAGTTTCTTCCTAATGTCCAACCCTGGTGCACCTTAGGGCTGTGTCCTCTTGTCCTGTCACTGTTCCCTGAGAGCAGAGCCCGACCCTCACCTGGCTGCACCCTCCTGGCAGGAGTTGTAAAGAGGGATCAAATCTCCTCTGAGTCTCCTTTTCTCCAGGCAGAACAACCCCAGCTCCCCCAGCCGTTCCTCACAGGGTTTGTGTTCCCAGCCCCTCCCCAGCCTCGTTGCCTCCTCTGGATGTGCTCAGGTGTCTCAATGTCCTTCCTAAACCGAGGGGACAGAGCTGGACACAGCACTCAAGGTGTGCTCTCACCAGTGCCAGGTACAGGGGAAGAATCACTGTCCTGCTCCTGCTGGCCACCATTGCTGATCCAGGCCAGGGGCCATTGGCCTTGGCCACCAGGGCACACTGCTGGCTCATGTCCAGCCTGCTGGCCATCAGCACTCCAAAGTCCCTTTCTGCCACTGTCCAGCCCCTCTGTCCCTGTCCTGTGGCTCTGCAGGAGATCGTTGCAGCCAAAAACCAGGACCCAGCACTAGATTCTGTTAAACCTCCTATTTTTGGACTTTGTCCACCTGTCCAGCCTGTCCATACATGGGGAAGCCCAAGGAAGTGCCTGCCATGCTCAAAACAGCCCACTGATAACTAAACCACCTGGATTATTACTCACAGAAGCACAAACTCTAAAGACATCTCTCAGACACAGGTAACACCCAGAGCTGTGGAGGGTGGGTCAGTCATCTGTGCAAAACCCATTGCCAGTGACTGAGAGCAAACCCATCCTCAGCATGTCAGCCATCAGTGAAGCAGTGCAGAGAGCTTGAGAGAAGGAGGAGAGGCAGCCTGGCCGAGCCTGACCAGCACATTTCAGCAGCCTGCCTGAGCACCATTTGCAGCAATTTGCACAGCAGCACTCAGATTTTCTACATTTCTCTCAACTTTATGTCACTGGAGCCCTGTTATCAGGTTCAATTAGTATCCAGAAGGCTGACATTTTCTCAATCCAAAATAATCCTCCCCTGCCTTCCAAGGGAAGTGACAAATGCACAGCTGCAGTTTTGCTCTGGACAGTCCTTTGGTGGCACTTGGCTGACACCTGTTGACACAGTCCCACAGTCAGTCACGACACAACTGCTGCACTGATGTTTTTCTCCATTCCCTTGCAATTTTTAATTATTGCTTAAAAGCGTTTTGAAGATAAAAACACATTGGAGAAATGCTGTGCATTATCAGCTCTGCTCAATGGCACTTGCTTTAGGACATCTGTCCCAGGTTACCCAGTGAGATAAGCAGCAAATTAAATATTTATCCAATTTTACCAGATGCAAGAATAAAGACTAAAGAAGGATACAACACCTGGCACACCACTGAGGAAATACAGTTTCCTGCTGACACCTTGGTTTTAGCTGAAGGAGCCCCACATTAACACTCAGGAGGGGGACTTGCCCCTTTCCCTAAAAGATGATCTGAAGAATTGGGGTTTGATACCAGCATAGAGAGACTTTTCTTCCTCCTTATGAGCTTCCAATTTCCTTAACTCCTGCAGTTCATTTTTAGTGGCCAGAACCTGGTGCTGCAGACTCAGAGCAGTTTGTGAGTGCATTTATGGGAAGCTCTTTTAATTTAAGGTAAGCTCTGTTTACCACTAATTCTCAGTTACTTCCAAAACAGAGCCCAGATCCACCTCAGGCATAGAGTTACATATTGCACTGGTACATAAAGAGGTTGTCACTTAAAAAAAAAAGGTGGATTTTGAATGATTTGCAGTATCACATTGATTTCACCCATGACATTACTCTTAATATTCTCCAGGACTTGAAATTACATATACTAAAGTATTCAAAGAGGAAGCTATGTGCTAATGATGATGCTAATAAGACACAAATATAAGCTTTTGAAACATTCTGCTTGGATTTAGAGTCACACTGCAAAAGAAATAGAAGAAAACCCTGTAGACTGTGATTAGGACATACAAGAACAGCCTTTACATCATCACTGGCACTTGAGCCAGCCACATCTTCCCTCTGCCAGGTACTTCTCTGGAATTGCTGTCACTGGACTGCTGGGATTTAACTCTGGGAAAACCACCTGGGGGCTCTGAACAACACCCTGACAGCACTAGAGAATGCACCCCCAGCTGCTTTTCTTGTACCTGGAAGTTCTCCAGCCATAAAACCATTTCTAAGGTGTCTGAGAAAGGGATTCTTCCCCATGAGTCCGTCACCCTCATGGAAATCTTTGTCTGTTCACTTATTTGGATTCATATAACAGAAAATATTGCTGCAAGCAATTTCAGCATCCCTGCAGAGCCTGCTTTGTTCTGACTCTACAAAGTAGGAAAACACACACATCATTTCTGTTTATCAGCCAGAACCCTCTAAGAGGTGGGATCACTTTTTTGAGCCAAATTGTAATTTACTAAATTTGTTTAATTTGTCACTGCTTTTCTGACTTCAACAAATCCATGCTAAGGTAGATCTCAATGGTCTAGTCCAGCCTGCATAAGCCCTGAAAGCAGGAATGGGTCACACGTACCTACCCACCACAGCAAGAAAATTATTAGATTTCAAAAAAATTGAATATGACAATATGACATAAGAGAAATAAGTACCATTGTGGAGAAAGAACAGATAGGATGAATGCACTTTCCAGCACATGCAATTTTCATATCACAATATACACATTTTCCCAAGGTCACAGCTAAATGCTGGCTTTTCAGATAGAAATGGAGAACCTAAGAACAGCAACTTTCCAAGTGGAGTATCCAGCTGCAAGCAGTTACTCCATACAAATGATACCAGAGAGGGGAGATGGGAGATGGAACCCTTTATCCATTCAACCTTGCTCATTTCTAATGCACCATGAGCTCAGGCACTCTGTAAAATAAAATGAGCAAAAATTTCCAGGTCACAACAGTTAAAGTACTACAAAAAAAACCCCAAAAACCAAAAAACAAGTGCAGAGCATGGATTTTCAGTCCAAGAATAACTTTAAAGAAAATACACAACAAATAATAATGAAAGAATATGTTTTTCAGAGATAAAGAGGCAGGCCACAGACCAGCTCTAGTTTAAAATGTTGCAAAGCAGCAACTGCTGACCACCTATAGAGGTGTCTGAAATGCAGAACTCCAGGAAAATGAGAAGAAAAGGAAAGATCTCGTTAGCTACCAGGATCATGTTCTGTGGAGTATACCTGTATTTTGAAAAATTATCTTTGACAGAAGTAGTATCACAGGTTGAGTGACTGAGGCTTTCATTAGGCAGGAGCTTTACTGTGCTATTCCAGCAATATCAAGACCTTAAACATAGTAAGGAAGAGTGTAGTACTTTGAAAAATCTTGTCCAGTTTTCCTCTGCCCCAGTTAAGGCAATCCTCCCACCTCTAATTATAACTAGAGGTATTCCAGAATATATAAAATATCTTCATTACACGAACCAGCCAATTCCACAGCTAGACAGGAAATACTTTGGGGGCATTTATTGCATCAATCTTACAGCATGATTTTAGCAGGGATCCCAACCACACCTTTGGAATAGTTTTCAGGAGAGGCAGACTTTTTCATGTGTGACATAAAATATTATAATCACCTCAACCAGAAGACAATCCATTAGTTACTAGAAAACCTCTACGAGTTCCAAGGCTTTGGGTTGAATCTCAGTTGTGTTCAAGTTCTCAGAAATTCATTCAATGCCTGTTCTGCAGCTTCCCACCTGTGAGGATGCTTTACCCTGCAGGGTAAACAGGGTTTAACACATATTATTTGTGGGAGAACTTCTAATCTTCCCTTGTGAGAGGGGAAGGCTTCTTTCAGTCTTCAGCTGTGCCAAGCACTGCAGGTTGCTGATGATTTGGAATTCTCCCCACAGTTGCTCAGAGGTGCCTCCTCACAGTCATGTTTGCAAATTCACCCAAGGTCTCTTCCCTTTGTCGAAAACCTGCAGTGACTCGTTGTGCTTTTTGATCTTTTTCCTCCCTTTTAGGCTGTTTTTTCTTGATCTAATGAAAGAGCAACATTCAATGGGGAGCATCTGATTGATGATGTAATATTTAATTGCATCATTCTGTTTTCAGTTACAGCTGTAACAACACTGAGAGTTCCTGTGTGAGGTAAAGCTCCCTCCAAGGGAATGATTGAAAAATGGACCCCTCGAAGAGAGTGCAAAACGTGCCTAAAAGAGTAAGGTTTTTTTTCCCCAAGTCTTGACTTCCCACTCACAAAAAGCCCAGGGTACACAGACCCATGTGCTGGGGGCTGTAAACCCCAACTATTTTGCTCTAGGACATCCCTGTCTTCTGGGGATGCTGAGAAAGGATGAAGATGGCAGGAATCAGTGTTTGAAGTAGAAGAACATTAAACAGAGAGAGCAAACTTCAAGTGGCAGAAACTCCTTCTTCAAAGGACAGAGAGGGAATGGTCATGAACTCACCTCTGGAGAAAATGGTTTCAAATAAAGCACTACAAGAGGTAACATTTAATTTATTAAAACAAGAGGTAGAACATTCATTTCTAAATTACAAATTACCTGAGATTTAAGCTCTCAGCACCTGACCATCAAATTTAGATTTGAGCCCTTGTACATAATTTATTATAATTACAGTGAAGATATTTAAATGCACATTGATTCTATCAAACAATGAATACTTCAAGAAGGTTAAGCCTCATATTTCTGAAATTAGTTCTGACTTCTGGACACTTTAAGGCTAATATTCAGTATTACCAGCTATCCATGAGCAGCCAGATCTGAAGGTACATTCAGGATGTCTTGGAAAAATCTGGACATCCAGAATATTACAACACGTTGGTGGACACTTAATGCTTTATTCTCATTAATCCTTTGTTCCTAATTAGAGAGAAATGGGAGTGGCTGTGCAAAAGAGGGACAGAGGGGTGAGCTGGCTCTTGCTGCCTGCTCTAAACCTCTGCATCAGATTTCCCAGCCTTTCTGAGACCATGACCACTGGCAGATAACCACACTGACAAGTTCAGGTTAGAAAGGTTATGAAGGAAGCAGCTGCATCTCTCATTGCTGCTCCAGTACCAGGCTGGAACAGCTCCTGGGATTTCGGACCCCGTTTCTCTTTCCCTTTGTGGCCTTGCCCTGCCTTTGCCCTGTGATTTATTCCAGCAGAAAGCTGCCAGCACCAGGTGCCATAACCTTCCTCTACAGCCCTGCCCACAGGCTTTTGATTTTTACTTCTGGCAATGTCACAGGTTATGCTGCTGCCTTTGGAGGATGCACGGAGTGAGCAGTCACTGCATCACTCAAAAACTGTGTCCTTCCCAAGCCCTGATGTGAGAGAAACCCAGGTGCATGTCCTTGAGGACTGTAGGTGTAATCTCTGCACAAGTGTAGAAGAAATATTGAAATATTGAAGGTCAGAAGCACTTAGAAACTGCGGGAGAATTAGTGATTGCTCAGTGGCAAGGAAAAAAATAATTAGCCTTGCCAGAGATTTCTGAGGAAATCCTGATGCATTATGGGACCTGTTTTACATCCTGCCTCCTGAAAGGATTAGATCATCTATCAGAGGTGGCTGCACTACAAACTTCCTTTTATCATACACACACCAAAGATCAGCTGAGAGGTTTAATAAAACACTAAATGGAACAAAATGCCAAAGAAACGAAGCTACAATTACATCTGAAGATTTTTCCTTGTTTATTAAGAAATCTTTTCATTATACAGTTTTTACATTTTGAAGGCACCTGAGTTCTCACTTGAACAGTGATGCATAAAACAAAACAAAAAATTCACAAGGAAAGGCAAAGCTTTGTCATCAAATCCTGCGTGTTTGTTATCCTAAAAAAATCAAGGTTGAGAGGAAGTAGGAAAAAAATTCTAGTCTGAAAAATAGGCTGCTTTCCCTCCCTGATGGTGAGGGTAGACCAGACCTTTACTTGGAGAAAATTGGTATAATTTCTTTCTAGTCAACCAATTAAAAGAGGAGAGCTCCAGAGTCCCTAAGGCTCTGATTATTTCATCCTGTGCTCCTGCAGAAATTTTAGTCACCATGGGGTAAAGTTACCATGATGCATGTCCTGGAGGATATATTAATAGTGAAACACTAGTACTACAATTTAATAGGATTAGCTGAAATTGCTGTAATACATTTTACAGATGGGGAAACTGGGACACAGGCAGACTTAATTTTAAGCAACTAAATCCGTATTTTGGCACCAAAGCAACCTGATTCTCAGTAGTGCAAAACACTTAACTCCCACGTTTCAAAGGGCTACAGTTCCCCAGTTCATTTTTCCTGGAGGCAACACCACACCTCTTTCAGATGTAAATCAACACCTAGCAGGGTATGCCAGGACCAGATTCCACGCCTGTGTGCATTGCAAAAGAGATTCCAACCAAAGTAATGGGTCTGTCTTGCAGGAAATTCCTAAAGCTACTTTATGTGATCAAACCTTCTCTGTCCCTCCCTGCTTTCCCCCACCTCTGATCAGAACTGGAGTATTTTTCTCCCCCCGCTTTCAAAATCTACAGACAAATAATTTTCTCCTCCAAACTTTGGTTGTTCCAGTGAAACCAAGGTGGCTCCAGTGCAAAATTTGACTCCCTGCTGTGAGATGTTGTTCTTATTTGTTTTCCCTCTCTTCAAGTAATTTCTCTTCCTTAATTTCTTTACTCTTGCTCACTGCCCTTCAGGGAAGAGAACAGCACCAATTCTCCACCTTGATAGCAGAGCCCTAAACTGTTAAATAATAAAAACCAAAATTGTCAAAGAACACCATGGCTGAGTTTCCACGGTCACAAATGAAGAGCAAAGCAAGTTTTTTCAGCACTGTATAGTAAATCTTACCATCCCTATTACATTATTCATTGTTACATTTCTAGTACCTTAAACTGCCACAATTTGTGCTGATCCTTCTTTGCATTGTATTTTTTATTGCATTCTTATTCAGCAAACTCTGAAAATTATTCTGGGCTGTTCTCTTTCTGTGCAAACTCCAGGAGAGCTCACATCCTTCTGCAGGGCAGGCTACAGCACCTTCATTATCACCTGGCTCTTCCTGGTGTCTTGGCTGAATTCTCAGACATCACTTTTCCCCAGTTCAAGAGGCCAAATTAGCACCTTGCTTTCCACCTACCACAGCTATTAAAACAAATTTATTCTTCTGCAGAGCATCCATGTCCCCCAGCAGACCTAATTTGCCTGCTGTAGGCCTGCAGCTGGAGGAGGAGAGTGTTGCATTTCTGCCAGCTGAGCAGCCTCCAATCCATGGATCCATCACCTCTCACAAAACCTGACAGCTCCAGTCAGGGAAGAGTTTCTCAGCCTTTGCTGATATCCTCCCTGTCCCCTCCACACACCCTGCTCACTCCTGTGAGTGTGGACATACCAAGAGAATAAAATCCCCAGTCCCATTAGCACTGCTCTTCGTGCAAGGTTGTTACTGCACTGAGTGCCTGATGAAAGATTTTAAAATCTACTCTTTTGCTTTCACAGGATTAAGTAGAATGAAATTTAAAAGCTCCTTTAGAAGCTTTAAATCCCAGCTGGTTAATAAATGTAGTAAATAAGCTTACAATTGCACATTTTCTTGTTGCTGTTAACTCTGAGCTCTCTCCAGATGAAGAGGCAGCAGGTTAATTGTACATGCTTTGCTTGCTGGCTCCACTTCTCTACCAGTCCGGGGGGGGAAAAGAGTGGAGATGGCGGGTCCTGGTGGCTCTAAGTCCTCCATCCCTCCAGATGTTGCCAAATGAAAATGTTTTTCCTAGTGAAAAACTTGGGAGAACACAACAGAATATCCTCCAGAGGAAAGGCACCAGTGCCCATGGCACAAGGTCCTCAAAGCTGCAGGGTTCCAACACACCCAACCTCAGAGCAGCTCAATCCCAGCAGCAGCTCTGCATCCTCAGCAACTCAGCCCTGCTGTTTAAATATATTTATAGTCATGGATACTACCCATTACATAAACATACAGTCTTCTGTCAAAGCAGTTAGAGCTAATCCTCCTACAAAGCTACAGCAGTGGTTCTTGCAAACGTGGATAAAGCTAAATATTATTTATATGTGTGCATCATAAGTATAGAAAGGAGGAAGTGGGATCTGTCTTTACAGGTTTGCTTAAGTTTCTTAACAAAATTATCACCTGCCAAATAATAATAAAAGAAAATAAACAAACATTTACAACTCAGTGGTGATTTAAGCACTTTGCCTTGTGTGAATCTGTATTTGTGGAATAAAAGCAGGAGTAAAGAACTGCTCCAGTACACAGAGCCCCAGTGCAGGATCCAGCAGCTCCCCTGGAGCATTGGCTTCACAAAGGTGAAGGGAACAGATGTTCAAGGCCACAGACACAAAGTCAAAAATCATCAGGAGCTCCAGCGGATGAAGGGATTTAACATCACATCAGTGCAGTCTGTTTCCCCCCACAACCTCTGACAGTGACCAACTGATGTGCCAGCCAGATATGATTAATAAAAAACAAAAGTGGCTGAACACAGAAATTCAGCACTTGGAAACTTTGCAGCAGCCAAGACTAATCAAAAGAAATGACAACATTGAGTGGTCCCGGCAGGACAGTGACACATTAATCACAATGTGAGGTCACAGTCGTGTCCAGACACTGCAGTGATGGTCATGGTGCTCTTGTGGTCAGCCCTGCCCAGCTCTGCAGTGCCTTGTGGTCACTCCACCTGAAAGTTCTGCACTCTTACCACATCATCTTCATTATCATCTGCCCCTCCTGGTGTTTGTCACCCAGGCCTCATTTTTGCCCCATTTCAAGAAGCCAAATTAACATCTTGTTTTCCTGTCACATTGAGCTAGTCTGAAGCTGTGGCCCCAAACTCAACCAGCCTAGAGGGGGACAGATCCCTGGGTGAGCAATGATAGGATGGATCTGAACACATATAAAGGATCCCAGCCAATTCATTGAGCCCTAAATGCAGGTGTGTCCTTGGCCAGGGAACTGGGTGGTGTTGGGACCTCAGCCAATCATGTGTGTATACTCAGGACATTTGAATGTCCTATAAAAAGAAGTTGTGAACAATAAAACACGCTGTTTGTTGAGGATGCTTGGTGAGTTTGTGTCATTTCTGTCTCCACTAACAACCATTAACGTAAGATTTTCCCACTACCACAGCTATTAAAGCAAATTTATTCTGCTGCAGGGCATCCATGTCCCCCCACCAGAATTCCTCTGTGTCCTGTAGTCCCACAGCTGGAGAAGGAGAGTGTTGCATCTCTCCCAGTTTAGGAGCCCCTGAGCTATGGCTCCATCATCTCTCACAGCACACTGGTCAGGCTGGTCACTCATATAATCATTACCAGCACATTAAAAACACCACAGGATTTCATGAGGTGCTGCTAGGTTTGAGGGGTTTCTTTTTCTTCTTTGCTACCGCAGCACATCAGGGAAAAACAGATGCCATACACAGAGGAGAGAACACTGACACCAATTTCTGGGACTGTTAGAGGGAATTTACAGCCTTTTCTATCACATAACTCAGAATTCTTCCCTTTTCCATACACAGGAGACTTCTGAACTAAACCAGGTATGATCCTATATATGTCAATTAACTCAGATTAAAAACTGCCCAAGAACAGACAGAGCACTCCTGAAGTGCACAGTTTGTGCCTTTCACATGAGCACAGTCCGTGTTTCTTTAACAAGGATTCTTTTGGTTTCACCCACATTGCCTCTCACCAGTGGTTTCTCAAGTCCTCAGTCCTGTAGCAGACACAGAGAACAGAGCCTGTGGAGTTTGGAAAAAGGGGCTTCTCCAACAAAGGATTTCTCAGCACTGCTGTCCAGAGGATGCTCAGTAAATTGTGTGCGTGTTTTTTAAATTCTGAATTTGTACCAACATGAGCAGAGTGATTGTAAAGTACTTAGAGTTGTTCAGCAAATTAGAAGGCTGTGCTAGATGAACTTTCCCGAAACCTTATAAAAAAAATTTCCTATTTTAGCACAAAGTGCTGTGTTGTCTTTTACCCATCACATCTCACTATTGCTTCCATCTAGTTAAAGAAATCTCTGATTACTTGTAGATGTGAAGTCAGGTTCTTTACCTCTTTAATTTACAGAATAGTCATAACAGAAAATGTGTATCATAAAATAACAAACAAATTACTCTGTAATTATGAAACTGCCTACAGAGAATACACTCTCAAAATGAAAACTGAACTTCAAACACCAGAATAAGAAGATATATTATTTAAAAACTAATTAGAAGAACAAATGTACAACAGAGAATGACACAGAAGACTATAAGTTCTTGTAAGTTTCCGTTTTACCATTAGCTTTTTAACAAGAAAAAGATCCTAATTTAAAAGAGACCATAAGTTTGACTTCCTCAGTGATATTATTTGGCAATTTAATCATTCCTTTCAGCTTCAGAAATAAATTTCACAGAGTTTGGTTAATAATCTCCTAACGTGATTTCAAATACACTCATTAAGTCTGGAATCTGAACCAGCCCTCTCAACAGCACAAAACTATTTTGGACCAACTCTGAAAAAAAAAAAAAAAAAAAAGTCACTGTATCAGAAGACCAAAAGCAGCATCAATTTCTATGGAATAAGAAATCTCTCGATCAGCTCTTCCATTAGAAATAGAAGATGTTGCCCCTGAGTGGCACTGCCCTGCCCATCCTCCAGCTGCAGACTGAAGCTAGGCACTGCTGGGCAGTGATGCCTGCACTTTCCTTAACCCAAAAAACTCCTGTTGTCCCTTCATCTCATCTCCTGTCCAAGGGCTTTGCTGAAAGAGGCAATACACAAGTAAATCAGTTTACAGTTTTTCATCTGAAAAGCTGTTGTTTCCCAAAAGCTGTGAAGCTTTGTCAGAGACACACTCAACACCGAGGGGAAGAACTCAGCAGAGCAAGAGTGCTTCATTTACCAACATCCACACACAGAGAACACGGGGCTGCCATCCCTTCCCAGAACTGCTGTGCTTTGGGTTTGTTTTTAAATCCACAGCCACTCTGGCTTTAGAAAAACATTTACAGAGAGGACAACAGGGCTTGAGAACACACATTGTACGAGGAATGGTGTGTGTGTGTGTGTGTGCAAGGAGGTCAGCCTGAATCTGCTGTAATTCTGCATAATTATGGACACACACACATCTCAGGTATCCTCTTGGAAAGCTGCCAGCATTCATCCTCCAAACTGACTGCTCAGCCCTGACTCCAGGGCTCTGTCTCAGAGCTGCTGCTGCTGTTTATTCACAGTGCTTCCCATTAGCTTAAGTGCAGTGCTGTTACTGTGACAGAGAGAGCTGGGGCTCAAGGGCTGCTGCTTTATAGAGCCTCATATTGTGTTCATTATTACCCAGATTTGCTCAACCCTCCCTCCCTAAACAAACCCAAAAAACCCCAACCAACCAACCAAAAAAACCACCCCAACAAAAAAACTAAACAAACAAAACCCCCAAACAAGCAAAACCCCCAAACAAGCAAAAAGAAAAAAAAAAAACAAAACAGCTACAACAACAACAACAAAAACCATAAAAACCACCAACCAATAAAACCCCCACAAACCCAACACTTTCAAGACTCAGTGCTTTCTTCCCTACCTGAAGAAACACAGCTGAATCCCATCCCCTCCCTGGAAAAGCAAAAAGAACATTTTGAAACTGAAGTACAAACTGGACAAGAAGTTGGTTGAAGGCCAACACACTGGGTTGCCAGACAGTGTTTCTGTGTTTTTGTTTCTAATGCACTGGACACACTGTGTGATACTGGTCTGGACTTCAGTTTTTAATGTTCTAAAATGACAATAACAGCAAGTGCAAAGAAACACCCAAAGCTTCTTGATTGTTCCATCTCCTCATTTTCCAGCACACGACCAATGAGCAAATGCAATCACACACATGCCTTTCTCCCCTTCCTCTTGCCTGGTATATTCCATGTGTTTTCAGTTCATTACTAGAGAGTCAGAGACCCCTGTTCACACAATTACCATTTCTGAGGCACCAAAAGCATTTTTCTCCCTTGAGATTTGAAGATGTTACCCTCTAAGGGCATAATCAGATCCTAACACACCCATGTTCTATTTATTTACCTCCATGGCAAAATTCTCTATTTTCATTTGCTTAAAAAGATGCAAAGAAGAAAAATAGTCTTGGTTCTACAATAGACCTATTTTTTTTGCTTTAAACTAAGCAAATGTTTCAATAGGAAAGGCTAGAAGAAACTTCACGTCAGTTAAATAGTAGAATGAGGGACCCAATTAATAAAATATCACCAAATTTTTGAGTTTGGAAGGGATCTCTAGAGGTTACCTTGTCCAACAGCCCTGCTCAAACTGGGGCACTTAAAGCATGCAGCCAAACCATGTTCAGAGAGCTTTGAATATCTCCAAGGTTCCTATTAAGAACTGTTTTAAATTGTCTATTCTTTAGGGTGAGCAATTCCTATCAGATCAGCACAGACCTTGCTAGGTCATCTTTTGATTTATCTTCCTTCACGCAAGAAAAGTAGTTTGAAAGTTAACGATAAAACTTCACTGGCAATGATTTCTTCCTAGAAAGAGTAGGGTGTTAGCTCCTAAAACTCCATCAAAGAAGGGAAAGAAGGCACAAACTACGTGTCTGAATGCACTGGGAAAACTCGGAATACTTTAAACAAGCCTACTTCAGAATGAACACTGCCTCAGGATGTTTGCATCACATCACTCTCTGGTTCTGATGCTTTGTTTTTATGGATTTTTCATCGCTTGCCTCAGCCTTGAGATTTTTGTAAAGGAACTGGGTAGGAACTGAATTTTAAAAGGTCTTTATGATTCTTCTCTTTAAAATTTCCAAAAAATCCAATCTCCTTAATCCTGGCATAGATTTATGTATAATTTATGTCTACAAACTCCAGTCACATATACTGGCTCCTGTGCTTAAGGCCAGCATTACTTTTATTTCTAATCGAGATGCACACAGTAACAATGAAATAATGAAGTCTGGTAGCATCAGCTGTACACACAATAAAACAAATATCACTGCTGCAGCCCTTGCAGCTCTCCAGAATAACACTGGAGAATTCTGGAGGTTGATTTGCAGCACAGCACAGGCAATAAGGATCAATGGCTTTCTAGATCTGTACTGGAAAACAGAAGACATACGAAGCCCTATTTGCAAAATTAATCCCCTATCTTGCCCACTTTTACCATGACTTTAAAAGGATTTTAAAGTTTTCCCTTTGATTAAAAAAATCCTTCAGAATGGCAAATTACAGGTTGCAAACAACGGAGCAATAACATTACACTTAGCTAGGGAGAATCCATAGCACCAAATTATTCTCTTCGTATCTCAGACACCATTTGGGGTGTTTAGTAACTAGTTCTGATTATTACTGTAGCACCAAAAATAGAGTAACTTGTGTATTTGCACATCAATATCTCAGAATGCATAGAATTTACATTAAATTCCAGCTCTAATATAACTGTAAGAGCTGAACAGCCTTCCTCAGAGAGTGAAACTTAGCTGGGTTAGGAACACATGGAATGGAAGAGATTAAATTGCACACAACTGTTGGTTATATTAAAACAATTAGTCAAGGCATAAATAGAAATACAATAATAATAATAATGTGCCATATGCATCTCAAGGAATTCTAGCACAATACTTTGAAACCTTATCACAAAATGGCTGGTACTGATTCATAGGCACAGTTTAAATATTCAGAAGGAAGGAAGACCATCCTGTGATCCAAGGACCTCATTTCAAAATACCCATTCCCATTTCAAAGAGATCACAGCAGGGGATGTGGCAATAATGAACAATTGGATGCAAGGGAAGAGTTCTGCTGCCACTTAACCAAGGCCTGTCCTCCAGCACTGTCCAATTGCTTCCCCAGGATCAGAGGAGCTCTCTCCTGTGCAGCCATAAAATCTCAAGTGCAGCAAAACAACTTAAACTTGCAAAGGCACATTAAAGCAGAGCTCAAAGGCTGTTAGTCAAACATCAAGATTTATGGATATGGGCAAAGGCCACAAATTAATAGAGAGTGCAGTATCCAAGGGAGATATTTGAAGGGATTTGCCAGGTAAGGAAGATCATTAATCTTACACATGCCAGGCTGGAGAAGTGCAGGTGCTTCTGTTTCACACCAACAATTAAGAGCCACTGTCCAGGCACCTTGGAAAGGTGCAGCCCTAAACTCTACCTCGTGCTCCAGAACTGCCCAAACATCTTACATGGAACAGGTTTTACAAGTAAGTGGTGGTCAGGAGAGAGCTGCAGTCTTCTCCTGTGGCTCTGCCCAGAGCAGTGTGCTCATTCACACAGCAATGAGGATCCTGCCCCACTGCCTTTGGCACAGCCCACACTCAAAACCTCCTTCCCTGCACCCCAGCTACTCCCAAATCTGCCAGGGAGGACACAAAGGTGAGAGCACCACAAATAAAACAAGGAAAAAAGAGCAGTGACCCACAGCAAAAGGGCAGGATTGCAGAGGGAGGTTTCCAAGGCAGCAGAAATCCCTTGGGGACCAGGTAAGAGGAGTTAGAGACTCCTCTGCTGAACAAACTCATCTGCTGGCCTCAAGTCCAGCTCATCTCAGCTCAGTGAATAATTTGGTCACCTGCAAATTTTGTTTGAAAATCCTGGCATTTCCTTAGAGCACAACTGATTCTCTCCAACCCTGCAGAAGGGTTTATGTCACACAGAGGTTCAGCAATAATTTCATGTATGGCCTAAATGACAAATGAGAAGGTGGACACGAATCATTTATGCTCATTACAGCCAGTTTCCAGAAATATTAACAATAAGTGAATGTTGATGAAAAGGTTGTGGGAACATTTGAGTGATTTTATTGTGTTTATAATATATAGTAGTAGTAACATGAAACTATCAATGTTTAATAATTCTTTTAGCAACATGTGTTACAAATTATAAATGGGTGACTATGCCATAGAAAATATGCATAATATTTACAGATATTTGCTAAACATGTGCTGTAACTTTTAGAAAAACTATTAATAACAAAGTGTCCCGGGGTAAAAAAGTTTCCAGACATGTTCAGGAAGCAATTTCTAATTAAACAAAAGAAATTTAAAATCAATTAAATACAATTATAGTGGTCTCTGCCATACTGTAATTATTTAATGAGTCTTTCTTTCTAAGCTGCCTGGAGATACTGACTACTCCAAATGCTGTATTTGGAGAAGAAAGAAGATAAGCTTTCTAATTGTTGTTGTCAGCTGCTGAGCAACTTCTTAATTCCAAACTCCTATTCTTAGAGACAAAATCTTTATTAGGAAAAAGATATTTTAATGAAAGACCACATCATGATTTTTGTAGCATTTTTGTAGGGCAAAATCACATTTTCTTCACGTGTGCAGGGATCAGTAAAAGCCTCTTTTATTTACAAAAGTCTTCTCATAAGTAAAAATCTCTGCATTATTATTGGTTATGAGGGTATTTGTTTGATACAGGTGGCTACTTATAAAGAGAATACATCAATATCTAAAACGTGATTAAGTCCAAAGTACTCACATTTTTCCCTTCTTAGGTGTCAGTAAAGGAGGGAAATCAAGATCCTCCCAGCTGCTCTCCATGTTCATCACAGCTAATTAAGGCAGCCCTTTATGGAAAGGTGGGACAGCTGGTTAAAAAGAAACAACATATACTCCCTTTATCTTCCATGAATCTCATGATTTTCTAATATTTTAGGCTGTGGAAATAGCCAATGTTCATTATTGCTGGCCCAGCCAGCTGAGGAATACAGAGCAGTTACTACTGCTGACATGGAGACCAGAATTATTTCCCTTTAGGGAGTAGTACTGCTCTGAAAAATAAAAATAAACGAGCTAAGAATAAGGGAGAACATTTTATTTCTCTAATGAGGAACATGAATACACACACCTGTGCATAGCTCTCTCCAAGCCCTCCCAACAAATGGATTTGCTGTTCAGAGAGCCTGGGTCCCTTTACAGCCCATGGGTCATATTGTGCTTCATAATAGCTGCAGCCTAGGCACAGCACTGCACTCATTTGACTCCTTCAAAAGAATTTTGTTTTGCCCTCTGTAAAGTTCCTGTCTGTATTCCATAGCAAACACCACACACCGTGAGTGTATAATTGTCAAGCCCATCCATTTACCTCACTTTGGACTCTGTCAGCAGCACAGGAAAGAAATCATTTCAGAGCCTCAATGCCTTGGTAAAATTTTGCTTCGTTTCCTGGGGTAAATTTATTCTCAAGGCTGCTTTTTCTCCCTGCTCTCTGATGATGCTATTACCTGGAGGGGGACAAAACTTCTGCAATAATTGGAGCAGCTTCATAAACCAGAGCCTAAATTAACTGAATTCAAATATATACAGGGAAATTGTTTGCAAGCATAAAATTCCATTCCAATCTGATCTATCGATTGTGCACTTACTCCAAAATTCAATTAACCTGCTGCCTGCAACAGCTCTGCACAAGTGCATAAAACTAAACTCGTGGGTAATTGTTTGCAAGATCAGGTCAGTGATTCATCCACATTAAGTTGTTCAA
This sequence comes from Sturnus vulgaris, assembly GCF_052056855.1. Taxonomy (NCBI): domain Eukaryota; kingdom Metazoa; phylum Chordata; class Aves; order Passeriformes; family Sturnidae; genus Sturnus; species Sturnus vulgaris. Next base: position 5,209,112 of record NC_142262.1, read on the forward strand.
AACTGAAAAGCTTGTGTGGGTACCAATGCCAAGGGCTCCTGCCTTCCATGTACAATTATCACTGATGCCTCCCAGTTTGTCTTCACTTGTTCAGTGAAGAAGATGCATATTTACAGAATTTAAATGAAAGTTAATGCATCTCCTACACTAAAATTATACCAGCCCTGTATCCTTCCATCTGGATCAGAGCAGGCAACTCCATTCATGTTCTATTTATACAAAACCTGTGCAGAAAAATGACAGGAAGAGAGAATCAAAAGGGGAAGAATGGCACAAAAGAAACATTTTGCACCTGTTCTCTCCAAGAAAAAAATTTTTTTAAATCACAGTTCTCAGTATTAATCTCTCAGTTTTAGACCAGCACAATTTGCTTGCCTTTCTATCCTTAATTTTACACCTGAATAGCACAAGAGAAATTCTTTCAAAAATGAAGAAATTAAGGTTGTTGTCTCAAAAATGCAAATGTTTCCTGCTGCTTATTTCCTAATTGTCTCTGTACGTGCTGTAGGTTACATGAAGCCTTCCTGTATAAAATTAGCAGTAATCACTCCTCATATTGTAGCACTGAGCAACTCCTGAGCAGGAAAGCCTGAGTTCCAGATTCCTAGGGGTCAGGAAAATAAAGATTTCTGCCAGCAGACATTGGGTTTCAGATTTACTCTGTCAGGGCACTGCCATACATAATCAGCAGTTGTCAACAGTAGCATTTTCATAAACACAGCAATTATGAGAATTTCAGTCACCTCCTCCTGAAAGAAAAAAACAAAATACATAAAAATGGTATGGTGTTCTGACTGCTGATGTATCTAATTGTGTTTTCTTTGATAGACTGCTGTGATTTTTCAGCACATGTCAGCAGATAGGTGAAGAATTAAAAGCTGTGCCCCCATACCTATGATTTACCCAGTGAATAACCCCATCAGGAGGAGTCTGTGTGTCCCTGATCAGGGAACTGAGCATCAGAAAACTCTCCCTAATTTACAAAGCATTGCAAAGTTCCACTTTGACATTTTTGTGTGTGTGGCTTGAGAGCATCAGGCCAAACATATGTGATTGCTTTTGGTTTATTATTAAACACAGTGATCTTCATGTACTGCACATTTTATTTGAAAATTAGAGAGCAGTAAACAACCTTATTGCTTATTGCACTCATAATTCCAGAACTGGTACGAGGATTTCTCACTAATGTCAGTAAACATTTATTGCATGTTTCACTGTCCATCTAATCAGAATGGGGGATCATTTGCTTCTAATAACCAAGAGGAAAAGAATGTAGATATCCAAGCAAATGACTTTAAAACAATCTCCCTGGCAGCTCCAGGAGCACACCTTGATGAGTAACTCACCCCTTATAACAGCATCAGTTGGCAACACAGCCTCCTTTGTTTTTCCATGTCTCACTTTTTACTTTTAAGGACAGAGAGGTACTTCTCAAGTCTACTGCTAGTTTCTGTGTGTGACCTTCTGCAGCGTGAACAGAACTCAAAGCAGATGGTGATAAAGTTGCACAGAAGATTTAAGTTATACTCTGATCTGGAGGTCAATCTTGTTTTCAAGAGCTGTTTCAGCTTCTTGCAAAAAAACCCATCCACTTCTCACAGGAGCTAATGGGAATCTTTCAGCTTCTTTCCACAAGGTCTGAATTTATCTTCAGTTTACTTGTTTGCTACAACAAAAAAGGACAGCAAAAAAGGACTACAGTGTGCTGTAGTTTCAGTGATCTTCATTAAACATGCAAAAGCAGATAGTGAGCTATGCTGTATCTTTTATTGGTATGTTTTATTGGTATATTTTGTTGTACCAGTACTACACAGTGTACAAGACATTCTACACCCTGAACAACCAGCAGAGATCCCTACAGCTAATCTGGAAACATGGCATTCCCACAAAAACAAACAAACAAAAATGCACCAAACACTTGGCTATGGAACAAAGTGGCTATAGGAAGATGAAGATCACCTTCAAGAAATTATCTCCTAAATGCTCCTCAGTTTTGAAAATTATCTCTGCATTTCTCACCGTGTCTCCCGTGGGAGGATGGATTGTAAGGGTAGTGCTGAAGGCAGCATCCCCCCACCATGAATTACAGCTGTGCTGATTACCAAGGAGTGGGATCAGCCTTACCTGCCCAGTGGGGATGGGGCTTTGAGAGAGGGTGAGCTGGCCCAGGGTCAGCCGGGGCTGGAGTCTGCTGGCTGTGCTGTGGGGAGGAAGGGCTGTGTGCAAGGGACAGAGTTAGGGGGTGGTGAGAGGGACAGGACAGACCCAGCTGCTCATGCAGGAGGAAGAGAGAAAGGAAGAAAGAAGGAGTCAATGCTCGTGGAGCTGCCTGTGGGAAGGGTATAGAGAAAAGGTATGAGAGTTGATAAGACAATGAACCTTTAGGGGAGCTTTTATAGAGTCTGAAGTGATGAGTGACTGAGCCAGGGCTGCCTCAGCCAAGCCACCATCGATTGATGCCTGAGTGGGGAGTGAAGCAGCTTCCCGTGGTCTTCCATCCAGATCCTTCCCACCGAATAACAGGGTAATATTCTGTTATTTGCAAGATAAATATTCTGTACATTGCAAGCCAAACAAAGATCTTGACCTCAGTAAGCTTTGCTACTTGAAAAGTAGTGCAAAAGTTCCCTGGAGGTCTCCCAAGGTCTGTGCTATAAGAGCACTATTGGATTTGCAGTGAGAGACTCAGCAGGATAAAAACAATAAATTAACTAGATTAGATTAAATAGTCGGACATTCCCTCTTTTGAAAGAGAAAAAATAATCTAATTGAAAAAAATTTAGAAAATAAATTACATACCCTGGGCACAGTTCCAGCAGAAATTGCTGAGGCTGATCTTTTGAATCCTTTCATTTCTGCAGAAGAGGAATAATTTCACATTTGGAAGTTTCTGCTAGCTTCTGGGAAACCAGATTAATTGCACAGTCCCAGTTTCAGGATCAAAAATCTTCTGATGTTAGCTCACATGCTTTTTTTTTTCTTTTGGATTATCTATCCCTTGCTGTTCAGTTCAGATAAATTTCATAAACTAGAAACTTCATGCCACTTTATTGAAGCTGATACTCTGGATAACTTCAAGACTGATGAGAAGATTCCTTTGCTATTACTTTGTTATTACTTGTATTTCTTAGGTGGTACCTACAGACCCAGCCAGGTTGATGGGAAGTTGTGTCAGGAGCTGCACACACACGGCGGGGAGAGGTCCTGACCCCAGGGCATTTACAAACCACAGTGCAGGGGCACAACCTGGGCTTGGAGAGTCAAAATACACAAATACCCCACCTGTCATACAGCACCTGGTACAGTTTTTGCTCTCAAGAACTGTGAGGGGTTAAAGGAGGCAGCTAAAGGGGAAGATGGTAAAGGAAGTAATTTCTTTTCCTGGGGATTGATTGTAGGACACAAGGCAGGAGTGGATAAAGGACAGTGTAAAATAGGGACAGAGGAAAGTCAAAATGCAATAAGGGCTCTAAACACCAACAAGGTCCCTGCTTTTTAGCTCCAGTTCTCTCCAATTTCCTTGTCCAGGTCATCGAAGGAGAAGGAAATTAATGCACAGACCCCAGTGCTGCTGCAGTGAATAAATGTTTACTCTGTACAGTCCTGGACTGCCACTATACCACTGCTGCTAGAGCAAGTCTTTGTGCAGCCACACTGAACTTGTGCAAGTTTATGTCAGTATTGTATTTTAATCTCTCCAATTCATTTCTTGCTCTCTCCAGATACAGTGTTTCAGTTTTTTCCAGAACTCTCAGAACTAGATGAAAAATAGTATAATTTTTGAAACTCTCTTCTGCTTTAAATTTTTAACCAGCACCACAGAGTCTTTGAGCAGTTGCCTCAAATTAGACTTAAAATGAACCTTTGATAACTCCAAGCTTTGATAAATTCTGTCCTGTTCTGAGTTTTATTCACAGTCCCTTATTTTAGCTTGTGGGAGCAGAGAAATCCAATCTAGCAATGAAGATGCCATGAAAGAAATTGCTCTGTGTGATTCCTCCATCTGCCTGGCAAGCCCCAGGGGTGCTCCAGGCATCTGGAGGATCATCCAAGCAAGACTCCTGGGCACCCAAGACTACCTGCTGCAGGATCTTTCTTTAGAGAACAAATAACTCTAACTACTAATTATGAGCCTAAATCAAACAAATATTGCACAGTGGAGTTTATTCTTCTGTTCTCATGCCATGAAAACACAATGCAGCCAGGCAGTGCCTCTCCATGAGCAGAACTGAGAGGCTAGGCAACACTAGGAGGTTTTTAATGTTGATACTTGGGCTGCTAATGGAATAACCCCTCAAGATTTTAGTTTCCAGATTCTAAACCCACTTGCTTGCCTTTGCAGTAAGTTATTCACCCATAAAGAGAAGAAAACCGTGTCATGGAGAGCACTGATATATGAGCTGCCATCGTCATCTAAAGGCATATTTTCAGTGTGATTTCTTGGCACTGACTATTGAGCACTCAGCTTGTCCTGTAGGTCCTTACAATATTGGATATAAGCCAAGAGCAAACAAATATTTCTAGAGCACAAAGCAAAATACCATAATGGCTTAGGGTTCAACAGTATCTTTTCCACTCATTTAAGTGGCTCCACAGCCATTCTTTCAAACCTCTTAAACCTCCCTTCCTTCCCTTTAACATTTACCATAAAAAAGTGTTTTCCTCTGGGTACAATGCCAAGGCCCACATTTCCCCGAGTGTCGGTCATTCCTCAAACCTAAATGCTTGTTTTCATTCCATATCTCACGGGGCTAAAGCCAAGGAGGTTTTTACACCCTTCATAATGCAGTTCCTGACCCCCACAAATCTCCTGCTTCCACCAGTCCTGATCAATACAGCCCTGAAGTTGTCACTGCCCGTGTATTTGTGCAAACTTGCTGCTGACCTCGCTGCTGTTCCATTCCCTTCTGCTCCACCAACAGCCCCTTTAAATCAATTATTTATCAGATCCACTGGGACTTCAATACTAATTGCAATGGGATTTGTGGCTTCTGGGCCAAAATGAAGTCCCATAACACGAAAAGTTTTCTGTTCATACCTCATTTTCCAATTTCTTTTGAAGTCCCGACAAAACAGCCAGACCCTTGAAGGCTGAGATTTTATAGCTCTTTGTCAGCACTTACTGAAATTATCCTGTACACAATGAAAAACCCAGTGTTAGAGGCAAGAGATGGCATTACCTTCTTCCTGAGTGCCATGCCAGCTGAGCCCTCAGGGCTTTATTTCCCACCATCTGTAACACCTCTCTACTCTCTCTTTATATTCAGCTCCATGAGGATCCTCACACACTTTATGTCTAATATGTTGTCTCAGATGCTCTGAGTTCCTCTCCAGGATTGATCTAAGCTACCCATGTTGCACAAAATACTTCGTGTTTTGTTTTTCAGAAATGTTAGTAGCGCTCGCCGTTTCTGTAAGGAAAACCAATTCAACAGAGAGAAACCTCAGCACTGGGAATGAGGAGGCTTTTAAAAGGTTTGAGATAGCCTGGTAGATTCCACAGTGCATTCTTCCATTTCAGTCTGGTTGCAGTAACATGGAAAAAGGGTCTCAGTGGTGAATTACAACTCATCTATACAACCCCTACGTGAGAAATGTACTCTTATCAAAGTCTCATAGGCACTACTGTATTAGCTTTGAGCAACCTTCAGGTATAAACAATTCCATTAATCAACAAGTTGTCTACAGCAAATATCCCCAAACAGCACAAGAAACTGCAATTCCCATACTGGATACAGAGGAAAAAGCTCCCAGTTTGATACATTAGGAATTAGAACAGAGAGCCTGGCTGGGATGGAGTGGAACCCAAAAAAAACCCAACTCCCATGAGTGGAACCCAAATCCCAACATTAATTTTCTTTTGAAAGGCTGAGTTCCTGTAACCTAAGGAGAATTAAGTACATACCAGCTCAAATTCCAGCCAGCACATGGGACACACACAAAAAAACCCCATCTTTTCCAGGATGTCCTTCAGCATTCAAATCCCCCAAGCCATAAATAGCATATATTAGCACTGGATAATTTGGCAAAGAATAAGGCACATAACTTGCTTGGGGAGAAACACCAATTGGTGACATAAAAGTATTACTTTGACCTTGGGGTCAAATTTCTGAGAAGCTGCTAAATTACAGAAGTGTTTGACTACCCAACTCCCCCTGGTTTAAGGGAATAGATGCACTTAGGGACTGGAGCTGTAGGAAGCCAGGAAAACTGCCTCAGGCACATTTTGCCAGGGTTTTTATATCACTTCAGAATGTTGCAGCTATCAGAGCAAAGCCAGCTACTAAAAGCACTCTCAGCAAACTTTTCCCTGCCTCTGCAGGAATGAAGCAGAGTTACCTCTCCAGCTTCCAAAGCCACGTGAAGCAAACCAGATTATTCTGGGATGAGCATCCTCGCGTTACAGCCGCCGCTGCTCAATGCAGCCACAACAAACAGGCTTTTATTCCTTCCCTAAAACCATTATCACAGCTGGGCTGCTGGTTCATCATAGGCCTGCATGCAACATGTCCCCAGCCCAGGTCTCTTGCAAGAAAAGGTCTGTGACGTGGGATAGGAGATGCTGCGTTTCCTGCTCGTTTTTCTGAGCACTGTAAAGCTCCACAGAGATGCTGGAGGGTGATGCAAAATCTGAAAGGGCTTCTTGTGTTCTCTGATCAAATTCCATAGATCTGGGATGCACAGTAGCAGCAGAACATATAATTTAATTCACAGCAAAATATATCAAAAGACACCAAGGCTTAAGAGAATCAGCATTTTGTGCTAATACCAATTCATCTCCCCCACACTCAGTACACCAGCCATGCTAGAAATAAGTGATAATTTTTCAGCAGTTCTCTGCTTTCATTTAAAATACAGACTTTTTTATCATTACAACTCTCTAGAGCCCAAAAGATGCTCTCCATTATAGAACTAAATACTCAATATTTATCTATGCAAGAGGGATCATGCACTTTTCTTGACACACTTTAGTACTGTAGAGGATTTTAGGACCTGAGTCCAAGAAGGGATGTCAGTGCATCAAATACTTGAGGCCTTTGCCAGAGCAATGAACAGTGATGCATTGCTCTCATTACTGTCAGTAAAATCACAGAGAGCTTTGATGAAGGTCTCAGTATAACAGGGAAGGGTTAAGGAATGACAAGCTCTTGAGCTGGGTACATAAAGGATGCCAAAATTTTAAGAAAAGAGAAAATCAATGATTTTTCTAACTGGCTAAGTTAACAGGGACAGTGCTTTACCACAGCAATATTTAGGCTATTGCTGAAACAGAATTCTAATCCTGTTAAGGACCCAAGCAATAAGTGCTGACAGATCAGCAGAGATGCTGCATTGGACAGCCCAGGGACTGAAGGGGTAACTCACTTGACAGGCCCTCAGCTTGTGAGTGACTCTATCAAGTCAAATAAGAGACATTCCATACAGCTTATTAATAATTAGTTCTAGCATAAAGTATTAGAGACATTCTGACCTGTATAATATTTTGCCTAAAGTGATTTGCAGCCTTTCCCCTATGTGTCATTCTGTTTAATATATCCAAGGTCCAGCTCCTGTTCTTGCTGCCAAAACATCTCTAATCAGTTTGTGCTCTACCCCTCCCAGCTTATTTCAGTTTCCTCTGTAAACGAGGAGACCTCACAGAGTCTCTTCATAATTCTTAATAGTAAATTTTTTTATCCACCTTTTCATCCCACCAATTTGTCCGTGTTACCAAGTAAATTTTTACACATATTTAAAAAATGAGTTTGCAAGCTAAGAAACAAAAAAGCATTCTCACCAGATAACCTGACAGGATGCAACAGAGACCAATTTCCTACAGAAATGTTGAGATTCTGGTTTAAAGTTTGTTTATTGACAAGGAAACATTGGGACTTTGCAGCAGAGAACAGGTATAAGGAGGGAGTAGATTCACCACTTTTAGCTCCAAGGAAATTACCAGTGTGTCTCTTTTTCAGTATCAATGTCACAAGAACACGTTTGGTGTATGTATATCCAGCACAACAGTGTTTCTAGAAGGAAGAAGGGCAATTATTATTTCTTCTTAGCCACTCAGGTGCAGGGCAGGGTGATGAAAAGAGGATTCTAGGGAGTGTGGCAAACAGGAGCAGGCAAACAGAGGAGTGGCACATCTCATGTTGAATTGGTTTTCCTTACAGAAATGGCGAGCACTACTAATATTTCTGAAAAACAGAACACACATCTTCAGGCTACAGCTCTAAGAGAAGTCTGACAAACTCCTGTTGTCACAAAGAGCAGCAGCTTGATGGAGCATTCTGGGTCATGGTGATTTCTCCACAGCTGAACTGTCTCAAGAGAAACAGAGGGTCAACACATTATAAAGATTTATTTGTTGGAAACATTAAGTTTTTATCTAAGCAGCCTGACAGCCTTTCAAATATTTATACAAGTACAATTTATAGGTTATAATACACAACATTGTCAATGTATTCTACCCTTTGAAAGAACACTTCCTTATTTTTACAATTTAATATTCACTGCTGAGCTGTCCTTGCTTGTAAAGGACTGTCAGGTTCAAATGCAGAATTAGATGATCCAAGACATGTCTCTGGTGAATAAACATTTTACAATATTGAATTTTCCAGAAGAGTAATAAAGATGCCTATTCTGTATTTGCAAGTTATTATCTCTTTTTCCCAATTGCCCAAATTGCAGGATTTGCACACAGGCTGGCTCTTCCTTAACCTGAAGAAAGACTTGGCAATTTTCCTATTTATTATGCTAATGCTCATGTGCCACAGCATTAGTTTATCTTTAAATGTTAAGCAGAAATAATCAATACACAGAGCTAGGGGAAAAAAAAAAAAAAAGGTTGCAAATGATGCCTAGTTACAAAACTCCCAAGATTGATTCTTCTTCACTGGAGTTACCATGGGCAGCTGAAGGTTCCAAGAATAACAATGCTCTCAATTAAAGCATTGAAGAAGAAAAAAAAGTTATGTAATATGGATTAAGTGACATAGGGAAATCAAGAATTTCAGTTACATACAACTCCCAGCACTCTGGCAACGTCCTCTGAGAAGATTTTCTGCATATATAAGGAAATATTTTGGGTTCAGGAGAACAGAACACTTCCTACTTTATCTTGCCATTTTCTGAGAGAACAGAGGCATCAGTCACATAATTTGCTCCCCTGTAAAGCATTTTGGAAACTCTGGCATTGCCTAAGAGCAGATGGCTGAGACCCAGCCTGTGCTGAGAGAAAAGGAGCTTTTCTGAGTCAGCAGGAAAAGCACAACTTCAGCCTAGGGTGTGATATTCAAGTGTGCCCAGCCCCAGCCTCCCCCCTGGCACCACCAACTTCATCCATCCCCCAGCACTGGCTGAGCAGGAGTTTGGAAGCAATGATGGGGAATTCTCTGCAGTGTTTTCTTTCTGGTGATTTTTCCTCACAGCACTATCTGACAGCTCCTTTTGTTTGTCTAAGAGACAAATTAGACACATTTTTGGTTTTAGTTGCAGCAGTCAACATTGGTGTGAAACAATGCATTTAGGACCTTAATAAAATAATACAAGGGTAAGATATCTTGAGCTAAAGTACTTGAAATGTTTTGATGGTGAAATAACTCTACTAATTACCATAAATAGACTGGTAAAAAAACTTTCAGAACACTTCAAGAGTAAAAGTCATTAAAGACAGCCGAAATACTCAGTAAGATATAGAAGGTTATTAACACATTGCTGCAGTTCATCCGAAGCTGCTTAAGCCTTTAAATTCTTACTTACTACAGAGAATAAACGTGACATAAATAATATATGTTTGGGGAAGTTTTAATTATTGTTGCCAACGGCTTCTCACACAAAAGCCATTTAACATGTCCATAAACATCCAGACGTTTATAGGAACAATTCCAAGCACTCATTTTAGCACAGCTAATGCTGTTTGGTTTGTGAAGATCAAGGGTATTTTGAGGTTTATATCATTGCCTATTGTAAAGGCTCAGGGGATTTATAGCATTCCCTACTCAATGAATTCCCATGTTCTTACTTATTACAATTGCATATTCTGTTTTACCTAATCCATACTACTGTTAAGCATTTATTGACAGATTTTTCTTGCCTTTGAAGACCCACAGCATCAACACAAAGGAGTTAACATGGAACAACACAGAGTCAAGGTATAACAGCCAATACACCAGAAAACATCTCATACATGACCAATGTTTCCAAGCAGATGTTTGTCAGATCTCTGCCTATAAAATTGAGCTGAAATCTCATGAATGGTGAATGTGGAATGCTGCACCTCCACAGCAGCTTCTCTGTTTTGCTCCAGACAAGAGCTTAACAAGCATCCTGTTATGAAGTGTCATCCAGAGGGACCTGGCCAAGCTCAGAGGTGTCCTATAAGAATCTCAGGAGATTAAATAACACAAAGTGTGAAGCCCAGGCTGGATGGAGCTCTGAGCAACATGGTTCAGTGAAAGGTGTCCCTGCCCATGGCATGGAACCAGGTGATCTTTAAGGTTCCTTCCAACCCAAGCCACTCTGTGGTCACCACTGCCACCTCTCTGACACCAGTTACTCAGCACAGCACTAAGGATGTCACCCAGATTCTGTCCAAGTCAATAGAATAGGGCCAAACATCCCACTTTTGGCAATTAACAAAAGTAAATTTAAAACCACAGTCTTTGGGTCTATGGAGTGGAGAAGGAAAAGAAAGTGCAGTAGTAACCACACAACATTAATATAGAAGATCAAGAGCCACCTTTCTTCTCCTCCAGCAACCTTGATTTGCATTGTAGCAGTGAAAAGCCACTGACTCCAAAGGAATGCTCATCTTCAAGAAGCCCTAAGTCTAAAAAGAAACACGATTTTTCTCCCAAGAACTTCTTAGTAAAGAAAAAAAGAATCTCTAAAACTATCCAGACATTATACTGTTCAATACAGACATGGAAGTACTTGCAGGAAACAAGTGTAAGGTGCAGCACAACAGATTGTCTTTTTCCTAGGAATTACTGTAATTAATTTTGCAAATGGTAGAAATGGGACTGAGTCAGAAAATTGAGAACGAGCCCTAGAACAGAACTTGGACATAACTGGAAAAACAAGGATGCTAAACCAAGGCCATCTGTAGCCATGTTGTACCTGAAGAAAATGCTATGTATTAGTCAGCATTAAAGAAGCAAAGAAAATCCATAGCAGCAGTCAAACTCTCTTGCAAGTTTTCCATTACTTCCTTTACTTGCCTGGGAGTAAAAGGACCAAAGGACAGTGATGCATCAGCCTGGCAATATCCCCACTGCATCCTCCAGGGACCTCCCTGGCAGCCAGGGATCAATGTGGGGACAGCCAGGATAAGGGAAAGAGCCAAGGAAGAGCAGGGGTGATGGGGGGAATCTCCAGTGACTCGTTCCAGCATCTGTCCCAGAACAATCCCAGGACCTGGAGCAGTCAGACCAAATCAGAGCAGCTCTGGGGCTGCTCTGACACTCCAGGAGCAAACATCAGGTGTTGTTAGAATCAGCTGCTTGAAGAGAAGATTTTATTAATTCCTACTTCAGATATTACACACACTATGAAATTACTTCCTAACTTCCTAACTTGTGACTTATTAGCAGGAATTTAATGGCTTTGGAGTTTCTTGTTTGTTTTTCTTTTCTTATGCTGCCCATATGTCCTTTAAAAAGACAGTCCATGTAACAGTATATGAAGACTTTCCAGTTTGTCTTTACAACATTCCACATTCCCACTACTTCTCCACTGTTTGTCATTAAACTTATCCCTGTGGAAGACCTTTGCAGACTTACAGAAACACTTAGAAGAAAATCCCTTGGCTGTTCACAGAAGTAAAACTCATTGTAAATTAGGGAAAAAGAAACACGCAATCCCCCGTGCTAAAAATAATGAAAACACACGGGGGGGGAGGGTTAGCAGGAGAAGCTGCATTCCCATTTTCAGTGTTTACCATTTGAGCCCTTCTCTGTTGTATTGATTTTGTGTTGCAACAATTTAAAACAAATAGCCCAAAAGGCAATGGTTGCAAAATAATGGTCACTCTGGAATAGACTCGCAGGATGGAACAGAATGCAAAGTTATTGATCAGCTCTCCACTGTGAGGTGATGCAGCTGCACTGGCAGGAAAGGAGCCAAGGGCTCTTGCTCTAGAAGACAGATATCATCCAGTGACTGGAAAACCATAGATCTTAGAAACTAAAGACAATTTTCACGCTCCAACAAATTAGTAATGGAAACCCCATTTGTAAATAGTATTCTCCAGGGTGTTCAGACATACATGCCTTAGATACGTTTTAAAATTAGCTTTGTCTCAGACCTGCCAAATCTCTCAAAGAGAAATTCAGTTTGAGGCTTCCAGTTAATTTTTTTTTTCACACAGTAGAGCTGATTTAACATGTAAGTGTTGACTGACATACTGTGAGATTTTGCTCCCATTTCAAGGAAAATAACCCAGATCACAGGGATGTTATGTAGGAATGTCCTGTTTCTCCATCAGCAGTCAAAATAATTTCCATTTGCTGTGGAACAGCATCCATAGGGTCAGCCTGGCAATGCTTGGCATCTCTGGACATGTCAGTGTTAACTCTGCTTCTGAGCTCTTTAAGCACTCAGCACATCTCTTCCTAATGCTGCTAATGTTCATTTCATTAAGGTAAAAGTAATTATAGTTTTGCATGCTTTACTCTTTACCCTTATTCACAATTCTAGCAGCTAATATGAGGTGCCAAACCACTACTAATTGAAAATTGATTTTAGATTCAATTAAAAGGCAAGCCCCGAAGGTAAATGTACATGCACCAGTCTCATCAGTCCCTGGCGAGCAAGCTGAATTTCAGTGACACAATCAGCACCTCCAACTGCAACAGTGGCACCTACAGATGATGTCTGCAGAGTACATGGAACTAAAACTTCAGCTTTTAATTGCCAGGGAACAAGAGACACAATTAGCTATTCTCAGGTATTACTTAACACTGTGACAGCAACAATTTGTGGTGGTCAGTCACTGCTAGACCTGGAAGATGAGCCCAAACTCACAGTGCCCTACTGAGAAATTGCTTTGTTTTTAAGGGAACACCAAAGCTGCCAAAAACATTCTTCTATTTCTCATACAGAGGATCTAGTATTTTTTAATCGTTAATTAGGTCTCTCACTGACCTCTTCTTTTGAATTGAGCCTTGTACAACCTTGTACTTGCTCCACCTTGGGATGAGCACCCATATGCTCAGCTCCATAGAAGCCAATCAATCCCAGTCCCAGAACTGGGCGTGAGCACATCAAAATGGAAAACATAGTTAACAGAGAAATGCTTTTAGAGGGGTAAGAGAAACAAGACAATTTAAATAAAGCCAAAAGAGGAGTACTTAAAATGCCCTTCTGTATAAAACTGTTTATTTTATCTGAGAACAAAGTAACATTTGCCAAATTACTCAAGTGCTTCAATGGATGCCTCTGATAATTGCCCTGTGGTCCCTGTGTGGCAGAGAAAGCTGTGTACACTGGACAGGATGCCATTTTACAATCAGCTCATTTCTATAAAAATAGAACAAATTTCCAATTTGCAAGAAAGAAATGCACTATCAGAAATGTGGCTTAAAAAAATGGAACAGCTGATGCTACAAAATCTACGTGTGCTAATGTGCTTATTTCCCAGAGCAGTGCTATTATAACCATGATACAAAATCTAGTTCTAGGCTATAACCTTTTTATGGAAATGTACCCTGATGTTTACTCAGCCCAGCTTGGCCCCATCCATTTCCCCATAATTTAGAGATCCATAATTTAGAGATGAAGGGTATATCAACATGGACTTACCTGGAGCACCACTCAGAGAGAATTCCATTTTCAAATACTCCTAATCTTCCAAGATAATTTTTCACTAATGTCTGGGGAGGGTTTAACAATGGTGATTTTCCCTGTACACAATTTACTCTTCTGGGATCAGGCAAACTGAGTGAAATGATGAAGAAAGGCAGTTCTACTGGAATGCTCTTGGGTTCTCTGTTCCTCACATTTTTCAAACCATCTGACACCTGAAACAATAAACTAATTATGGTTTTAACATATTCTTTGTTAAGAAGTTTCGATTTAAAAATGCTTCAAATTCAGACGTCTACTTGAAATGCAAAAAAATTATCATTTGGCTACCGTCACTATTGACAGTACTATTTATGAAACTCCTCTAGATTTTGCAACAGACTTTGGCTCCAGCTTCAGTCAGAGCCTTGCACATTATTTCTAATTTCCCTTTCATTTTTATAAGGAGCCTGCCTGGCTTCTGTGAGGGATGTCCACGTGTGGAGAGGTTTATTCCTGGGTAATAGAAACAATAGGCAAAAGAAAGCAGAGCCCAGGTAAGAAAATGTACAAGAGGTGAGAAATGGGCACAGGTGAGTTTTATGAGCAGTAGAAGTTGGAGACATGGCTGTGGACAGCACTGACTGGGCAGCAGGAACTCTTCCTCGGACATACAGATCTATACAGCACCTTTTATGTTAAAATAAATGAGATTTAGACATAGAAGTGGGTCCTCAGCACTGGAGCACCGCTCACCTGCAGTGGCTGAAAAATATTGCCTTGAGCTGAGAGTGCAAATGCTGCAATCTCTGAGCAGGACTGACCTCCCTGGGCAGCCTTTCCTGCCTCTGCTGCCTCACCCTGGGCCAGGCAGAAGCTGAACCGTGAATGAAGCCAGGATTGTCAAAGTAAAGAGCTCACACAAATCACTATTGCACCTGCCCAGGGTTTCCTACTCTGGGAGCTAATTGCATTAAATAATGTTGTGTAACAATAAAAAAAAACCCAAACCAACCAAACTTTGATTTCCCAAGGCATTTAAGGCACCTAACTCCATGCAATTCCAGATTAAATTAATGGAAACTGT